>NC_133899.1:64878276-65199305 GCF_964199755.1 Larus michahellis | reverse complement strand
ACCTGGAGATGCCAGGGAAGCTGCGCTTGAAGCACCTGTAAGGCACCAGAGTGTTCATGGAAATGCATTTCTCAAGGTAGGATTTGGCTCCTTGCATGAAGATTCCTGCTTGGATAGGGTCTAAGGAAGGACTCGGGGATCTTAAGCTCCCCTGTGAATTTGCTGGCTCATCCACGTCAGCCTTTTTTGGGACATCCCTGTGAAGCTCCTGCAACCCGTGGGCCTCAGCCAGAGCAGAGGCATCACCATTGACCATGCTCTGCATCTCATGTTTCCAGGCGTAGTACGTGGATCGGGAGATTTCTGGAAACATTTGCCGGAAGTGCTGCAGGGGGATTATATTGCCCTCCTGAAAGCAGGACTGGAGGAAGTGTTTAGCTGCAAACCTGGCAGCTGCTTTCTGCCGGTGTTCACGAGATTGGCGCTTCCAGCGGTAGAAGGTGCTCTTGGTAATGCTGTACCGGTCACGCAGGTTGGAGTAGGTGAGCTGAGGGTCACTGTTCAGCAGCTCAAGGGTCTTCATGGGCTGGACAGGAGGCTCTGGTGAAGGCATTGTGGGTTCTAGCTCCTCCAGGCCAACCACAGCCACAAAGTACTGCGCTTTGAAGACCTGCCGGGAGAGCTGCTGCCCTGACCACATGATGTGGAGCGTGGAGGTTCGTGGACCACACTTCCTGGGCCGGATGAGCCGGTTGAAATAGGGCCGGATCTTCAAGTTGCTCATGGGGTAGATGGAGTAGATGTTACACTGTAGTACTGAGGCAAGAGCATAGACATGCCACATGTTGGCAAAGGTGCCAGGAAAACAGGTAGCTTTGATATCAGCATCAAAGATGGCCTCCAGGATAGCCATGGGGAGGCTGGTCATCTCTGGGGTCTCCTCAGTGCAGAGGGAGTAACGGGCAGCCTGCAGCATCACCTTGGAGTCGATCATGCCATTCAAGTAGTATTGCTTGTGCAGCAGCATCTCCACCACCGTACGCACCTGCAGCTCCAGGCTGAGGCTGGGGTTGCCCCAGAGCAGCACACTGGCAGCCTCAAAGAGGCGGTTCCCCTCACCTTTGCAAACCAGAGGCAGCATGTTACTCGGGGCATCCTCAGGATAGAGGCTCCTGGCTACCCGGTCAACCTCCAGCTCCTCTTGGAACTGCCTCCCACAATAGCCAGGCAGGGAAAAAGATGACAGGGTCCTCTCCGCCTCCAGCGCGGCACTGGTGAGGCCCTCAAGACCAAAGCATTCGGTGGCTTCCTGCAGCTCCTGCAGCACAGACTGCACCAGCTGGTGCCGCTGGATCATCCTGAAGGACGGCAAAAAAAAAGAAGTCACTGGAGATGAAGGCAGCGCACGCTCCAGACTGACAGGGCCCTGGCCTCCAGGTCCAACTCTTACCCAAACGACAGGATAGGGGAAAAGTGTAGAGGAAAGGCCACCGCTCACCCCTCCACCCACGTTCCCAAGGACAAAGGAAGAAGCCTGAGCCTCCACAGGCAGACCTGGGACAGGGACATGGGCTCAGCTTGCTCTCCAGTGACCTCCTGTGGGCAACACACACGGCACACAGCCTCCAGACACACTTGCCTAGGTGAAACCAAGGAGCGACTGCATCCACCGGGGTGGGAAGCCAGGTCACCTCCTACCCCTGCATGCTCTGCCTTTGCACCCAGCCTCACCCCGATACCCATCTCCCACCAGTAGCTCCACCCCTTTCATTTTACCACCCCGTAACCAGGGGTCGGAGAGAAGAGAGCCTCAAAGGGGAAACGTTTGTCATCTCCGCAGGAAGGGACCTGTGACAGAGCAACACTAAGCCGGCGCATGGAGGGACCTGGGTCAAGGTGTTCAAGTCCAACAGGGGAAGGGGCAAGGAGCTTGTCCCCTCCCTCAGAGCAGGGCACTGCAGCCGCACCCACTACATGTGCTGAAAACCGCTGTCACAGAACCTGGGGTGGGAGGAAGAGACAGAGCCAGCCCAAGCCACAGTTACTAACTATTGCCTGAGCTGACACTAGATGTCACTTGCTGCTCAGCGGACACACACCACCAGCCAAGGAGAAGCCGTAAAAGGAGAGGTTCCTCCTAGAGGAGCTACCACGCAGGAGGCAACCCAAAAGTGCAGACAGAGCATGAGCACTGGGTGGGTAGTTCTGGGGCTGTACGGACCCCTCTTCCATGCCTGAACCCATCCCAGTTCTGTCCTGCCTCCCTCCACATGCCAGTTCCCATTCAGGCAATCCAAAGGGTCAAACCTGCATCCCCAGACTTTGTCAGCTTTGAGACCTGTGTGGCTCCAGCCACACCACTCCAGGAGCTTTCATGACAACTGCACAGTCCTTACCCCATGGTCCAGCTCCATCAGTGCAACCCTCTTCTGCCTCTCACCCCAGCCAGCCCAGTCTCTCCCCGTCTCGAACCAGTTTTCTCCATGGGGCCACCACATTTCACTCAACTAGGGAACCCAGTCTCTTCCATTTTCTCCCAAGGCTCATTCACATGCCACCCCCAACATGTAGGGCATCAGTTTGCAGTCTACTGAATTCACATCCCAGCCAGAGCCCACTTTCTCACAACACTCCACAGGTATCACTACGTCCTCACAGCTCTGTGGGGAGAAGGGGAAATAGCAGAGCCAGGCAGGAAAAGCAGCAGCTCTGCAGTAATGCAGATGTCCTGCCTGACCTCTCCCAATTCTCAGCCCTGCTGCAGATAAGGTTATTCTTGCCATAGCATCTACAGTCCCTGGCCATGACCAAACAGCAAACGAAATGAGGCGCCACAGAATCACACGGCCGCATCCAGACTACTTCACTGCAGGGAGCCTCCGTGCTGCTGCTGCCACCCCTTGCCTTTAATCAGGCCACAGTCACCAAATCAGCTCCCTTCCCCTGCTCCAAACTCGCCCATGGTCTCCTGCATGTCAGAGGCCAGGGCCCTCTTACAGCTGTTCCCACAGCTGTGGGGCATCAGGTATCAGAGACAACAAGCACAGAAGAACGCACACAGCTGCGAAGCAGGGGAAATAAACTTGTCCTAAAATCCTGGTCTGAGCAAGTATGGGGTTGTTGGTTCTGTATTGTTGTTCTCCTGGAAGTTCATAGAAGTTTATAGAAATTTTGACTAAGCCCATGGTGAATAACATGTGCTCAAGGAACTGAAGTAAAGGCATCCCTCAGGAGAGCTGCAGGGCTGGCAGAGCCTAAGTCCTCCTTCTCCCTGGCTGCCAAGCCATTTCAGGGCTGGCCACTGCCCCCTGCAGCAGCCGCTGCCTGCCCTTTCAGCCCCCACAGCCCAGCTGAGAGCTCACCTCCCAGCAGAGCCAGGAAAGGTAAGACAAGCTTTTCCGCTGGAGGGGTTGAGGAGCCGACACAGGCTAGGGAGCATCAGCAACAACCCTGGTCTTTATGGCCTGGTGGGCATTTCCCACTCCTTTATAGCTTGCGGGGAGAGGCAGAGCTGGAGGCACAGGATTTAATTCTTTCCTTCAGCATTAACCCCACAGCTTCAATGTCACTGCTAGCTCCTGCCACCCAGAGCAACAGGACATTGAACGCAATCCCAAGGCAAAACCCACAGCTAAAGCAGCACAGATGAGCTCCCAGGGCAGGGTGGAGAGGGTCTCAGGTAAGCCAGAAGTAGAAGTCAGCCAAGCTGGGGGCTTGGGTTCATCACTTGATCAAACCCAGCAGCTCTCAACACAGAGGATCTGCCACAAAGGGAACATTTTTCCCCGCACACCCCCAGCGAAGCCAGCTGAACACGACAGACAAGTGTTCCCTAAACCGCCTCAGCACCAGGAGTCAACCAAGGGAGTTTTTCCCCACTGATAAAGGAGGCTTTACCTAACCTAGCCGCTTTTGCATTGTAACAGATAAGCAAGCACTTGCAGATCACGTTCCCTCACCTGAACTGATGGGCTCGTGGCATCCAGTAGTGCAAGTTCCCGGAGCCAGCCCCCAAAACGCTCCCACCAGCAGGAATCCAGGAGACCTCAGCCCCTGCAGCCCCGGCTCATCAGGGCTGCTGGCGCCTTGCAGGAGCAGGGGTGCCCATGCACCCCAGCCCAGCTGGGTTAGGTGGCTCACCTCCCAGCCCCAGCTGTGGGCTCAGGCCACCCTAGCTGTAAAGGCTCTCGTTTGAGAGAAGGTTTAAACGCTGTGACTGCACAACAGAAGCGCTGAAGTGGTAGTCTCAAGGAGTTGTCTAGGCTAGAAATATCACCACACTAGAAATCCTGGGGGGGGCTCCCGTGGGTGAGCAGCACTGGCAGCGGGAGAAGCCTGCTCTATCTGCCCACACCCGCATCTCCACCAAAGCCCAGAAACGGGGCAACGCTCCCCTGGAGAGAGAAAAGCCACAGACCCGCATTTAACCCAGGCCGAAGCGCCGCAGCTAAGCCCGGTTTCGGGGGCACTGCCTGCTCGAGTGCGAGCAGCCTGACAGCCGCCTCCCGCCCCGTCCACCCGCGAGCGCCCACCCGCGCCGCCCCCACGGCCGCTCACGCCTCTCCCGAAGGCGGCTCCCTGCGGCCACCCCCGGGACGGGGACAGCCCCGCGCCCCGGCGGGACCGCGGGCGGCCTCTCCCCTCGGCCCGGCAGACAAAGGGACGAACAGCCCCGGGGCAGGGTTGAGGTGACCGGTGCCCGGGCAGCCACCCAAGGCAGGGCGGGACGGGGCGCCCGGTCGCCCGAGGGAAGGTGCCCGCCGCGGCGGGGCAGCCCGCGGGGTCAGGGGGAGGGGGGAAGGGAGGGATGGACGAGCGGGGAGCCGCGGCCCCGACGGCGCGCCCCGGCCCCGCTCCGCACTCACTCACCTGGCTCCGCGGGTCGGGTCGCGCCCCACCCGGCCCCTCGGCCGCCCCCGCACCTTTAAGGGCGGCGGCAGGAAGCGGCGCGGACCCGCTGCTGCCGCCGCCGCCGCCCCGGTGCCAGCCCCAGCAGTGACCCCCGGGAGTGGACTGCAGCGTGCGGCGCCGGGCCGGGCCGAGCCGGGCCGGGCCGCCCCTCCCCGCCTGCCCCCTCCCTTCCATCCCCTCCCCCGCCAGGAAGCGGGCCATCCCCGCGGCCCCGGCCCAGATGAAAGCGGAGCGGGCCGGGGGTCACTTCCAAAGCTAAAGTGATAATGGCCATTGTCCCGCCGCCGCCGCGCTTAAAGGGCCCGCCGCCGCCCGGTGCTGCCCGGCACCCTGCCGCCCCGCAGCTTTCTCCTGCCCCGTACCCCAGCCAGGCCTGCAGCCCCACGGCGGGCGACAGAGCCCGCTGCGGCTGTGGGGTGGGAGCTGGGTGCCTGCGTGGGGCAACCCCTCGTGTCCCACGGGGAGCAGGCAGGTCCCGAGTGGGTGTCACTGCAGCCCACGGGGTTGGGGCTGCCCGTGTGCTGTCTGTGCCCTCTCCCCACTCGCCCCTGCCAAGGCCATGGCCCTTCCTCGGTGCTGCTAGCTAGGAGACAGTTACCCTTTCCTCTCCCCTCCCTCAGCGGTGCACATCCTCCCCCTGGCAAGGACGTGTTGGGGGGATCCCCGGGCTCGTAGGGCTGACAAGCTCAGCTGTGCTGCCCTTCAAAACCTTCTCATCTGCAGGAAGCACCCAAATGACGGCAGCTTTTTCCCTGCCCTCGGCTCTGGGCAGCCTCCTGAACAGGCTTGCATCTGCCTGCCTGCCCAGCCATGCCTGGGTCTTCGGTGGAGCAGCCTTCCTCCCTGCTATCTCTGCCCCCACTGCCTCCCCAGCTTAATCTCAGGGCCGAGATCCCCCTCCTGAACTCCCGCTCGCACAATAGGTTCATCCCGTCCCTCAGGACATCACGTGAGGCTGTGCAAACAGCCTGCACGCCAGGCACCTCGCTCCGGCATCGTTGAGCTGCCTACACCAGCTCTTCCTCACGTCCTCTTCACAAGACCAGAACCCCTAGAGCTTCCTCCAGGACCTGCCCCATCCCAAGCTACACCATCCCAAAATGGGTCCTTGAGGAGGCTGTCTGCTCTTGGGTGTGAAGGCT
Organism: Larus michahellis; assembly: GCF_964199755.1. NCBI lineage: Eukaryota > Metazoa > Chordata > Aves > Charadriiformes > Laridae > Larus > Larus michahellis. The sequence goes on along the minus strand of NC_133899.1, from coordinate 65,193,312 downwards.
GGGTGTCTTTTAATGAGGGGGGGCACAGCTTGGACAACAGGGAAGAGGTGGGCTCTTCGCCAACTGGTCTTTGTGCTTCATGTTCCCTGGTTTGTGTAGCTCCAGTTGCAGGCAGCATCTGGTTTCCTCTCCCCAGCCTACCCTCGGGGACTAGCCCAGGCCCCACCACAACCCCCTCACATAGTGAGGGACAAAAATAACTCTCGATGTCAGACATGGCAAGAGCTTCCTTCCCCGTGTACCACCACCTGCGGGGAACCTCACAGTTGTCACTCATTTCTGCTGCAGTGTTTGGCAAGGAGAGGGTAGGAGGGCTCATGGAGACACCACGTATGGGATTCTTGTGCAATTTGGGCAGAAAAACTAAACATGGACCTTTCAAACAGGGGAAATGTGCCCAGCGCCCTCTCCTGTCACCCTCCCTTCTATGGTAGTCCAGGAGCAAGCATCACAGCACACATCAAGGCACACCTTTGCTACCCTGTGTCCTACTGTCCCCAGAAGCACATACCCCAGAGCATTTTTTCCCACTTCTCTTGGCTCATGTCTGAGCCCAGTAGCACAGGGGGAGGCTGGGTGCAGAGGGTTTGATGGGGGAACGGGCTCCCTGGAAGCTGTGGACTGGCTGCTGGTGAGTCGTCCCAGCCTCAGCTAGGAGCCACCACCCCAGCTGACACCAAACCCCAGCCTTCGGTGCTCACAGAAGTCACTCTTACTGGACACAGAAAAGCTACAGTGCAAGGAAATGAGACCTAAACCATCCCCTGGTGAGCTTCTTTTCCCTCTCAGGCAGACTTCATATCTCCAAAGCCAGCTCCACTCTTGCTATCAACCTGGCCAGTCCTGGGTCTTTTCCCCAGCAGGCTGGTGTTCATATCCACAGCTGCTGAGCTCCCCTTCTCATGCTTCATCCTTTTAACTTCTTTGGTTGCAAATGTAAAGCGGTGCTCACAGGGCAGTGAGACACTGGTAAATGCCGGAGTCAGCAGGGTCAGTGATTAACATAGGAGCTGGAAAACACACAAAGAGACAGCCTGGGCAGTTCTGTTATGCAGATGACTGCACACACCGGCTTCCAGCATATAAACAAGTAGTTAGCATTTTTCTGTTCCTTGGAGGAGTTCGGTTGGGGACCAGAGCGCTCCCTGATTTAGTGCAGGATGCTTCAGCGTGACAGTAGTCTGTGGAGACCTTTGCAGTTTAGCTCTGGCTGCCAGAAGCTTTTCTGCCTGTTGTGCTTTAACCTGCCTGCTGCAGCCCGTCCGCTCTCAGAGGAGTCCCAGAGGAAAGGCTCAGAGATGACCAGCTGCACGTGGGTCTCAGGGTACCATGCTTCCAGCCACGCTGGAAAGCAGGTTTTACTGCTCCAAGTTTGGGCACAGAGTCTTCTCCCAGGTCAAGAGCAACCTCCATGTTCAGCAGATAAAATTCTCATTGGTTTGAATTTGATGAGGAAGGGTGTCCCAAGGACTTGGTGCTGGGTTGTTGTACAAGGTAGGGTTTCCTCTGGCTCTGTCACTGCAATGTGACAATCCCGACTGTGCCACACATGTGGGGACAAGATTCAAACACTCGGTTATCCCCCCAAGCAAGAAAGCTGCCCAGTCCCACCTCCACTCCCACCTAGGGACATCTAGGAGTGGAGGAAGTCAGACCACCCTACCTACTGCAGTGCTGTCCATGGCTGGACCAAAGGAGACCATTCAGATAGGATGGGGTATGGCTGAAACACCTGGGGCAGCCAAATGCCATTCAGGACAGGTCAGACTGTGGACCAGTTGCCAAAGTCACATCTGGAATTGGAACAGGTTGACCTAAATGGGCTAAATTGACATGTCCATCCCCTCAAAGCCATTGTTGGTGCCCCAGCATCTTTCTCCCTCCAGAGAACTTCGAAGTCATAATCTTCCTTCTGGGAAGTTGGGGGAGCTGGGACTGCTGAGGGGGTGGCAGGACCAAGAGCATGGGGGCTTCCAGGAGAGTCCTAAGCATCTCCTGTCTTGGTTGGGTTTCTCCCCTGTGCCCAGCATTGCTCCAGGAGGAAAGAGCAGAGCTTGCAGCCTGAGATGGCAACAGAAAAGGGGTTGCTGCAGCTGCAGTCTGCCCACCAGCTTTAGGGGCAAGGAAGGGCAAGTGGTTGTGGTGTAACTATGCCCAACGGGGACCTGGAAAACATGGAATCTGTCCCAATTTTTGTAATAACTTCTTCAAACTGAATGACAGAAGTTCCAAAGGGGGTTCACATTGTCTGGTACTTCTGATTCCCAGCCCTGAAACCATCTCTGAATCCACTGCCTCACACCTGTGCTGGAGCCTGTAAAGGGATGCTGAGATAGACAGGCTGCTGGGCTCTGCAGAGAGGTGCTGTGAGGCACCCTCATGCCTGTGCATGCCCCGGTACAATGCTGGGTGCCAGCAGACAGACAATTACAATTTTGTTCAGTTCTGCTTACATCACATGAGAGGGAGAGTGACAAACTATAGGGAGTTTTCAGCTAGGAGCAACGGCGCTGGAGTGATTGAATTATAGGAGACGATGCGAGGAGCAAAATCTATTCAGTGGTGCTGAAGTGAGAACTGGCGGGCAGGGACAGCTGAGTGCATCAACCACAACGAGCAAGAGCAGTTAACAGGGGTGACTTCCCCTGTGTGACCAAGGACAGAGGGCCTGAACTTTAGGACTGCTTGGCAGCAAGGCCCAGACAGGAGTTTTACTCCCCAAGGGAACTGAGGACCTGGCCTGGGCACTAGGTCCCATCTTAGACAAGAGATCAGAGACCTTTAAGGCTCTCCCACACCTTGTCACCCTCTTCCTCTTCAGCGTCTCAGAGCTTGGGGTGGTCCCCCTTCCTCCAGCACCCCTCAGTGCTGCCTCCTTCCCGTCCTGTAGAAAACACGCAGGGCCCCCATTGCTCTTCTCCTCTCTCTGACTTAAGATCCCTCCTTGTGGGACCAGGGGACCTCAGTTCCGTCCCCTGAGAGTCACCCAGAGCACCCTATCCCTCTCCTAATGGTGGCTGCCTCCCAGTTCATCTTCTGGGTGATGTTCAGGACTGTCCAGTCTAATGCACCAGGAGTGCACAGGAGAGCCAGGTCTGCCCATACCCTGTCCTGGGGTGGTAGAGCCCTGGCAGTAGGTCCCATCTCTAATTCTCCTCTGCTTGGCTCAGGGCTGTTTTCCCTTCTGGCTTTTCTCCAGCTGAGCTCCCTCTTCCTTCCCACTCAGTGAGATGGGAGGGAAGGTTTGAACTTGGTGCTGGTGCTGTGCCCTTGCTCCCCAAGGTTCCCAGGCACACGGGAGGGAATTCAGCATGAAGCACCAAGCGCAGTACCACAGCGCCGGGTGAGGACTGGGAATCTTGGCCACATGCTGGGATCCCTGCCATAGGTGGGAGGGGTGGGGGAGAGCTGGGAACTGCAGGAGATTCAAAGTCAAGATCAAAGCGTTTCCCTCTGAAGCCCTAACACTCTCCTTCCCTCCCACTTGCACATAAAAGCACTCTGCCCTCAGCAGGCTCTCCTGGGGGAGGGTGGGTGGAGGAGGGGGCTGCTCTCCCCCTTGCTTTTCCTGTGTTACTAATAACTCTTCCCAGAGGTGAAATGGTGAAAATCCTTCCACCCCTCCTCCCCCATGCCTGCTTCTTGCCCGGACCCAAAGGGCCTGAAGCCGTTCCAATGGCTGTGAGTTCATGGCAGACCTGGCCTGCTCTGGGGTGTTACCAGCTGGTGCTGGCACAGGGGAGATGTGGTGAGCAAAGCCTTTGAAGTGTACAGTAGAAAGACACTGTTAGAGGCAAAGCACGAGGAAGAGGGATTGAAAAGAAAGCAGAGCAGTTTGGCCCACAGGAGGGGGAAAGGCTAATTAAGGCACAGAGCGTGGAGGAGGAAAAGGCAGAATCATTAAGATATCACAGCAGGAGCCAGTGGTGGGGCTGGCTCCATGGAGGTTTAAGCCACACCGAGCCTGGCCTCTGCTGTTCGTGCCCCCTCAGTTCTCCATTCCCACCCTCTGCTTTTGGGTGGCACAGGAGTGTGGGGGACTCTGTGGTTGCTGATCCAGCTGAAAATTAGTTGGTTTGGTTCATACTCTAGTACAGACAGAGCTGAAATTCAGGACGGGAGTCGCCATTACCCCTTCCTTACTAAGGATCATAGAGAGGGCTAAAGCTTGTAGGTGATCCTAGACTGAAGAAGCTGCAAGCTCCAGTGAGGACAGGCACATACCAAGAGGCTGGAGACTGGAAACATGGGCAGGAAACCACAGAATCAATTTTGGAAAGCCCAGGAAGGTGATATTCCTCTGGCAGTTCTTCATTATGCAACATCGCACAAACCCGGCAGCATTAAGAAAGACCTGGGATGGGAAACCCGAGGGAAAGCAAGCTGCAGAGTCAAGGCTGCAGTTTTGTGTGTTTTTTTCCGTGGTCACGGCAGCTGCTGCTTGTTTCAGAGAGGGCCCAGGGCCACTCACCCGGCAAAAGCAATGAAAGATGGGTTTGTCAGGCTGCTCCCAACATCCCAGCCCTGCAGGCAGAGAGGGACCCGAGGGAAGCAGCAGCCCCTCCGGGGGACAGTGGGGACCGCGGGGAGGCAGGGGCTGGGAAGCCGGGGTGCGGGTGGGTCTGGACTGGGTCTTCCCCCACTGGTCCCAGGCAGGGGGAAAATGCGTCGGACGGCAGGCAGGGGAGAAGGGGGGGTGGAATGTTTCACACCTAGCAAGCAGGAGCAGATGGGGCTGGGGTTAAACACCACAAGGGATTAACTTGCACTGCCACAAGGAGCCCAGGATTTAGCAAGCCGTGCCCGGCTCTCCCTTCCCGGGGTCCACGGCAGACTGTTTAGTGACGGGTTAGCAATGTGGAGGGGGTTTCTCTTGGGTCTGTAGCTAGTCAGGGAGCGGAGATATGGCCCTGCAGTGTAAACAGAGCCATACAACCCTGCTCAAGTTGTGATTCCCCAGTCCTTTCCCAAGCCCTGCCCCCAGGCACACTCTGAAATGGCCATGGTGTTTGCTGGGGGAGAAACGTGAGAAGTAGAGCCAGGGTGCTGTAAAAGATGTAAATGTTTCGTTTCGGGTGCTGAGAGCAGCTCTGAGTGTCTAGGGTACAGCGTCAGTAGGGGGATGGAGAGACATCGAGAAGGCACTTCTCTTTTGTTCGTGATCTTGGCTGCCTTAGGAGGGGTCCCAGGAAAAATCCTGCGGCTGATTCACTAAAGGGAGCTCACAGCACGTGCTTTATCAGGTGGTGGTCGTGGGGTGACAGGGACAGGACAAAGGGCAAGGAGGCAGTAGGAGCAATGATTTGCGAAAGACAGTTGTGGCCATCTCATCTCTGTGTCAGATCCCCTGGCTCCCTTGGTGCTGGGAAGCCATTTCATCAGCAGGGGAGGGAAGGGGAGGAATATCCCCTCGCCATAAGGTGAGCGAGGGAGCAAAGGAGTCAGTTCAGTCCTGGTAACCACTGACAAGGTGACACACACAATTGCCACAGCTGTAATACCGCACCGTGAGAGGATGTGACTGCCTAGGAGCAACCGTCACCCAGGTCTGATGCAAGAGCTGAGAAAAAAACCCGATCCTTTTAACATAAAAATTAGTCATCGCTGAGGTCAGGTTTTCAGAGGGCTGATCTCTGCCCTCTGGAGCTTAACCTTTAGGTATGACTGATAGCATTGTGAATTCCAGCAGTAAAAGAGCTGAGAGAAGGGAGATGAGGGCAAGGAGAAAGGGACACTGCTTAGGGACAGGGCCATTTGCTGAGGAAACAGACTGATGCGCCTTCTTTCATCCCTGCGTGTCTATACTCCAATTTTGTGTTTTGACGTGCCTGGACCCGTGAGCAGGTAGCAGCAGAGCAGTGATGAGGGTGAAGAAAGAGAGGTGTGGAACTGGCAGGAGAACGAAGCTCCTTGGTGTATGGGAAGAGGGACCCATGATGCATGCGCAGAAGCCCAAAGACTCTACAGAAGCAGCAGCAGCACAAACAGTACGGTAGGTGTGGGAGGTGCCTGAGGAAAGCAGGCACTCCAGCTCCAGCTTGTAGAATCTCTTATCATCAGACTCATCCAGAAACTTAATTGTGCTGAAACATTTCGTAACCCAGAGTCTGGGTGACTATCCAAACCTGGGGAAAAGAAAAAAAAAAAGGTGGTTTCTGTATTAAACTTGAGATCACTGAGAAGGCAGAGAGGGTCAACTCACTGACACAGCCCATTGCCGCTTTCTTGAAGTCCCTCCCTACCCTCAGCCCGGGGTTTCACTCTGCCCCGCTCCCTTTCACGCAGCACAGCAGCGAGCACACGCTGCCATTCACCATCACGCTGGGCATCGATGCCTTATCCCGAGATCCCCAGCTTGAGAAACACGCCGCAGACAGTGGCCACCCCAAGTTGTGCTCCCTTTCGAAGCAACCTGAAACTTCACTGCCCACCCCTAAATAACCCAAACGTGCAGGAATCGGCGCTGCTCCTCCTTTCCCGCCTCCCCTGCGACAAGTGGGCAATGCCGGCTGCCCACGGGGACCGTCCCTCGGCCTCTGGCGTCCCCAGAGGGAGCAGCTCACGCCTGTCCAGCTCCTTCCTCAGGAGAAGAGGCGGCAGTGCCCTATTTCTCCTGCTGGGAGGCGGCTCGACGCTGGAGCCGGCCCGGAGGCCGTGGCTCTGCCAGACCGCACCCTCCGGGTCTCTGCCGCGGCTGGCGCCGAGCGGGGGCGGCCGGGACACGGCAGCTCAGCCAGCCGGCCGGCTGCGTGAGCAGCCAGGCGGTGAGGAGGCGACGAGGGGACGCGGTAACACCCCGCGGGGTCCGGCGGCGCCGGCCTCTCGCCCCCCGCCACACACACCCTCCCCGAGCCGGCGGGGGGCGCTGTGCCCCGCGGGGGGCGCTGCCGCTCGGGTCGGCGCCCGCGGGGAGAGGCGGCGCTGGCGGGCGGGATCTCTATGGTGACGCCGCACCCGGAAGCGGCGGCGGCGGGCGGGCGGCGGGGCTGATGCAGGGCGAGGAGAGGTGATGAATATTCATGCCGTAGCGACCGACGGGGCGGGACGGGACGGGACCTCGCCCGGGCGAGGATCGGTCGTGAGCTGATGGCGGGAGGCAGCGCCGGTGCGAGGGGCGGTGGGGCCGGCGGCCGGTGAGGAGGGGGCGGGCCGGGGGTGCGTGAGGGGCGGGCTCGGGAGCACCCCCCGCGGCCGGGGTCCCGGCGGGGATGTGGGCACCCCCGAGGGCTCACCGCCGGCCCCCGCGTCTCCCTCCGTTGCAGGCCTGGGCCGCGGCTGGACGGGCTGTTCCTGCGGCGCTTCCTGCGGCTGCAGGCCGTCCTCTTCCCCGGCTGGCCCTCCCCGGCCGCCCTGATGTTCCTGACGCTGCTCTGCGTCGCCTTGCTGGGTGAGCCTGGGGTGGTGGGGAGGAGGTGGGGGGGCTGCATCCCCTCCTCTGCTCCCCGTTTCCCCCCCCCTCCTTTGCCGTGCCACCGCTGTCCTTCATTTCCTTCCCGTGGTTGCCTCTTTCCTCCAGAGCAGCTGGTTATCTACCAGGTCGGTGTCATCCCCAGCCAGTACTACGAGGTCCTGGGGAACAAGGACTTCTCCGGGTTCAAAACACTGACTGCCGTGGCCCTGACTCTCATCGTAGTGAATTCCACGGTAAGGAGGACACAGCCACAGGCTTCCATGTCTTGGGAGAGGAGGGGAAGGCTGCCCGTGGCTCCTGGCGTGATCCTGGTGACAAAGGGTCTAGATCTGCCCTTGCCCTGTTAGATAGTTACGTGTGGGATGGATCACTGGTACAAACTGTTAGGTTTTGTTTCATTTTGGGAAATGCTTGTTCTTCTCACTCATCTCTTCCTGTCTGTCTCCTTGCCCTCATTCCAGCTAAAAAGTTTCGACCAGTTTATCTGCAACATGATGTACGTGAACTGGAGAAAATCCCTCACCGAATACCTCCACAGCTGCTACTTCCAGGGCCAGGTCTACTACAGCCTGCACGTGCTGCGTGAGGACATCGATAACCCGTAGGCTGCCTGCAGCTTCTCTCGGCCTCTTGCTTGGCTTCTCGTGGGCTGCTCCATGCCTTTTTCCAACTTCTCTGTGTCTCTGGGTAGGGGCTTGAGCCCTAGAAGCTTTTGCCATCTAGGCACAAATACCCTCATCTGCCCTGGGTGGGAGGTGGTACCTGTTGCTGGGAGCTCCCATGACTGCTGGTCATGATGGTTTTAGGGGTAGGCTGTTTCTGTTGCGAGGAAAATGGAGGCCGGCAGAACAGGGATCTAGTGCTGCTATAAAACGTGCTGTTGACAAACTCAACCCTTGACACTCAGTGTGATGTTGCAAAGGACCTGGCTGGAGTCAGCGAGCGCTGCCTCTCCTTGCCTTCATGCAGCAGCACGTTAGGATGGTTCCTGTTTTTCTGTTTGAACTTTAGCCATCGGAGTCTCCAGCTGAACACAGTTTTGTTTAGTTGGGTTTTTAGTGGTTTAGATAACTCATGGGAGCCACATCCAGGAAGGGCTTTGCTTTGCACTGTATGAGAGCTGCATTTTCCCTTTTCTGTTCCCAGGAAGGAAATGTCAGGGGTGACTTGAAATATGAGAGAAGGAGGAACATTCAGTCCCTCCTTGCTTATCTCAGCCCACCCGGAGATTCCCTTCCAGTTTGCTTCATGCACTGTCCTGCTTACTGCAGAGCTGCTGATCTACCCAGGCTGTGCAGCAAAGATTGAATGCCTCCCTTCCTCACAACTGCCTGCTGACACTGGCCTGTCCTTGCGCACAGGAAACTGCTGTTCTAGTTACACTCTTTGAAGAGTTAAAGATCCTACATTAGACATCACATGAGAGGTAGAAGCCTTTCTTTTTCCCTCCAGAGTTTAAGGAAGTTATTATTAACTACTTGCTGAAAAACTAGAAACCAGGGGTTAACTTTTTCCAAATTGTCTGGCTTTATACACTTGTTTTGAGACTCCAAGCTCTTCTCCCCTGGAGGGGACACCCCTGGTCTAGTCACTGCACTAGTGCGATCTCCCATGTTGATGGCACCAGAGGAGACCAAGCCCGAGGTCCCCGTGAGGAATGGCTGTCTTGCAGGGACTCCTAACTGTTGGTAGTAGTGGTGACCTCAAGGAACCGAAGCAACCTCTGTACTTCTGCTGCCCAGTGCTCCTGGTTGCCTGTCCTTGCCCCTTTGTTGCACAGCATGGTGGTCTGTGCGGCTGCACAGTGAAATAGTGCTGGGTGTCTCAGATATGTTATTGTCTGTATTGTTTTTCATCCAGACCTGTTCCCTGGCTGCTTCTACAGGCCCAGTGCTAGGAGACAGCTAGTAAGAGCAGCCAGCTGTGCACAGGGGGAGCAGCAAGCAAGGAGGAGGTGTAGCTTGGATCAAACAGCCCTACTGCCAAACAAGAAATCACAGCTTCGTGTTGTGGATGCACTTTCCAGATGCTGTTGGGGTTACTCTCACCGTCATTAAATGTACATTTCCGATAGTGTTTTGCAGCAGCATGGAGTTGCAAGGAGAGGTTAAAAAGCCAAGCCTGTCACCAGGGCATGCAGTGCTTCCCAGGCAGCGTAGCACATGGGCCACGGCCAGAAGCTCCTGCATGCCTGTCTTTTCCTTTGGAAGGGGGTGGGGGAGGCACAGGGAAGGGGAGGACAGAGCCCCCTCACCACATGACTATCCTGCTCAGGTTTATTTTTAACCAGGGAATGTGTTCACATTGTGCAGTGAAATGCATGAGATAACTGGGTTGCTCTGCTCCGCAGCAATAGAGCCAGCTCTCCTGACCTTAGCAAACCGAATGTGTGGGATTGCTGCGCAGTATTTTTCATTACCACCTTGCTTCTGCTCAAACATCCAGTCTTATTGTTCAGTGTCTTTTTTTGGTGTCACTACAAAAAATCTCTTTATCTAGTGATTCCTTGATGAGAATTTTTTCCCTGCCTCAGGTACTAGGAGTGAACTAGAGCAACAGAGTGATCTCCCATTATGCAGTGCAGACCAAACTGAGTGTTAGGTGCATGGTGTCATCCATCCAGAAGGAATGAAGAGTGGGTTCTGAGTGGCATGCAAACACTTGCAGTTCCTAGAAGGGCATTTGAGCTGATGTTTATGTGTTATCATTACATGTTGCTTAATAGCTCGTAAAAAGCAATATCCTGCCATGAGTCCATAGCATGACTTAAATTATAACTTTATAGGAACAATTACAGTCTGAGGAAAAGGAGAAAGTGATGGCTGTAAGGTCAGTCAGGGTGAGAGCTGCCCTGAAATTAAAGCCATTGCTGTTCCAAGACTGCAGAAGAGTTGAGAGTCTGATTGTACCTGCACTGATGGCTAAGCTGGAGTCCAGCCTTGCTCTTCATTCTGGACTCCAGCATTCACAGTCATGGCCTTTCCACCTGGGCTTAGCACATCAGACTGAAGCCCTCATCCACATGCTCTGAACAGAGGAGGTGCTGAGAGAGTAAATATGCAGAAATCCTTTCTAGTTAACCCAAGCGCAACTCCTGCTCAGCAGTGGGATGGATGGGACTTGAGGGTCTGTCACCCATGTGCCTGCTGCCGATGGGGTGAAAAGGCTTGGTGCGCTGCTGCCTGCTCTTGTGGGATGGGGGTGGGTGGAAGCACTTTCTTCCTTGCAGCAAAGGGACCAGAGGGCATTCCATGCAGAGCGAAGGGACCAGCTATTGTGGAAGACTGGCGTTGATGGAAGCATTTGCAAATATCCAGCAGCTGGCAAAGGCCTGGCTTGTGCCCTAGCCAGTCCTGGTAGCTCTGATGCCTGAGATGCAGCACCAGTACTGAAGAGTACCAGTACTGAGGGAGTCAGTAGTTTTTGGTAGTACAGGGGTGGGTCCAGGAGAGGAGTAAAGGACAATGATGCAGAGACCTTTAGCACAGAGTTGGATAATGTCGTTGAAAGTGGAACAAGGGGTTAATACAAGGAACAAGGTGAAAGTAACAGTAGGAGCTGTTCTTCCTGGGTGCCAGGAAGGCCCTTGGGTGGGTCCTGCTGTGCCATGGAAATTTTCTTTTATGGGGGAACAGAAGTTATGGGGGTACAGGGGGACAGGTGCAGGTCCCTCCCAGGCACGGTTGTTCTCCTGCACCCTGTCCAAAGTTCAGGCAATGAAACAGTCTGGCTTGTGCCCTGTTAGGGAGTTAGTACTGGTTCTTGCTCCTGGGCTTTAACAGTGTCAATGTCTCTTTGTGTTGAGCAGGGACCAGCGTATCAGCCAGGATGTGGAGAGGTTCTGCAGGCAGCTCAGCTCCATGGCCAGCAAGATTGTCATCTCGCCCTTCACACTGGCCTACTACACATACCAGTGCTTCCACAGGTAAAGACCCACCCTGGCCCTGCTTTCATGCCTCTTTCCTATGCTTATTTTTGGAGTTTGGCACTCATGTTACAGCTCCCTTGATCTCTGCACTCCAAAGGGAATTCTGCCTTGTGGGTGCTGGGGTGTGCAGTGCTGGCCCCCGACCTCTGTGAAAGCTGGGAGAGGTGACAGTTGAGGGCTCTGACTGCTTGAGACTGTGGGTGCTGGGGTGTCCTTTGCATGGATTGTCAGCTAACCTCTCTTTCTCCTCCTCTGTAGCACAGGCTGGCTAGGCCCGGTGAGCATCTTTGGGTATTTCATCATTGGGACAATTGTCAACAAGGTATTGATGAGCCCAATTGTGTCTAAACTTGTGCAGCAGGAAAAACTGGAAGGGGATTTCAGGTGAGTCCCAGCAGAGCAGCGTTTTCACTGCCTCTTGGCAGCTCCAGTGAAAGCTGCATTTTTGTCCATGTTCAGTGCTATGTAGGCAGCTACTTCTTTTTTCCGTGACTTTCCCCACACTCAGAGAAACTTGCCTGTGCAGTGCTGCTCCAAAGTCTGCGTGCTGAGCCCCCCCCACCCCTTTCACTGCTCTGTGTCATGGCAGGCAGTGCCCTTGGTTCAGTCTCACGTTCAGTCTCCAAGCTGCTTGCCTGGTCATTGCTGTTGCTGGTGCCTCTGCTAGGGCATTAGATGTTTAGAAGAAAACCGCACATGAAACTTCCTGCAGTTCAGTGAACTGCATCTACTGACAGAAATCAGGTTACTGTTTCACCAACACCTTCATGAAGTGCCCAAAGCAGCACAGTCTTTCCGTATAATCTGGAACTCATCTCCTCCCCTTCCCCTGCAGGGTTGGCTGGGTGTGTGACAGGGCCTTTACAGTTCTCCCTGGGGCTCAGGGCATCCAGGGACAGCAGCAGAAGCTAGTGTGGCACAGGGAGCCCAAACAAGGGCAGTTGCTTGTGGGGATTCTACGGTGGAGATCCTGGGCTAGCAAACAGGAGGCCCAAGGGCTGAGGAGGTGTGCACAGAGTGTGGGATACCAAACACGCCACTGAGCTGTCCCAGAATTGATGTCACCTTGTGCTAAGCCTTGGTCTGTGGTGCCTTTTTGAGCCTGTTGAGTATTTCTGTCAAGAGATGCCTCAGGTCAGTGCTCTGACAGATGCAAGACAAGTTTCCTCTAGCAAGGATGCTGGCTACATAATTCACTGGGCATTTGTGCACAGTCCTGATGATGTTTTTTTGGGTTGTCCAGGTTCAAGCACATGCAGATTCGTGTCAACGCAGAACCAGCTGCTTTCTACAGGTTAGTAGTGTTCATTTCTTTATGCCCTCGTAAAGGTCCTCCCAGCTCGGGGCATCCTTGTTGTATTAATGTATCCCAGAGGAGTCCCAAGTCCTGTTGCTGTAGCTGGAGCTTTCTGGCCTCTCCATCCTGCTGCAGTGTCATACAGCCCTGACAGTCTGTTCTCCTTTGCATTCTGTACATCTTCTGCAGAAATACTCCACAGCAGATGGAGACAACGATTTTTTTCTCTGCCTCCTAACATCCCCAGAGGCCTGATACAGATTCGGTGCTGGCTTAGAGCCCATTGCTGATGTTCTGCCAGGTCCTTACCTGGAAGATTGCTTGAGGTCTCATTGCATCTTGTCAGGATGTTCCCCTGCTGACTTGTTACAGGTTGCTTCTGGCCCCATCCTGCTGCTGCTAACCTGCCTGTCTTCTCTGGGCATGTTAGCTGTTGCCTGGCCTCTTTCCCTCTGCGTGCTCCTCTAGGTCAGTCTGTGCCCTGACCCTGCCAATGCTGTACTGCTACTTTCCGAATTTGCTCAGTGCCATTTACTCCAGAGCTGAGCACACAGTCAGGAGTGCAGCAGCACTTCCCTGCTTAGTGATGTCCTCAAGTCTGTTGAGCCGCTGCTTGAAGCCTTTAAGGTGCTTCACAGAAATGGCTGGAACCCACAAAAGGGCCACGATTTTACTGTAGCTTGTGTTGGGGTGCCTGGTCGGTGGCAGGAGGTCATTGCTTCTTTCTTGTCACGTGTCTGCCTTTGCCCTGTGCATTGTGAAATCACACCACTTCTAGGAATTTAAGCAAGCAGCAACTGTTCTGTCTCTGGTCGTCCCTACCTGTGATCTGTATTTGGCTCCTTCATGCTGTAATGACTGAGCATTTCAAGTGTCGTCGTGCTGTCCCCAAAGTGGTTTGATTCAAAATCGCCGATTTCATAAAGAGTTATATTGACAGGCATGAAACTCTGATTTAAATAACTGAAATCAATCCTGGTTTGCGTTGGCAAGTTTATTTCTTTGTGGACTGGTTGATGATAATTTTTCTTAATGGAGAAGATACTCTAACTACGTGCCCTTATTTAAGCTGCAGTACTTTTCCAGGCAATTTTGAAGTTTTTTATTCTAAGTAGAAAATGGAAAGTGAGTTGTTATACCAGAAGACAGAGTGTCTTACTTCAATACAGCTCACTAGTAGAAAAGCTTTACTTGGTGGGAAACTAGAATTTAATTTAATTGCACAAACCCAAGCATTTTCATGGTATGAATCTTAATTAAAAATAAAGGAATTTTTATAAAGATTGCGTTCCTAGAATCCTGCAAGAGGAGGAGCACATGGTGAGTGTCTAGTTTTGATTGTCGGACTTCTCTAGCTTGTAGAAGCTGTTAGATCTTGTCCTCTTGCACCTGCCTAACCATTGTTTTGGTAAAGGAAGAAACAAAACCTGAGCACTGTCACCTTTTTACTTCTCATCTGCAAAAGAAATAATATCTCTGGTCCCCAGTGCCTTCCTCGCCTTTAATTCCTTGTGTCCAAGGCTTTGTCCTTACCAAATACTCAGCAGCAAAGATTGTAGCTCAGTAGTTATCTGAGATGAGTTGTAGGGCAGTAATGCCAAATTGAATTCTAACTGGAGGTATTTTTGAGAAAGAAAATGTATTTTTCTAAGAACTGAGAATCTTTAGAGCTGAGACTCTTGAAAAATCTTAATTTGTATTTTTTGTGCAGCTCCTGGCCCTATCTGCTTAGGCCCTAGTGACTCCCCCATTGCGTGAACCGTGGTGGGAGCGTGGGTGTGTGCTGGGCACAAGTGTGTGTTGGGTGGCAGGGGCAATAGCTGCTGCAGCAGGTGGGAGTCTGGAGCAAGATGTGAAGCGCTCTCTGCATGTTGCCACCTGAGGGCAGCCCAGCCCTTGTGAAGGAGCAGAAGGAGCTGCCACCCTTGCTGAAGGTGGTGGTTTAGAGCCGAGATGTGCCTCCTTGCTACTGGCTCAGCCTGGCCGTGGGAGCATCACCACTAGCTTGGGTGGTGGGGGACCCGCTGATGCCTGCAGAGATACCCCTGGAAAAGGAAGGGCCTGTGGAGCTGGGCTCACCCATGCTGGGGGCTGCACTGCTTGGGACTTGTCTGTGTCCCACTCCTCTGTGGTGGGGAAAGGGAAGGGGCAGACTGGGGCTGCTGGCCGCGCAGGTGGTATTGGCTTGCTGTCACCTTGCCTCTGCCCTCTCCTTTCTGGCTACAGCTGTGTAGTGGTGCCATCCCTCTTTTCCAACCAGGCTCTGCTTGGAAGATGTGTGCGACCTTGGGTATGCATTGCTCCAGGCTGAGGCCTCCCTGACAGTGTCTGGCCTTGCCTCACCTCCTGTATGCAACAGCAGCATCCTCCGGGAGAGATTTGCAGGGCTGCTTGTTTCCTGGTGAAGCTCTTCAGGAAGGCGCTCTTGGCTGTTCAGTTCCCGCTCAACAGAGAGCTTGTTGTTTGAAGGCTAAGGTGCCAGACACTTTCCAAGTTTCAGTCCTAAAGCCTGTGCTTTGACTTCATTGCGGCGCTTCTGGGATGTCTGTGGCATGTTGCAATCTTATTTTACAGGGCTGGGCGAGTGGAGCACATGCGCACGAACCGGAGGCTGCAGAGCCTGCTGCAGACCCAGAGGGAGCTGATAGGCAAGGAGCTGTGGCTCTACAGTGAGTGAGGAGTTTGGGGGGTGAAGTGGGGCATGTGATGGCTCTATTGTGGTGGCCCACAGGCTTGGGAACCTTACTGCTAGAGCAGCAGTGCCGGGTTTTCCTCTCCCGCCTCTTGCTAGAGCATGGAAGCCCTGAGGGTGGACAAAGGGTGCCTCCTGCAGTCCTAAGTGGGAATCCTGTTGTGAAAAAGCCTCGTAGAGAGCAAGGTTGTGGAGGACCCAGCTAGGTCAGAGTCGGAGAACACAAGCCTCAGAAGGTAAATCTGCAGGAATCTGTGCTTTTTTTGGGTAGGTTTTCAATGGCTGGGAAGAGAGGGAAGGGTTTGACCTTTGGGGAAGGAGAAGACTCTGTATATGTGGTTGGGAGCTGTGGAAACTTCTTTCCTATAGAGCCTGATCCTTGAGCATAGTTGACCCCTGAAAATCTCCCTTCTCCCATTGGCACTGGGTCCAGATTTGGGCATTAAATGACCACTATCAAGACAGCTCGTCTTCGTCTCACCAGCATAGTGAGCTTCTGAGTAATGTAAGGGAGGGAGAGCCCTGAACGCAGGTGTCTCTGTGGGAATTTGGGGTCTTCAGTCTTTGTGCCTGTCCTGTGCTCCAAGACAGACTTCACAGCCATCTTGTCCCAGAGCTTCCTTTTTGCCCTCCCTCCTGTTTTTTTGTGAGTCAGCCAGGCCCCTGAAGAGTAGAAACAAGTAGGTAAAATGGCTTTTGCGCCATGGTGGTTCCTGAGCTATGTGTCTGGATGATGTTTCTCTGCTCAGAGGCCTGCCCCGAAGTGCTCTTTGCTTGACAAATGTATTTTCACCCTGGTGCTTGTGCTGTCCTGTGAAATGGGTTCTTCTGCTGTGGTGCACTGTGAAGGGCTGAGGCAAGACTGTGGGTCTTCCTCTGACCGGGTTCATGGGCTGCACTTGAGCCTGGCTGGGACAGAAGTTCCCACCCTAACTCACTGTCTTCTCTCAATGTGCTTCTGCCCAGTTGGGATCAACACCTTTGACTACCTGGGCAGCATCCTGAGCTACGTGGTCATTGCCATTCCCATATTTTCTGGGGTCTACGGTGACTTGAGTCCAACAGAGCTCAGCGCCCTCGTTAGCAAGGTGAGCTAAGGGTGATCTCCCAGACCCCATTGTGGAGGGTGATCAGTCACTGAAGGTGGAGGTTTTGTGTCAGGCTGGTGGCATTGGGGCTGGATAACCTGCAGCAACTGACTTTCAGGTTAGCCTGTCCCTGACCATGGTGGCGTGGAAATGGGAGCTTGGAACCAGCTGGTGTATGATTAACCTCAGGGTGAGAGCTGTCAAGGGCACATCTGTGTAAGTGTTCCCTAGCTTAGACCTCTGTGTCTAAAAAAAAAAAAAAAAAAAAGGCTGGGAGGTCAGGAAAGCCTCTGGCTTTCAGTAGAGTGGGTGAGGATTGGGTCCATGCAGTGCTGCAAGTCCGGATTATGCCCTGGGCTGCTGCCCATGGTGACCCTGGCCACCTGTGAGGCTGAGCTGGCTTGCATTCACCTTCCTGACTTGACTTGTTCCCAGGTACTCAAAACTGGCTTGTGATAGAGAATGCAGAGCTAAATATAACTAAATGGGCACTGCAGGCTGAGACACCCTGCTCCGAGCTATGTATGGTGCTGGGGCAGGGCTGGTGGCATGGATCTGCACAATTTAGATGGACTGAGTGTGCTGGGCCCTAGGCTGGCCAGCACGCACTCTGCAAACACCATCCCTGGGTGGCAGGAGATGTGTCCACCTGGCAAAAACTACTGTATGGAGCAGGAAAGCTCTGCTCCATGCAAATATGGTTGTCATCTCCTTCACTCCCACTGCCCTGGGTGACTTTTCCACCCCTCCTTCGTGTTGCTGGGACTGCTTGACACATCTAAATGTCTAGCCTCCTTGGCTGCCTCCTTGCAGTCATAGAGGAAGGGGCAGTGCCCCAACTCAGTGCTGACCCTTGTTTTGACGTGTGATTTCTCCCCAGAATGCCTTTGTTTCCATCTACCTCATTGGCTGCTTCAGCCAACTCATAGATCTCTCCAGCACTGTGAGCGATGTAGCTGGCTACACACACAGGTGAGTTCCTCCACAGGAAAGGGAAGGGCAGGACAAGACTCTGCCCAGGTCTGTGCGAAATAAATAAGAAACACTTGCTTGCGAGCAAGCACAGACAAGTTTGGATATTGTGAGAAGGCTGATGAAGTTGTCCCTGGCGTTCATGCAACCTCTTGTTTATCTAGGATTGGTGAATTGCAGGAGACCTTGCTGAGCCTTGGCAGAAAAAAAAATGATAACTACTCAGAAGCCAAAGCCAGCTGGGATTTGGACAGGTGAGTCTCCTCTCAGCAACCGGCTGGCTTGCAGCTTACGTGCCAGAGTGTGGGGTTGTCACGGGATGGAGGTGGCCCTTGGTGTCACAGCCTGTTGCATGCAGTTGGCGGGAGCAGGCAGTGCTGACAGTGATTTGTCATTCGCGGGGCACGATGGGCAGGGCTGCTGTCACAGTAGCACAGGACATCTAAGGTGCCTGATCTTTGCCAGTCTCAGCATGATTACTTACCCCCAGATCTCTCCTCCTTTGTCTTGGTGGTGGCCCAGCAGCTGTTCTGGGGAGAACCCAGTGCCAAGGGACACAGCTTTCCTTCTGGAGCGGGTGACACTCTCAGTGCCATCCTCTGGCAAGCTACTCATCAAGGACTTGAGCCTCAGGATCTCACAAGGAAACAGCGTGATGATTGTGGGGAACACTGGAACAGGGAAGACATCTCTCCTGAGGGTCCTTGGGGGACTCTGGGAAAGCACACGGGGTAAGGACTGCGGCTCGCCGCAGCCTTCTCTTTCTCAACCATGGCTACCCTGAGTTTGGAAGGGGCGGGCAGTGTGGAGTTGTGAGGCCAGTGCCACCTTGTGATGGTGAATGTTCCACTAATGCGTAGGAGCCACCCATCTGTCTTACATACCTGCTCTGGCTCTCATTGCTTTGTCCTGTGTTGCAAATATACTTTTTTTGTGATTTGTTGGCTACTTCATGGGGCAGGACTGCACAGGGGGTGGTGGGGAGTTGCTGGCTGGCACTGCCAGCTTGGCATGAGTGTGTCTCTGTGCAGGGAGCATCAAGATGCTGACCTGCTTTGGCCCCCGGGGAGTGGTGTTCCTGCCGCAGCGGCCCTTCTTCACCGATGGAAGCCTGCGTGAGCAGGTGAGCCCAGGGACTGTCTCAGCTCTGGCCCCAGCTGTGCTCCCAGCTGTGGTCATGCCCTGTGAACTGGTGTGCTGCAGAAAGGCCTGCAAGAGGGAGGATGCCTATGTCTGCTCCTTCCCTTGTGCCTGAGTTCATGCTGCTGCTGTTGCATCTCTGATAGACTGTGTCCAGCTCCCTCTGACATGGCTTCTTTTGCTCTGTTAAACAGGTGATCTATCCGCTGAAGGAGATCTATCCAGTTTCAGGTATGTGGAAATTCATTAGAGCAATTAGCCAATGCTGTAGTGTCAGCCCCCTGTCCCTTACCCAGTGCAGCTTCTCTCATACCATGCCCCATCAGGAGCACTCGTTTATTTCACTTTTTTTGCTCTCTACTTTTCCCTGGAAGATGTACCTTAGTGTAGGTTAAGGTTAGCTCTGTGTCCCCTCCCTTTTGGGAGGGAACATATTATCTCGATAAGAACATATTCTCTTGATGCAATGAGCACAAGCTGGCCATGCTCTGCACGTTGTGCTAGACATAGGATACATGTTGAGGCACCATGCTGTTGCGATACATCTGACCTGTGTGGTACAACCTGTCTTTGGGCAAGCCATGTTTTCCTTCCTCTCATTTTCCATACACCTCCGTCTTCTGCTGTTCCTCTTTTTCAAATGATGCCCCAGGGCCTCACATGCTGTTGAGGTCAGACTACACGGATCCTTTCTCTCCCCTGCCCTCTTCCTAAGCCAGCCCACACGTGGTCCACTGCAGCTTGCAGATGTCCAGGTTTAAGTTTCTGTCTGAGTGAAGCAGTGTTATGTGCTGCTTTCAAACACTTGGGAGTCACAGTCTTGCAGAGACTAACTGCAGCCATCAGCTACTGTTGTGGCTCTTCAGCAGCTTCAGGGAAGTCCATGGCAAATGCACAGTCCTTCTGCTCAGCTTCCATAGCTGCTGACTGTACCAGCTCAAGTGGATCTTCTGCTCCAGAGCTGGTTCACCCTGAGGTTTTTCCCGTCCCACATAAGATCCTTTTGCTGACTGTTACCCGAGTCCTGCTCCCAGGACTCCAATACCTGCAGTGGGCAGTCAGCCATAAGAGAGCAGCTGGTGGGCAGGGCCTTGGCAACTGAAGCCTGGATCCTTGTGTTCTGGCTGTGTCTCTCTGTGACCATGAACTGAGCCAAGTCTCAGGTGTATCTGTGGAGCCCAGCTACCTCCTGGTGTGCTGCTCACAGGCATGACCTTTAAGGAAGGTCAGTCTTTGGGAGCTCTCTGTGCCAAAGGTCATGACCTGGTATAATTAAGTGGTCAAGTCATCTACACTGGACCTCAGGAAATCTCCAAACCTTCCCTCCTGTCCCACCGACTTCGTCCTTGCAGCTGTGGTCTCAGCACGCATTTTATGCTTTATGTTTATCAGCATACAAGCTTATGTTTTATTGCTTTCTCCCCTAGGGTCTGCAGATGATGAGAGAATTGTGCGATTCCTGGAGCTGGCCGGGCTGGTGAGTCCCTGGTAGTACTGCTGCCTTCTTTCCTGGTGCTGCCAGTGAGGGAAGAAGGGATGAGTTTTTGTGGTAGCACAGCGTGACCGTGTGCTGGACACACGCAGGGACATCATTGTCTGCAGCTGGGACAGGACTGTCCATGGGACAGGCAGAGGAGGAGGGATACAGAGCAACTGCAGCTCAAGAGGGAGAAGAGAGAGTAGCAGGAAGGGGGTGGTTACGCGCCGGGCTCGGGGTTGACAGGGCTGGGGGCCGTGTTTACAGGTCTGCTGTGCTCTCTGCAGACTGATTTGCTGGAAAGAGCTGGAGGACTGGACAAGCAGGTGGACTGGAACTGGTAAGGGAACTCACCATCTGCGTGAATTTGGGTGATCCCTCTGGGTGGGGAACACTTCTAAGCAGATGCACATTGCTGCTGGACTGATGAACAGCTGTGTCCAGCTGTGTCCTGTGGGAGATGGGCAGCATACGGGGGCACAGCCTTCATGCCCCAAGCATCAATGCCAACAATCACCAGCCGTGCTTCTCTGCAGGCAGCTGTGCACAGGGGCGCAGAACCAGTCCCAGCGTGGAGCGGGGCATGGGGAACACACAGGGAAAGTTGCTTGCTGGGGTCGTCAATATCAGCAACCATAAGCTCTACAGCAAACGAGCTCTTTTTGTTGAGGGAGATTTTTGAATCTCAACCCTGTTGCAGGTATGACATCCTGTCTCCAGGGGAGATGCAGAGGCTGTCATTTGCACGGCTCTTCTACCTCCAGCCAAAATATGCAGGTGAGTGATTGTGAAAGAAAAAAGGGGGAAAAAAAAAAAAGAAAAGGCAGGGGCTTTGGTGTAAAGAGAAGCTGGTACAGAGACAGCTCATGAAATGTCTTCTTTGCTAGGAACATGCTTCATCTTGGCTGTTACTTTAGCAGCGTAGCGTGCAGAGGATTCAGGGGTGAAAATATTTCATTATCTGTGTGGAAGGTGGTGAATCAAGAGGCTGTATATAAGACATTCTTTTCTTGGGGAACTAGTGATTAGTGCTCTTGGTCCAGGTCCAATGGCACCTGAAGAAGCCCCCTCTCAGCATGCTCACCAGTTGTCACATAAAGAAGCGTGTTAGCTAGGGAGCGTAGTGTCAGCTGCCATATCTGAAGCTTCTAGGGTTGTGGAAGCAATGTGGGAAATTTAGCTGTAATGCAGTAAAAGAAAACAAGGAGAAATGTTCCTGAAAGATCACAGAAGCAGCTCCCATTAGCAGATGGGGCTAATTCCTTTGTGCACCTAGATTGCTAGTGACTGCTGGGGCTGGAGGAGCTGTTGGAGGACTTGTCATGAGGGCCCGGGTGGGTGTCCCTGAACAGAGCCAGTGTCGGTAGCACATAGACACACATAAGTACCTCTCTTCCCCTGAAGCCTGCGGCAGAGCTTGGTGCTGTGTGGGCAGAAGGAACCTGTGGATTGCAAATTAAAAGCTGTAGAGATGGTGTAAACCAAATCAAATTTATCTGCTCCAGATCTGTAGTATTTACCCTTAACTGACAGGAAGGTGCCTCTGGCTGTGCTGGATGCTCCAGGTGGGGTCTGTGCCAGAGGGGTGCACAGGCTGCTGTGCAGCCTGGAGCTCTGGCACACAGCGTGCCTTGAGAAGGTCGTGTCTTGGCTTTCACAACAGGGGTGATGAGGCAGTGGCCAGCAGCTGTTGAGGAAGAGGAATGAGGTGAATGCTGCTGTTTGGGTGGATTCAAGAGCTTGTGAGGAAGGGTAGCTTTCCCAGTTGACTGACACCAGCTGTGCCAGAGGAAAATCAGAGTCCTTAGGCTTCTCCTCACTTGCCTTCTGCAGATGCTCTTGGTGAACTCCAGTTAATATGTGAAATGTTCTTGGTGGTTGTTGCTTTTTTGCCTAGGGGGAGATGGCTGGTCATAAGAGGATTTGTGGGACTTACAACTTTTCTCTCAGTGCTAGATGAAGCCACAAGTGCCTTGACAGAAGAGGTGGAGCATGAACTGTACCGTGTGTGCCTTCAGCTGGGCATGACACTGATCAGCGTGGGACACAGGGCCAGCCTGGAAAAGGTGAGATGGGGAGACAGCACCCCACAGCTCCCTGGTGGTGGCAAGATAGGGGAGGTAGAGAAGGGTCCCTGTTGAGCAGAAGGGAGCGACTGAGGCTGGAGAACCTCACTGTGGGAGGACTTGCCATTGTAGAGATATCCCTCAGTCATTGTGTTATTAAATTGCAGTTCCACAGCTGGATTTTGAAACTTCATGGAGAGGGAAGATGGGAGCTCACTCGATGCGAGAAGATGAAGCCAGGGAAGGATGCTGAAAAACAAGCCCTTGTCTGTCCAGCCACAGAACCTGCATGCGCATGGGAGAGCTCTGAATAGCAGACATGGAGCTGCCAAGCCAGCAGCTGTCAACAAGGGATTCATCTAGTGCAAGACTAGTCCTGGATTTTGCTGATGGACACAGAGCCAAGTCTGGGGGCTTCTGCCAGGAGCAGACACATCTATGCCGTCCTTCTCCCAGCCCCTTTCTCCTGCTTCCCTGTCTCTCATGGGGGAAAGGGCTGAGCTGCTAGGGTGTCCAAAGAGAACACACTGCCTCATGGGGCTTGTAGAAGCAATGGCAAGAGGAACCTCCACTTGTCCAGGATGCACTGGTGTGAGGCTAGGATGCAGCCTCCTGTTCTGCCCTCTGTGCCTTGCTGGGACCTCTGTCTCTTTGATACACAGCCCTGCAGAACAGACTTCTCTACCTGTGGCTCTGTTGAGGGTTGTGCTCCCAAGCAGGCGCCAAGGGATGCACTGTAAGGGGAAGAAAATGCTGGCACAGAGAAGGGGCATGTCTCTGCTCCCCTTATGACACAGGGTTACAAGTCAAAGGAACATTTTTGTATTAAAATCTGGGGCCTGTTTTCCAACTATGTTTATGCAGAAGAGTCAGTGTTTGTTAACCAGATTGCTGCATCTTTTCCTACTGGGGTTTGCTTTGTAGATGCTTGTATATTGGCAGTGGTCCTGAACTAGATTATTGCTGAAGAGCAGAGCAGGGGTAGGAGTAATATACCTATCCAGAGCTGGGCACCCTGCCCTGCTTCTACCTCCACAGCTACTGCAAGGCACAAGGAACCCCAAGCGGGCTTTTGGCCCTTATATGGGAGGAAACGGAGCTCGCCTCCCCTTATTGTTTTGCCTATGATGAGTCACATTCTCTCCCCTGCCTCCCATAGATGCATCGAGACAGGTTTTGAGGGTCTCTGTGCTGCAGAGAAGTCACTCTGAGACTGCAGTGGAGGTATCGTCTCTGAGCACTTACTGGCCACTAGTTGGTTAGTGACATTTCTGGACATGGCCCCTGTCCTGCAGTGGAGGAGCAGGAGGTGGCTGCTGGCAGAGCCAAGCTAGCAGCTCTTGTGCCCCTCTACCAGGCGCTTGCGTCCCTCTATGATCTGCTGCACAGCTTCATGGTCATCCAGGGTGGTTAAGTCCCCAAGTTCGCTGGCCTTGTCCTCCACGATTTTCCTTAGCACCCGACGCATAATCTTCCCCGAGCGTGTCTTGGGCAGCCGCTGTGTGACCTGTGACAGGGAGGAGCAGAGCTAAGGCTGAAGGAAAGGGGTTGTCCAGGCTGCTGCGGTAGGTGTTGGACCAGCCTGCACATGTTACCTGAACGTATTCTGGAGCTGCGTACTTAGCGATCTTCTTTGAGATAAGCTCCCGTAGCTCAGCAGCGAGAGTCTCCTGTGTGTAGCCACTGTCCTTCTTCAGCACAACAAATGCGTAGGCTCCTGGCAGAAGGACCACCAGGTTACTGAGCACTGTGCACAGCATGCTCCTGAGAGCCGGCCTGGACCTAGTGTTGGGAGAGGTCCCTCTCTGCTGGTAGCCTCAGGGGGTGCTCTGTAGCCTGAGCTGTAAGTGCTTTTGGCCATGGTGCTACTGGTGCTGCTGCTGTTGCCGCCTTATGCAAAATCCAGCTTGTCTCACAGGTAGATTGTGATGGTTGTGCTGAGATTCCCCACTAATATGTTGTATGGTGTTGGCGCACAGTGTTGTTGCCAGGGGTTGGTGTGATAGTGACACTTCCCACTGCAGTGCGGTAGCCCCAGGAGAGACATTTCAGGGACAGGAAAACAGGCATCTTACCTTCTCCCTTGATCTCATGTGGATAGCCGATGACAGCAGACTCTGCCACTGCCACGTGGTGATTCTGGAAGAGAACAGGGCTGGGGTTTGGCTCAGTGCTTCTGGCAGGCTGGATGCCACCTGGGAGCTGCCCTCACCCCGTTTGGCTGCTGCAGTCCATGGTAATGCAGAAAGATAAGGGTGGGCCTCACATGGCCTCTGCCCTTTTTTCTTCTTACCTCAGTACGTCTGTCTGCAAACACAAGTCTTCACCCTGCCCCGGCTGCTTTAGGCTTGCACCTTCTAGACCCTGTTCTGTGCCTCTAGGTTTCTCCACCAGGACCCACAGTCTTTACTGGCCCACAGATGCTCCTCCTTAAGATGCGTGGCTGCTGCTTTGGGATTCACCCACTTACACAGCGTCAACCTTATCAGGCTTTGTCCCTCCCTTGCTGCAGAGAGCGAGGAGGGAGGGGAGAGGGTGGGAAGCTGTTCCCACGGGCAGGCCACGGGTCCAACACTGTTCCCTGCTGCTACAGCAGCAGCATGTTTCTGGGTATTTCAAAGAGGCTTCCCTGAGCAGCACCAGTGTGCATTCACTGCCCCCTCAGATGGCTTTACCTCCCACTCCCACCTCTTACCACAACATCCTCCACCTCTGCAGTGCCGAGCCGGTGCCCGCTGATGTTAATGATGTCGTCCAGTCGTCCTGTCAGCTGGTAGTAGCCCTCACTGGTACGATACACGCCATCCCCGGTGAAGAAAAACCCTGCAGTGGCCAGAACCATGGCATGGTCACTTGTTGCAGTAAGCATGTGGGCTGCTCGCCAGCCGCGCTCTCACCTTGCCCACTTCTTTTCTCTGTTGGCGCCAGGTCTCATGTACTGTGCTCTGTCCTCAACTGCTCAGGGTGAAGGTGTCTACCTTCCTTGTTAGTCTTTTGCCTCTCGGTACCTGCTCCATCATCAGGCTCCTTCCCTCATTCTGCAGTGTGCTGGCTAATGGCTGGCCTGCCTCATTGCTACAAGCCAGGAGCACTTTGCTCCAGTGCAGGTGCCTGTGGTCCTGCTGCTTTTCCCCTTTGCTTCGTGTCAAGACACACACACTTTTGGGCTTGCTCAGTGCCTCTGGATGAGTGACAGAAGCTGACAGGCTTTGCAAGAGATGCACCAAGAGGCCTCTCTGTGCTCAGGGGGACTGGAGGCAGAAGGGCAAATCCACTGCCCTAAGCCCACATGTGATCCAATGGGAAAGAAGGGTGAGAGAAACCCATTCCCAGGGCAGGGTTGAGGTATTGGCTACGGGGAGATGCAGGGCCTCAGCACTGTGGGGAATCTGTGGAAAAATGAAGCAGCAGTACCAGCTCTCCTGAGTGCTGCACTCGTGCAGAAAACCAGCAGACAGATCCAAACACTTCTGCAGTGACCTGCCATGTGTTTTCCTTACCTGGATAAGGAGTCAGATAGGTTTCCAGAAATCTCTTGTGGTCATTGTAAATGGTTCGTGCCATACCTGGCCAGGCTTGTGAGATGCAAAGGGCTCCAGAAATGTTGTTTTCCAGAAGGACATTTCCCTATAAAGTAGTTACATTTTAGTAACCATAGCTGACAGTAGTTGGGATGTTTAGTCACTGCCTATTTATCAGCTGTGTGATGGAAATGTCAGGGAAGGCAATGAGGAAAGTCCTGTGCCCTCAACTCCAATGGGACAGGCTTAGCCTCTCCCAGCAGATGTCTGCAACCAGCTGCCTACCATGGTGGGATGTGAGGTCCCTTCAGGGAGGCTGGATGTCCCTGCCCAGCTACCTCACCTTGGAAAGACATGTGCCAGGGAGCCAAGCACAGCCCGTCTTGTAGGACAGAGCAAGCTAGAAAACAACTTCTGCACTAGTTGGAAGAACAGCTCCACTGTTAGTCCTTTTCCAGTAAAGAAGGTTGCCATCCAGGAGAGGTGGGCAGGAAAGACACACTTACAGATCTCCACTCCTGTCAGCAAGTACACACTGCAAGCAGCTGAGGGAAAACAGGCTGAGCCAGCTCCTGGGCTGCAGGTTATAAATGTACCTTGTCATCCATGAGGGAGGGGCTGATCCCAAAAAAGGGTCTCATAGCCATGCCCGGAAGGATTTCAGCTCCAGGATTAGAAGGACGGGGTGAGATACAGATGCCTCCTGTTTCTGGAGCAAAAGAAACAGTAATGTTCATCAAAGTCAGGGACAAGAGGAAAGCCAGGTAGCATTGCTTGGCCAACAGCCTTTGCCCTGGCCCTCACTGCACCCTGCTAGACCACAGGCTGGGGCTGGGTTTGCCAGAGCTGGGGAAGGCTCTTTGGGGAAGGATGATCATTTAGTTCATGTAGTTCAGCAGAGATCTGATCCCTACCGTCAATTCCCCTGTGTTTCTCTGGGTTAGCTTTAAAAGCCATTTCTCTCTAACATTTTGGTGCCTGTGGCCCCTTATGGCATTGCTCATATGGAGTGTCACTAACAACTGTTCCTCCTTGGCCAACAAAGCAGCAGGTCAGTCCTAAAGCTTGGAGAGCAGAAGCTTGAACGAGGGCTTGTATGCATCTCACCCGTTTGCCACCATGTGTCCACTATTGGGCACCGTGTCTCGCCGACCACACGGAAGTACCACTCCCACGCCTCCTTGTTGATGGGTTCCCCCACTGCAAGAGAGACAGGAGGACAGAGCTGAAAGATTAGGTCAAAGACCTAGTTTCCCACGGCCTGCTCCCAAGCCACCCCCAAATAGCGCAGTCTCCCCTCTTTCCACTCCCACGTGCTGCTGCTCTTGGAATTCATGGGAAGAGGCACAACCTAATGCCCAAGGATTTACTGCTCCAGCCAGCTCATGCCACCAGCAGTTACCTGAGCCGAGCACTTTGAGAGAAGAGCGGTCATACTTCTTCACCCACTCATCGCCGTATCTCAGGAGC
This sequence comes from Larus michahellis, assembly GCF_964199755.1. Taxonomy (NCBI): domain Eukaryota; kingdom Metazoa; phylum Chordata; class Aves; order Charadriiformes; family Laridae; genus Larus; species Larus michahellis. The sequence continues at coordinate 65,166,250 of NC_133899.1, read as the reverse complement.
AGGCGGATGGCCGTGGGTGCTCCATAGAACTGGTTAATTTTTAACCTCTCCACTGTTTCCCAGTAGCGGCCTGGAATGGAAACAGGGCCAGTAACCATCTACACAGGTTTTCCCAGCCTGAGACCAAGACGGAGAGGAGGTGAGAGCAAGGGCTGTGGCCCCTCAGCCGAGCTAACACCATCCTGAGAAGGACTAAAGCAGTCCAGGAGCAGCAGTGTCCCCTTTTCCTCCATGTCACCTAGCTCTCTGGTGACAGGAGGGACAGGGAGAAACAGCTTTACCCTTGGAGAAGCAGCAGTGGCTTCCTAACCAGAGGGAAAGACTCTGCTCTGGGCACAGCCTGCAGTCTGCTCCTGCGGCAGCAGAACCACTGCTGCCCGTGTTCTAGCATCAAGCCGCCAGCTCCCTGCCTGCCGTGTGCCTTTCAGGGTGGCTGTGGCATATTCCTGCTCCCCTGAGACACCTTCTCACTCACCAGGGTTAGGATGGATGGGAGTGCTCTCAAAAAGGACTGTGGTGCCGCCATTGCAGAGGGGGCCGTAGACCACATAGGTGTGCCCCGTGATCCAGCCGATGTCTGCCACGCAGCCGAAGATGTCCCTGTCCTGGTAGTCGAACACGTACTGCACAAGACAGGAGAGGCAGTGAGAGGTACAGCCTGGGCCTGCCCTCCCAGCAAAGGGGACAACCGGGAGCAGTGTACCCTCTCTCACCCCTAAAGTTATTGCATCCTTCCGCCTTCCCACCACCTCTGCAAGGACACCTTGTTCCTGCAGAGAGTTTTTTAAAATATTGCCAGAAAAAAAAAAATAATAAAATGTCAGGTGCTTTATAAAGGTGCTGGAGGAGAGAGACACTTTAAAAAGAAAAAAAAAAAAAAGCACAGCCAAATTGGCTGTGCTACAGACTTTCCTTCCTTCTGCCCGCTGACAGAAGAATCCTGTAGCATCAAAACAGGAGAACTTTCAAGGTGAGGGTGGTCCCTCCACACCTACCACATGGAAGGAGAGGAGTTGTAGGCCAGGGCAATGAGGTGGAGGACTCCATGAGCCACCCCCAGGCACTGTTGTGCTCCAAGTGCACAGTAAACACTCAGAAAAAACCCTGAGCTCAGCAAGAAGCCCAGCGTAGGAGCACTGAGGGAGCACTCAAGCAGAGAGACCATGAGATGCCTTCACCCAGAGTCACCCCAGCTTACACCTCTCTGCCTCAGCTGGATGAGCGCAGCCCTGTGCCTGCAGACAGGTAGAAGCAGAACAAGCTTTTCTTCCCACTGCCCCGTTTCTTCCTCAGGAGGCCCTTGGCTGCAAGGCTGGAGTATGAGGGAACAATGCCTGCCCTGTGCAGGGCCAAACTGAGCACCGTCAGGCTGGCAGCAACACATCCAGCTTCCTCAGGCACTGTCCTTCATTTCCTTAGCACCAGTAAAGCTCACTAGGGGCTGGTCTCCCACTAGCTCATCATTTCTCACCTTCTGCTCTAGCATTTGCTGTTTCGGACCTTCCTGTATCTCCTTGCCTGCAGGCTGCCAGAGGGGGACTCCAGGGCCTCAAGTGCTCCAGGGCGCTCGTAATGGAAACTTCCCCTGCTTGCTCCGTCTCTTTTTAACCAAGCAGTGAATTATGGTAGCAGCAGTCTTCCCCAACCCACTGAGAGATGCGAGTGTGCCAGCCCTGTGTCGCAGTTTCCAGTGCTCCTGGGTGCTAATATGGCCACATGCTGCTCGCTCCCTGCATTGCCATTCTGGGATGGCAGCCCTGGCTCGCAAACCAAGAGGGTCACATATCAAGCTGGGCACAGCTTTACGGACAGCTTAGCCCACAGGAAAACCAAGAACTTCCACACACACCCTGCGCACACCCCAGGAGGTCTGGCCTCCAGCACTCACAGCTGACAGAGAAGATCCAGCCAGCCCTGAGCTTGCTGTCTCATAGGATGCATGGTCTGAGGCACTACTGGAACTTCAGTCACGGACAGGGAGAGATGCAGACCCAAAGCTAAGGGACTGTTCAGAGAGGAACTCCTTATTCCAGAGGACTGCATATAACGTCTTTGGAAATGTCCCTCAAAAAATTTCTGCAGCTAAGTGCAGCTCCATGCTGTGCTCAGTGCCCTTTTATCCAGCTCTGTTAGAGTTTGCTTTGGGCGTGCTAGGGCTTAAAGGCTTTCCTCCCACACTCTTCAGGTGTAGACCCTTTATCTTGAGGGCACTCACCAGCTTTTACATATATCCTCAAATGTGGCCATCCCACAAATACTGCCTTCGACATCCCACCTGAGTTGGGGTAGATACACTTAGGGAAAGCAAGCTAGAGGTTTTAGGAGCAAATTGGCTTCTTCCTCCTCACCCAGTAATGTAAAATTACCCTTGCTAGGCTGAGAAAGCCAAGGTAGCTCAGAGTAGTATGTGTTTGGGAGACCCTGCTCTGGAGTATGTGTTGCTCTTCCCCACTACCTGTTTGTCGATGTGCTCTACTGGGCTGATGCCCTAGGAGGGCTTTCCAGAGACCTGGCTCTGGATAAAGATAAGCTCATGGTGCAGCAAAACAGCACATCTATTCCCTGCATTGCCTATGAACTGCTGGCTCATGAGCACTCTGTGGCTGGGATCTATTACCTTGTGTGTGAGAGCAGCAAACAGCAAGTAACCAGCTTGGGAATGAACCAGGCCCTTGGGTTTGCCGGTACTGCCTGATGTGTAGAGAAGGAACAACATGTCTTCGCTGTCCATGGCAGCAGGCTCACAGCATGCGTCCTCCTTCATCATCTCCTGCAGGAGAGAGCACAGCAGTTGTCTCTTGGGGTCTCACAGGATTCCCTGTGTTGTCCTTACACCCGCTCGCACACCTCTCCTCCCTCTGAGCACCTGCACCACCCTGCTCCCCCCATACCACCCTCCCCGCCTCTGCACCTCCGCTCCCCTTGCTCGCCAGCCTGAACTCTCTTTTGCCTTGCTAAGCTGGCGAACCTTCTCCTCAGCCAGAGCAGACCTGCTGAGTAAGAGGCAGCTATTTTTACGCTGCTGCTGCTCTGACCAGCACAGAAGTCTTCCAGGAAGCCTTTCTAGCACTAATTGCTTGCAGATGGGATGAGCAGAGGCAGGGAGACCTCTGTGCAGCTCCGGGGAGCTAACAGAAATGCACGACAGGCGCTCACCTCTTCAAAAACACTGCTGCATGCTGGCAGCCTGGCCATCCTGCGTGCCACAAATAACAGGCACACGAGCAACCTCACTGCCTACTTCCTTGGATACCAGCTGCCAGCAGCGCTCACAGAGGGCACCAGGCCTGCCAGCAAAGCAGTATGTGACAGTGCAGTGGCAGTCCAGGGCTGCACTGACAGCGTGTCAGCCTGTGTCTGGGGTGTTTCTAGTCCCTGGTCCACCCTGCTATAAGCCCTGATTTGTGCTGCCTACCCTGACAGTACAGGGATGGTGCTATGGGAAGAGCCACCACTTACGCCTCCTGATGGCTCCTGCGACTCTCCTTAACTTGTATGCAGCTCCAGCTGCCACTGCTGCTGCAGGACAATGTCCCCACATTGTTTCAACATCAGCAAAACTGTCATGGCCAGCCAGGATCCTCTCTCCACCCCGGTCCCTGCTCCCAGAGTGGACACATTGCGCAGGGGAAGTGGCAGTAGTGCTGGGCAGCCTCTCACCTCTTCCAGCGGCACATCCAGGGCTGTCATGGGAACCTTGCTGTCAGTCCTCATGGAAACCAGAACCCGTTTCACTCCTGGGCACTGCTTCACAGCCTGGTCCACTGTCTTCTTCAGCTCAATAACCTTGCCACCTCTCAGCCCCTGGTTCACTGTGATCACTGTCTCCGACTGGGCTGCAGAATGCAAAAGAGTCGCATAAGCAGCTCTGTCCCTCTCCATCAGTCACACAGCAGTCTGGCTCTACCATGACCGTGCACTTCTCCCTCTGTCTCCTAGCCCCTGTTACGCCTGCCCACTGTTTAACAAAACCAGCAGCTTTGCATCTTTGTTTCCCATTCATTCCTGCCCGTGTTGCATCCCCTCAGAGGAGACGCTGTACCTCAGCCCTTCAGTCCCTTAGATGAAGGAGAGAACCAGTCCATACCATGGGCTGAAAGATATTTAGTGAGCCCATGCCATATCCTGGGGTGCTAATCCCTGCTCCATGGGTATATATCATGGCATGACACCCTCTGTTCTCCCAGGGAGCCTGACTCAGAAAAGCTTTGCAATCAACACAATCCTGGGCCCCCCCAGCTGCCAAACCAACAAGCTCAGCACTGTGCCTAGAGGGAAACACTGGACACGTGCCTGTTACCCACTGGCTCTTACCATCTCGGATCCTATCTGCTAAGGACTCTGCACTGAACCCGGCAAACACCACGGCGTGCACAGCCCCGATGCGGGCACAGGCCAGCATGCTAGCCACTGCCAGCGGGCACGGGGGCATGTAGATTGTCACCCTGTCACCCCGTTTCACCCCTTGCCGTTTCAAGGTGTTTCCCAGGCGGCACGTCAGCTCCAGCAGTTCCCTGCCCAAAGAAACAATGGCACAGTTAGAGACTTTATTGCAGATCTTATCCACATGCATAGAGATGGGGGGGGGGGGCGGCGCTCAGAGTCACGGGTACGCAGCTTACGTCCCTAAGCCCCCGTGCTGGAAGTCCATGGGACAGCTGTAAAATGCCAGTGGGAAGGAAAGGAGAAGACAGTCACTAACATGGGCTGTTATTTATGGAAAAGAAATAAATCAGAATGGCCTCTGTGCAGAGCCTGACACTCTCACTGCCCGACGTAAGGAACAAGAAATGGGGCCAGCAATGGCCACTGGCAATTCCTGTGGCTCAGCAAGCCCACATCACCTCAGCTGACTTTCCAATGACAACCTGCACATTTCTCATGAGCAACATACTCTACCCTGCAATGCTGGAGGCTACGCATGAGAAGTTAGATATCTTCCCCCGTGAAAACAGGGCTTCATGTTTAGCTAAAGCTGGGAAGGTCAAGTCCTCCAGAGCTTGTGCCCACCAGCGAGAACAACCACCATAGGAAAACGGTGAGCAAAATGATGCCTCTCCTGAGAATTTTCCCTCCCAGAAAATACGGCGTGGCTGTCAGTGACTCATTTCATGGAAGGCCTGTCCATGCAGGGAGATTGGCAGGGGTGAATGGTCATGTTTGTCGCGTGAGGTCTGGAGCCAGAGAGGACTGAGTTCTGTGTGCAGAGGGATTTAAGTGACTCTGCGTCAGAGACTCAAAGAGATGACAAATGGAGCTGGAAGGTGGGGCAGCCCAGACCAGCCTAGTAGGGCTGGACAGGCAGTCCCCCCAGAGAGTCAAACCCAGCAGTGTTGCTGATGTGCAGATGAGCATGGAACTTTCCAACAGCCATGCAGCTGTGAATCTGGCTTCTCTTGCAGACCATTTACCTGCAAGTTTAGACACCAGGAACCTTGCTGGGAAGGCACGCATGTGACCTTCCCATGTGGTCTTACCTACAAGCATTGCAGTGCTGTCATGAGGGGCTTAAATCTGCCTCCCCAGCTGGGTAGGGACCCCTCGGGGCCCAGAGGGTTAATCAGCAGTCAGGCTGAAGTCTCAGATCAGCACAAGCAAGTCAGCAGCCACCATACTGTTGATCTATCCTTGTCAAGGGATGGTGCATCCCCTCACATGACGCACATCAGCAGATCTTCCCTGTGCAGTGTTCATGCACCCTGCAATGTGTCTCTCATATGCTCAGATGTAAGTACTGACCTGTATGTGACCCGCACCTCCTCTCCTGGTTCATCCTTCTCCCAGATTAAGGCCACTTTGTCTGGGGCTACATGGACATGTCGGTCCAGACAATTCACTGGAAAAAACGACCCAGTCTCATTGCCAGAGAAACACTCAGTACCTCTTGTCTCTCATAAAGCCAGCACTGGTAGTCCCATTTTCAGATCAGAGTCAGGGCTGTGTGTGAGCCTTCCCAGCATTAACCTTGTGCAGACACTGAAACAACCTTTGCAGATACTAGCAGCAGACCACCAGCACCTTCCCAAGCCATTACACTTCTCACCACTCCAATATCTACCAGTCCCCACTATCAGCTTCCCCCTTAATTGCAACCTAACACAGTCCAGAGCAGAAACTGCCTGAAGTCCCTTTGGAGGTCACATTTGGAGGGCATTGGGGCCCTCTGTGGACCTGGCAAACATTAACTCAGCCATCACTTCACCCAGCACTGCTTTGCAGCTGCCTCTGGGTTGGATTGGGGCAGTTTTGTAGTGGTGGTTCTCCTAAATAACAAATCTAGGACAAAGTGAAGCTCTGCGCAGGAAGGCTGCAGGGTGCATTTGTCCAAGATAGAAGAGAGCCAGGGCCAGGAGTGCGCAGCCCCTGGCTTTCCAGGGATGTGGCAGGCTGAGGCTCTGACTGTAATTCTTCTGAGAAAAGTTTCCCCTTTTGCTGGCAGCTGCAGTTTCCTCAGAAGCCTTGTTCCACACTGTGTTTTCCTTAAACCTGCTACTGAAGTCATAGAATGATGCAGCAGCCCCACTTTGCATACTAAAATGCCTTTTTCTCCTGACCATTTCTAGTTTTCCAGGAGAAAAAAAAAAAAAACCAAACACCAAACAAGGAAGAGTGAGATCTCAAATCCCAAAGGCAAATAGCTCCTGCTGTCCTGCCCAAATGGACTACATAAGACTTGATTTCTGAGAGGTTTGTCTCACAATTTGAACACTGGGACTAACAGTGCAACAAGCAGAACACAGTGTCACTAGCCCCTATGTCTTCCCCTGGTAGCCCCGCTAAGACAGTAGCCCCAGCCCACACAAAGAGAACCTCCCACAGCTGTGGGGGCTTCCAGTACTGCTCATTGCTCTCGTATTTTGCTTTCTGTAGATACTTACTGCCTTTACTGGGCAGGGATGACCTAGTGCAATGCTGCCTGCTGAACACATGAGGTTCAGTGCTGTTTTCTGTGGTCCTGCAGAACGGAGCTGCTGTGCTGCTATGGGATCCACGGAGGCTGAGGGAGAGCAGCCCGGATCACAGCACATCCTGAACGAGCTGCAGCCCCTCCAGCAAGACCCAGTTGCTCCCTTAGGACCAGCCACATCCTTACATTACAGCCACTGCAGGACTAACTGGACCTTTCGGGGAACCCCCTCGCTCCCGCCCTTTAACTCTGTGCTCCTCCAATCTGCTCCCGGGGCTGAAGCCCTTCACAGAGAGGCACCCCCAGGCACTTGGTGGGTTCCCATGTCAATCTCACTCCTTTCCTTACCTGCCACGTTCAGCTGCCCACCTAAGAACCAGGAGACCTTGCCCTGGCGCAGGTCGCAGTCCTGGACAGAGTGGAAGGGTGTGATCCAGGTGAGCCGGCTCCTCCCTAGCGCTCCCCAGAAGGCATCCCCCTGCTCCACCGACATCTTGTACAAGCCCTGGTGGTCCTTGGGTCCAGGGAAGGCGACAGCTTCAGGCATGTAGGCGGTGAGGGGCCCATGGCTCCAGGCTCGGGCAGCCACTGACCCAGGGAAGCATCTGGGAGCCTGAGGAAGAGCTTTAGGGCAGCAAGCCCTGGCCAGCAGCCTGGCCATCATCTTGAGGCAGCTGCTTCTCACCAAGGAGATGGGTGCCTGGAGCCTGCGTGTCCGCTTGGGACACCCAGTCCAGGGAAGAAGTCCCCCTGTGAGAGCTGGGGCTATATCACCCTGGGTGGACCAGGCACAAAACTCCCCTAAACAGGGAGCCAGGGTGCCCCTTCTCCCCCACCTCGCTCCTCTCCTCTTCTCTCCCAGAGCACTCCAGGGAAAAGAAATTCAATCCCTTTAAGGGAGGGGAAAGGGGTGGGCTGTAGAAATATTTGACTGAAAATAACCTTCATGCTAATCTGCGTCCTGACAGCTGCTCTTGAACGGGAGCCAGGTTCAGCGGGTGCCTGGGATCCCCGTGGAGACTGAGGTGCCCAAGCCAGGCTCTACCAGCCTGTTCCTGCTCCCACTCTCCTGGGGCTGCACTGTGCCCCCAGACTCCTCTGCTTCACCCCTGCTTGCCTCTCTTCACTCTTCCCCATCCCCTCAGTCCCCACAGTCCCCTACTGCAGCCCCCAAGTCCTCCGCCACCCACAAGGGCAGCCTGGGGCGTCTCACCTGTGAAAGTTAGGGCCTCCCCGGTGCTAGACTTGGGTGATGGGACCGTCCCTTTCCCAGAATTAAGGCCCATTCCCTGCAAAGCACTAGACTGTGGTGTCTCTGGTGGGCCAAGGAAGACTTTTCCCCTGCGGCTGTCAGCTGCGAGGGGGATATCGCATCCCAGCCCACCTTGCTGCCAGACAGCTGTCAGAGCTGTCCCCTCCAGCAAGCTGGGCTGGGATCTCTGCCTCTTCCTAAACGCTTCCGACCACTCTGTACCACAGGCTGGACTGGGAGCACTAAATGAGGCCATGGTGGAGCAGAAGGCAGTGGCTTGCCATGAAACACTGCAGCCCATCTCCCCATGCTGAGACCTCCCATCGCCCACTGTAGCAGAGCTAAGCTGCCTCTAAACAGCTTTTTTTCTGCCTTCCTTTTCTTCTGGCCCATTACATAGATAGTGGTTTTTAAGGCAGAGCCTATTGATTGACGAGGTTCTCCTCCCTTCCCAGAGGCTACAAGCGAAAAGCAGAATAAGGGTCCCCCTGCAAGCAGGACTGTTCTCAGCCAGGCTCACCACTGGGATCAACAGCAGGAGGAGACAGTTGGTAGATCTCCTCTTTGCTCTTCACAGTGTGACACCACTTGTGGTCTGCAGGTCTGATACGTTTGTTGAACAGGCTGAACACCAGTATAGGAAACAGGCACTATTTGTCAGCAGGTGCACTCATCCCAGACCACACACCTGGTTTGTATCAAAGCTGCCCCCAGAGCTAGATGAGGACTTACAAGGGCTCTGTCCCTCCAGCAAAACGCAGCCCTGTGAGCTCAAAACCCCTCCACAAAGTCAAGCTCAAGCAGCCTTGTCGTTCCACAAGAAAAGTCTCTCATTTCCTCTGCACGTCTGCTCTGCCTCAGACTTTTTGCCCTGTAAGACATCGGGTTTTTCCATCAGACCATCCCCAGATGCCCTTAGCAGGGTGGGCAAATCTCTGTTCCTTCTCTGATGACTCAGTATGGGCTCCCACTGCTCTCAAATTGGACCTCACCTTGCTGAAAATCCCTGTTGGTGCCCTTTCTTCGCAACAAGCTCCTGCCCTTGCAGCATCTGGCTGATGACTCCGCTCCTCAGGCTGGCTGGGCCCTGCATCCTGCTCCTGGCAGAGAGGCTGAACCTGCCCGAAGGTCTGTCTGGCTCTCTAGCGCCAGAGTGCCTGTGGTACGGAGTGACCCAAAGACCAGGGCTGTCCTGGATGCTGCAGTGACTTGTTCTCTGATCAGTTGTATGCCATGATACCTAACTTCTGCCCCAGGTACAAGCACACCCCTTTCAGCTTTGCCTTTCACTGCAAAGGGAGAGCAGCACCCAAGTCCCATCTTCTCCCATGCCAGCGTGGGGAGGAATGTGCAAACCTCTCTCTGTGCTGCGTTGGAGCTCCCACCTCTCTCTGACTACGGCCTGACGTCCAACCCCCTCTCAGCTTTGGCCGAATTCTCCCTCCTTGAACATCAGTGACCAGACTCATACACAGTATTCCCGTTTAGTTTTATTCTTGTTCATATCTTTACAGAAAATGGCACATAAATCACAGATGCTGGATGACTAGAAGTTGTTACAGCTCCATATCTCAAACACCTCAATACTGAATTCTTTTCTCACTGTATATACATTATTTACACACCATGGGCTATCATCTAACACGTCAAACGACCGGGGGACAAAGACAAACAGGGGCTGGATGGAGGGGCTGAGCCTTTGACAGAAGAAAATACAGTAGCTCTGGGGAAAGGGTGCTCACAGCTGAAAGCAGGACAGAAAGGGTTGCCTGGAAGTCACTGTCCTACGGCTTTTTGGGAGGGGAATAGAGCGTTACTGGGGTGGGAAGGTGATGGTACCACGGAGCGGGTTCAGCTGCGTGGGTCTGCGTGTGCTCATGTGGGGCTGGCTGGGAGACATATGTACATGTTATGGGGTGTATCGGGGTGGATGTGCATGGCTGTCATTCCCTTTAACACTCAGAGGGCAAGCTGGACAAATTTAATTCAATAAATACATTGGGCGGATGTTATTGTCTCACCTGGAATAATGTATTCAGTAAACAAATTCACCGTTCAGCCCCTCCGCAGGGGTGCAGGGCTTTGGCATTTGGGGCAGTCAGACCTGGCTGTGGTGGCCGAGGCTGGGGGAGCCAGCAATGTGGGCTGGGGCCACCTTCAGGTGCTGGATGGGATCAGGGCATCACATCCGTGGGCTAAACCTGCCTCTTCCTGCCAAACAGAGGCAAAACTCAACCACTCTAAAGCTGCAGCCCCTTCCCTGCAGATCCCAGCGCCAGGCAGGGAGAGATGGGTGGAAGGTGCAAACCACCCTGGAAGGAGAGTCGCCATTTCATGCAAACACTGCCATGGCCTCATCCAACTGTGGCCTGGGCCAGAGGCAGAGGTGATGGCCAGGGGAAGGTGGCGGGTCTGCCTGGGACATGGTGGGATGGGGCGCTAGGGGAAGGGGCCCAGGCAGCACTGGGGAGAGACGTGCACCAAGGAGGGGCATGGTGGCAGGGGACAGGCTCACTCCAAGATGGCGGATGGGGTCTAGGGCTGGAGCAGGAGGAGAGAGCCCCAGAGGTGGTTGCGAGGCCGGAGGAACCCAGAGCCTTGGTGTCCTTTTGGGTGGCAACAATGATGGGACACTTCCCGGTCCCCCAAAAAGGAAGGGGTTGGGGGAGTGAGGAAGGCCCGGCGGGGCGGAGGACCGAGGGGCAGGGGTATGCTCGAGGGGAGCAGGTGGGGGGCACCCCTGCCAGGCAGCCCCAAATGCAGAGACTGGGGCCCCGCTCCCTGGGCAGGGGCGGCCGGGGGGGGCCTGGCAGTCCGAGGGGGAACGCAGTCCCCAGAGGACACAGTGTCTGTTGGGGCTGGCTTCCGCCACCTCTTCCCCCTCCTAGATCAGCTTCTCCTCCTTCTGAGACGAGTTCAGCTTCTCCGTCTGTCTCTCATCCTCTGCCGCCGCCGCCTCCTCCCCTGTCTCCGGCTTCCTGCCCGGGGCCGGGGTGTCTCCGGCGATGGTCCCCAGGACTTTGGTGCTGTGCTCCTGAGCTTTGGCCCTGAGGGCGGCAATGCTGTTTTCTCTCAGTTCCTCCTGGGAAATGGCGGTTTTGGGATCCGGGCCCCTCTCTTCCTTGTCACCCTTGTCAAGCTTGGGCAGGGCCTGGCGCTCCACCTCCGTCTTCCTCCCCGCCTCAGCCGCTGCCTCCAGAGACTTTTTGTGCATCCCTAAAAAGAATTGTTGGTATTCGGGTTTAGAAAAGCGCCTGGGCATGGGAAAGCCATCTTGAACTGAAAACAGCAAAGATAAAGAGAGGCCAGAATTAAGGAAAAGCAGAAACCCTCGCTCCACGCAGCAGTCACGGCGAGCCGCTCGCCCTGGCCCCCGCGCGAGGGCAGCCCCAGGCAAGGCAGCTCCGTGACCTTGGGGCTGCCCGCAAAGGTCTATGATTACTCTCCCCTTCGTTTCTCTCTGTGAACCTAAAGCTTGCTTGTCCCCACAGAGGGACAAGGGTCTCAGACAGCAGTACAATTGCCTGAGCCTCACCAAGGCTGGGGAGGGAGATTCCCCATTGCCTATTCCTGTATCAGCCCGCTCCTCACACAACCCACCCCTCTGCCTCTCTCAGTTTCACGCAGACAGAAGGACAGCACAGCCTGTCATCAAGATGCCAGACACTAGTTTTGGGGCAGAACCAGTCTGAAAGGTCAGAAAGCAGGAAGCAAAGAGCAGGAGCGTGGTAAGGTAGCTGCTACCTCCATGTCTGCACAGAAAACCAAGCGAAACCAGGCAGAAATGCAGCTCCTCCAGGTGCTGAGAGCAGGAGGAGGCAGTAGCATGTTCCCCCCGGGAGCTGGGGCAAGGAGAGAGTATCTGGGGGTCCTGGCACCCCACACAGCATCACAAGGCCAGGAGAGTCAGACTGGGATGATCTCCTGCGTTGGGCAAGGGTTGGAGCCCCTGCTCCAGGGCTGGGCATGAGGGATGGCTCGTGCCATGGGAGGCAAAGGCTAACATCAGCCTGAGCATGGGGGGCAAATTCCTGCCCCGGGCAAATCCTGCAGGTCAGGATCCAAGGACCAGCATGGATTTGGGATGAGTGGTCAGACCCGACTGACAAGGGCTATTGAAGGATGGGGGGGTGGAGGGCAGCAGGGTGGGGGGACCTTGCCCCTCCACCCTCCATCCATGTTTTTGACATGGCTTCGGTTTCTTTCTCGCATCCACCCAATTCGTCTCAACCCACTCGCCATCCCCCACGAAGGTGGCTGCTCTCTTACCCAGGAGCCAAGGGGCGCAGGACTCCATGATGCCATCCTTGGCAGACTTGAGGATGGACTCGGGCAGAGGGATGGAGTGACGCACCATGGCACCGTAGAGCCCATACTCAGCCATCACGCTGCTCCTGCCCCAGCACTTCTCCCTCTTCCGCCACTTGGCCCGGCGGTTCTGGAACCAAACCTGGGGGAGGGGCGCAACAAGGAGAAATATGGGTTTTGGTGGGGGACAGGTGTGTCAGTCCCCTTCCCGCATGGGAACACACGTGTGCTTGTGCAGCGGGATGAAGGCAGACGCATAGATGCTCATCCCAAAAGCACTGTGACCTCTTCCCCCATGCAGCAGCCGCTGGGTATCTCTCCCTCCCTCCCTTGCAGGAGCGGCGAGGGCCAAGCGTAAGAGCAGGTCCCATCCCTCTCCGCAGGATGTAATTAATTTGCCATCACGGCATCTTTTTCTAGCGGCTTTTGGCTCTCGTGCCTGGGATTTTCTTTCATTATTTACTGGGTGTCTGAGCTGCGGCGCAGGGCTGCAGGCAGCGGTGCCTGCAGGGAGGGCTGGGATGGGGGTGGATGCTCGGGAGAGGAGGGAGAAGGGGGAAGCTGATCTGTGCGCTTCGTCCTGAATTCCCAGTTTGAAAAGCCCCTCATCTTCTCAGAAAATTGGCAGAATAATCTCTGAGCTGTGACCTGGGGGGCAGCGAGCAGAGAGGCAGGCGGCAATGGCGGGGGGGAGGGATGCTCACAGAAATCTATTAGCGCTCTCTCTCCGATTTCCATTCCTCTTGTCTCCCTCGCCCTCCTCCCTCCCCAGCTCCCCTCCCTTTCTGCCGAGCAGAGGCATCAGCTTTAGATGAAAAATTGCTCGAGGTCTATTCAGAAGAAGGCAAAGGAAGAGTCAGCCCCAGGGGCAGCCCAGGCCTGATTGAAAAATAAGTTAATTTCAGTTTGAATCGATGGGCCTCAGGCACTGAAATATCACGGGAAATTAAAGCAGCTGGTCCCCAGGGAACCACGCCATTGACCTGCGCTAATTAATGCCATGGAGTTACCAGTCCCCTCTCCGAGAGGCAGCCCCTCCCTCCCTGCGGACACCCCAAACACCTCCTCATTTAACTAATTAGACTCACAGAAAATTGGGTGTTAATTTGTTTAGGATTTTTTTTTTCTTTTCTATTTTTTCCCCTCCCTTTCCCGGAAAGTACACGGCAGAATGGAAATGAATGGCGGGGTCTCGCTGGCAGATGGATGCTCGGGGTCACTCCGCAATCTTCTCCGACTTGATTGCTTGATTAGGTCGTTAGCACATTAAAAAAAAAAATTGCTTGCCGTCTGGCGCTGGCCTGATGAGTGGGATGAGGCGGGAATCGCCTGGGTAATTTATCTTTTTATACTGCAAAGAATTTGATTTCAATCTGCAGATATATGGAGGTGCCTTTGACACCTGTTTAACATTACAGAGCTGACAGCTTAACCCCCTCTTGTCCCCACCACCCGTAGCCGTGGGGGAGCTCAGGCTGCAGTGGGGAGCACTGGGGGACTGGGGCAGACCCCCAGCTCTACTGTGGGGACCACGAGACTGATGCCGTGGAGTGATGTCCTGCTCTCAGCTGGCAAGGCAAGCTCGCCTCTTCCACCTGTGCAGAGGGAAACTGCCCAGCACAGAATCCTGACCGGGACAGAGCTGCAGGGTAGGTGGGTGGCTTGCTAGCGCTCGTGACAGCCTGCCTTGGCCATTCGTGGGAGCCTGGCCAGTCTGGCTCTGCAGGGAGCCCTGTGGCGTGGGTGGGGTGGTGGTCCCAGTGGCTGTGATCCCAGCTTCTCCCAGCAGAAGCCACTCTGTGCATGTCAGAGGGGATTTTACAGCCAGGCTGCTCCACCACACTGCCAACCCCTCTGCATAATAAACAGTCTCATTTACACTTTCATACTGCCGATATGTAACCCCTGGCCCACCGGTGGCTGTGAATCCACTGGGGCCTGAGCGAGGACCCTCAGGAGTGCGCAGTTTCCTCTCTCCGCAGGTCCTGCGTGCCTGTGTGACACACGGGTTTGCTCGGTGGTGCAGTCAGCAAGATGCTGGCAGTGTCTCTCACTCCAGGCCACATGTTCCTCCCATTCCCAGAGCCCAGAGGGCAGAGCTGGAGAGAACTGACTCATTCCCTCCCCAACCTCAGCACAAATCCCTGTGGTTCCTTCTCACCCACCAGACTGAGGTGGCAGGGCAGCCACCCCCGACACCTCCATGCTGTGAAGGGGCAGCTCGACCCACTGGAACCAGGAGAGAGATCCTGCCTGCTCTGCCCTGGATAAACCAGTACAGTTATTTCTCTCACCGCAAAGTTCCTCTCTGTCTCCCTTGGCTTCAGGGAGAAATTCCTGCACAGCCCGAGGGCCAGCACCTGCAAATCTGGCTTGGTTTGGGGATGCAGTGACACCTTTCCATGTACCCAGGGCGGCTTGCAGGGCTCTGCTCTGCACAGCTGTTTTGTCACCAGTTGCCACCTGGGATCTCAGCCAGGAAAAGGTTTTTCCATCAAGTACCAAGTGGGCAACTTTTTAAATTCTCCTCTATCCTTTTTTATCCAGGTGCCTCTTCACCGATGCTTTTACCACCGGTCCCTTTTCCCTCCCTCCTGCCTTGATGCCCCAAATATCTCCACCCCCTGCCTCATGCTCCCCTGCCCTTCTCTCTGGCCAGGTCTCAGCCTGCCCCAGTGCTGCCCACTGCCACTAAACCTGCTGCCCTGGAGCATCTCCTTTCCCACGGCAGGGCCACACAAACGCTGGAGCCAGCAGAAGCTTTGCCAGCTGGCAGCCCAATTTTGTCTAGAGCTGGTGGAAAATTTTCAATCAAAAAATGCTGATTCAATCACACAGGAAAAACTGCATCCGGCCAGTGGAAGTGTAATCAAAATTATCTATGGATTTCTCCTGAATGCTGTATTTTAATCTTGGCCACCTAAGACATGCAAAATCTATGCTTTAAAGCCAAATGGGAAAATCAAAATGACATCAACACCTCAGTAAGATCACTCTGAAATTCCCCAAACCAATTTTTGTCATTTGATGGGTATTTCCTCTTGGTTTTGACTAGGAAAAAGGAGAGTTCGAAATCCCAGAATTTCTAGCAGAACAGAAACCTGGAGGACTGACCATCTTGCTTTCATACCAGGAACAATATCTTCATCTCAGGCATGAAGTCGAGTGAAACCAGTGGTGCTCAATACTGAATATTGCTGGGATCAGACCACAGCCCAGCACCTCTGCCACAAGCCCATCCTGAGGAACACGGAGGGAATTGCTCCAGCATGGCACCAGCAGCCCCCACGCCATTTCAGGTCAGCAGAATTATTCCCCGTGGAGCGTTCTCAGAATTTTGCCCTCATTCAGATGGCTCCATCAGTGGGACTTTCTTCTGGGAGAATATCTCACCGCTTTCTTCAAATTTCTTGACACGTTACCAAAATTTTCCCGTGCCTTGATTCTGAGCTGAATTACACACCAGTTTTAGTAATTCTGAGGTACTTTCAGCTGTGTTGGTACATCAGCCACAGCTTCCAAATATGCAGTTATTTATTTTTGGCACCTCACTTTTCCTGGAGAGGGTTTCACTCTTACACTTACATTTACTCGCAGTTTTGGTATTCTGTCTTCTTTGGCTTCTTGTTGTCTTTGCTGGGACATATCTATTCTACAACTTCCTCCGGCTCTGTAAAATTCAGTCTGCTTCAAGTAATATTTAGGTTTGTCTGTGTTTCCTCTTGCCCCTTCCCATCATGTGGATCGGCTCAGCTTTGTGAAATGCTTTATTGGCGTGGCTTTGGACCACGCATGTTCCTTCTCACTTGCTTTCATCTGTCTAACCCACCGGGCACATCACACTGACACCGCCTCCTCCAAGAGCAGCCACAGCCTGTGAACCAAGATAGCAGCACATGCCAGCACCTTCAGTGTCATCTCCTGGATCCTTCTTCCACATGCCTGTTCTTCTGAGGCCCTCTTACCAACATCAGCAGTATTCCAAAGCCTTATAAAGGGGGATGTTTCTAGCCTTAATCATCATCTAATTCTTACCCTCGGTGCCCACTGCCCAAAGCAGTAAAACTTGAGGCACTCTGTGCTCATCCGCAGGGTTGCGGCACTTCGGAGTCAAGACTGGCAAGGTTATTCTTGCCAGTTTTTTCCTCTGAATCACAAATGATGACCGATGCTTCTTCGGATTATTGATGATGCAGAAGAGCAAATTGTAGTAGGAGGAATCTCTCATTTTGCAAAGGGACGTGAGACTCAATGTGTCCTTGCTATCCACATTCATCATATTAGTTAGTTTGTTTACCTAATCAGCTCCTGAAACATTGTCTGCTAAAGAGAGAAATCTCTCTGAGGTTGGGCATGAGCCAGGAATCTGAATTAGCAAAGGGATATTTTCAGGCACCTAGGGTGCTACTGCGTATTGTTTCAACCTAAAATTTTCACTGGTTACACTCATTGTCTTGGCTGCTGCTTTCTAAGTTTGGGCACGCAGACAGAATTGGTAGTGGCCTTTTTTTGTCTTCCTAGTAAAAAAATGTTATTTTCCCTGCTCAAGCATTCCTCATCTCTTAAAGGAAAATTCCAGGGTAGATAATGGGGAATTTTTGCTTCACCAAATCTCACATGCTGCCTTTCACATAGCATTTCGGCAAGGGGTCTTTCAAGTAACGAGCTTTATGGAGCACAAGATGGTCCCAGCCCAAAGCAGTGCATGCTGAAGTGTCCACTAGATGGCCACAAGCAAATGCTCGTCCACACACGCACAGACACCCAGACACACCAGCGCTTGCCCCACCAGCACATGCCTTTGCCAGGCTGTGGGGAGTGGATGCACACGCTGTTGGCAAACCAGCAACTAAAGCAAGGGTCAAAATCTCAAGTCCCCCCAGCAGCAACACTGACACTGTCTCCTCTGCCCATGAGCTAACAGGCTTATCTTCTTTGCTCTCTGACAATTCCCCTGGCGCAAACCTTCAGCTTTGGGGAGCTGAACTGTTGCTCTGTATGATCCCTGTGAAGAAGCCATTTCTGATACTGAGCTCGTCAAGAGAGGACACAGCAGAGAAACCATGTCCTGGCCAGCCAGACAGTCTGGGAGCTTTCTGGACTTCCGTGACATTGCCTTGGGTTGTAATCTGCTGTCACGGTCCCACCTGACATGATGGTGCTGATGGCTTTCTGACCCAACACATTCATGTCCATCCAGCACCATGATGTTCTTCTAGGGATCCAGACATTTCAGGCTGAACCATGCAGAAGCTGAACTTCTTACATTCACCTACCAGATCTCTTCCCTCTGTGGTATTTACTGACACAGGAAACATCTAAACATCTACACCAATACCCTGTAGTTGCTTATGTCTGTTTCTCCACCACACCGCTCTGGACTGATCCTGTCACCTCACTGTATGCACAGCAAAGCATTGGCACCGAGAAGCTCTGTATCTCAGCGCAAGCTCTTCACACTCTGCCTACATACTGGTTACCCCTCTCCCAGACTAGAAAAACCCGGTCAGGTCCACTGTCCCCCTCACAGCAGAATACTGCTCCTAAAATCAAGCCTAGTGGCATACCTGTCGTTTCCCACCTGAAGCCCTTTGGTGGGTCCAGCTGCAGATCAGAGAACACCTCCAGCTCACCTCCATGCCCGGAGCCCTGCTGACATCTCAGCACCCAGTTCCTCCTGACAACTACACTTCTACCTTCTTCCTTTCCAACCCAAGACTCTACAATGAGAGCAGTCAGAATGAAAATCTCCTCTGAAAAAGTAGCAATATCCTTACTCTCTTATCAGACAGGGCTGGTGGCCCTGGCTGGGCCCAATCTGAGCATGTGAGCACTGCAAAGAACGGCCTCATATCTTCCTTAGACCATGTTGCCATCCACACTCATGGGCCCCGGGGCTTTATAATGAATTGTCACAAGAGTGTAAGGTCTGTCTGGGTCCTGGGGCTTCTCCAAATCACTCCCCTGTAGTCATCACCCCAGGAAAGCTTCCTGTCCTCAGGCTGCTGGTGGAGACTGCACTGCTTGTGTAAGCCTGGAAACGGTTTATTGCTGTCTTTTCAAATGTAATGTCAAAATTATTGGCACTGTTTATGGTGATATCACTTTCTACGGCAGGTATAAACTGGGTATGAAGTTAAATGGGAGCAGTAAAGGTTGCACATGGGCTGCATGGCTGATCGCAGGACTCATCATCCCTCCTCTTACTAAACACTGGGAAGGAGCTTTCTGAGCTCACATTAGAAAGAGCAATTCCCATACACAACATGGCAAAAGCCCTTCCTGCTAATAGCTGGAGTCGTGTCTGACCCACTCGGCTAACAAGTCCAACCAGACATACTGAGACGAGCTATGAGACAATACTCATCCCCCTCGAGCAAAGACATGGTGTTTCATCCAAGCTTGGGTCTCCTTTAAGCTAAACTAGCACAGGGCAAACATCAAATACAGGCTCAATATGGCACCCAGCAAAAATGTACATCCTATTACCACCATGCCACCAGTCCTGCTGTCCACACCTGCCTCTGAATCCTGCTCTTAAAAAGCACTAAGTGGGCCGAGTATAGCTACTTGTTGCAATTTATCTGACTTATGCAGCCAAAGCTGTAAAATCCCTGTTGGCCAGGGAGCGTCTCAAACTGTGTCCCCTTGGCAAATCTGGGGTTTTCATCTGGCCTTGCCACCTCATGCGGTGGCGACATGTTTTCTCACTTCTCGTAACCTTCAAAAAGTGGAGAACTTCATAAGGTGCAGGGCTCCCATCTTCCCCAAAATAAAACAAGAGTGTACATGATGTGCGTGGTAGGAATAGTGAGATCAGTGGCTCAGCAAACACTCAATCTGTGCAACACATCTGCACAGCAAATGCATCCCTGAAACATTGACTTCATCATGGCCAGGCCATGATGCCAGCTGACCAGCAGCTTAGCTGGAGCTACAGCTCCATACAGGCCGCCAGATGCTGGGACACAGCAGATAAACACCCAAATTCTAACCCGCTGATTGAAAAACAGCAAAAGCATCAGGGTCGTGGCTGCATGATAGTCACGGGAAAGCTGGCAAGAGTGCGCCCATCATCCCAGTCCACACAAACCCTGGGAGACATTTGTCATTGTCACAAAGGGTGATACTGGACATCCCTCCTTTGGGTGCTTACAATGCCTGTCTCCGTTAACCAAGCTTCTATCCTGCCTGTATAATTTCATTTTGCCTCCTTTTGCCCCACTAACACTGCCCCGCAGGTCTTCTGGCACAGAGGAAACCTTAGCATTGGTCTTCGTAAACATCCATATGCAGTGCACCCTGTGAACATGCAGGGAAACACAGTATGATCACCTTCATGTTAGAGCAAGGCGAGCCAGGGCAGTCAGAGGGGAAATGTCACATCCCCTTCATAATGCCTTTCAGTGGGCACAAAAATCAGAGCTTGGGATGACAGCCTTCCTCAGAGGCTGTGGAGCTGCTCTGGGGCTGCTCCTTGCATGCCAGAAGCAGCTGCATGTTGTCCTTTCCTTTATCAGTAGACACGGAGCAAAGGGCAAAAGTGAGATCTGGCCTTCTCCAGGAAAAAACGTAGGAGCCAGAGGCTGTGCACCAGCAGGAGATGGTGTCTGCACCACGACCTGGTACCCACCATTTCCTGACATAAGGCTCAAGCCCATCCCCGCGTGCATGGGGACAGCCCGCAAAGTCCCCCCCTGAGGGCTACAGCATGGGCTCACCAATGCATGGGAACTCTTGGTGCGTTAAAGCATTAGCTGGAAGATATCTACAGAAACATGTCATGTATTGTAAAACGCTGTAACATGTTGTAATAAGTTTCCATGCAGCAGCTTGGACTTAGCACCAAAAGCAGAAAGTTGCAGTCCTTTACAATCTTCCCTTAGGAAGACTCATACTAAGGATGATGTTTGCAATTCTTTGCCTCATGTAATAAGAGATATCTAATCTCCCAACCTCAGTAAATCCTTCACCAGGCTCTCTTGAATCTGGGGAAGAAGGACCACTAGAGCCAAAGAGCAGGCCAGAACAGTGGTCTGTCTGCTGACCACCACTCAAGAGGTCAGGGCTGGCAGTTACGTTGGCTGCACTGGGGTGGCCCTTCAGTGCTCTACTCCTACCATGTGCCTGCTATTGGCTCTACGTGTTCCTCAGCTCTGTGTACCCTTAACCTTCTTTAGGTAATTCACAATTCCAGGAGTTTTCACGTGACACCTTACCACTGCAGAAGACTCATGCTCCAGGCACTTGCTGCTGCTGTGCCACTGACACCTGCAGCTGACATTGTCAGCTCAAACTAGTGCACAGCACAGCTAACGGTGTGACCCGCAGAGCTGGCAACACACAACCTGCTCATGGATGCTGCTTGCACCAGGGCAGCACATACGAGCTCACCAGGATATTCCCAGATATCCTTCATGCCTAGTCCACCCAAGCCAAGATCTCCCAGGCAGGGACCCTTCCTCAGTTGTCACTTAGCCACTGAAGCTTTGATCTCAGTTATGGTCATCATATAAACTCAAGCTGATCCAATCAACTAACAAATGGTGGGTGCTGTAGTGAGTCATGAGGGACTCTGAGTTGGAAGGATGGTGAAGCCAAAGATATGAAGGGACCTAGAGATATCAGAAACACCTGATGAACATAAAACAAGTTGTCTTGGAACGGACATCACTGGCACATCTGGCTAAGAGCAGTGGCCAGCACAAATACTCATCACATGCATTTACATGGATGGCTTGGCTAGATTCTTCCAAGGGGTTGTTTCCCAACAACACTCACAGCTCTGCCTCCCTCTGGGTAAGCCAAGCAGTGCCTTTAGAGAGGAAAGGGTGGCATGGATGAGAAGGTATTATTTCCCCCAGTGGCAGACCCCGCAGCTGCAGGTGAGACAGAGCTTCCCAGAGATGTGGCTGGGCAGCCTGGCTGCACTGGCCTGGCTGAACAACACAGGTATGGGCTAACCCAGCCTGGCAAAGCGCTGCTGCTACCCACAGCTCCAACAGCCAGGCAGGAGTCAGTCAGTAGGTTACTTCTAGACCATGGAGGGGACATAATACCCATGTTTATGAATGGGCAACATGGGCCTTTATATAAGTCACAGGATGGTGACCAGATATAAGCAATGTTTCGCTTGCGTTCCCTTGCTGTGAATTTGGAGAGAAAACCGTAGCTGAAAGCTCTAATAACTACCAGCCAAAGTTTCAGCTCTGCCTTTGGGCAGAAACCCACTGAAACAGAAAGTAGGGAGCAAACTGTGCTTCTCACACCAGGCAGGCCCTAAACTGAACACCTCTTGCTGCTCCAGAGCAACGCCACTCAGAGTAGACAGGAGAGCACCTAATGCTTTCTCACAGCCTCTGATGAAGGTGGTCTCTGGGACCCACCTTTGCTGTAGGATATTGTAGTGATAGTTTGTTCTCCAACTCAGTTCCTCTTTTCTTCTCCACAGAAGGACCTGCCGCCTTCATGCATGCAGAGATCGGGGTCATCTGTATGTCTGTTGAGCACTAGACTTCTCAACACTGCGCAGGACTGTGCAAAACCTGGCTCGCAGAACACCCACAAAGAAGGGCAGTGAAACGGCAGGCAGAGGAGGTTTGTGCTGCCAGAGAAGAATCAGAAGAACTTGTTGAGATCTATCAGGGTAAAAGATAAACACTACAGAGAAAAATAGATCCATTAAGAAATAAAAGGGAGAGTAAATTAACCGCGTCTCTAAAGTGCTTGTGTTATTGAACTGTTAAAAAAATCTCTATTCAAAGTCAGGAAAGGAGGAAAACTTTATAATAAAGGGTCATTAAAGGAAAACCTGAACATACAACCGTCAGCTGATCCCTCTGCCAGGCATCCTAGGGCTGGAGGGGAATTAACTATTGAACTTGGTTGGCTAACCAATTATTTTTTAAAAAATCAGTTGTGAAAAAGTGCAGTGGTATTAGAAGAGATAAAAGAAAGTTCATCATTAAAAGGAGTGAATGCAAGTGTTACCAGCACAGGGATTTAGGGCAGCATTTCCAGAAGAGCTTCAGTGATCGAGGAACTGCAGTGCCTAAGCTAACTCTGAGAAGTGTTACCCTTAACCTGCCGTTGTTAATATAATAGGGGGATAAATGCAGGGAAGAGTTGTCACAGCCTGGCATTAAACCTGCAAAGCCATTCCTCATTCTGCTGGCCATGATGGGGAAAGTCTTTGCCAAGGCACTCCACAGCAACGGGCTACGGCCTACTTTGTTGCCTGCCTGTCTTTTCTCTCGCAGGCAGCTGAAGTGCCCCAACACTTGAAGGTATCTGACTCTCAGTGGTGGTGTCTCCAAACCATGGAGAGAATGAGGAAGGAGCTGTCACTGCAAAGCCCCATTTCCCTCCTGGTACTGTGGCGGAGCACACAAAAATCACACTGTCCCTTATGCTGTGACAGCCATAAACATCTTGCAAGGCACAGAGCAGAAGGTAAGGACAGGCAAGTTTGGTTTTATTTGTTTTTCTGTCCCGTTTAGAAAATGGATCAGTGGCTGAAGCAACTCAGGGACTGAACATAACCTGGGTATACAAAATATTCATAGCTCTATACCTTCATCTCTGCACTAAAAAAAATACCTTTTAAACTGCACCTACCGCCCCAGCTGTAGCAGGGTAAATCTCACAAGCTGGGCAGGTAACCTGCATGGTCTAGCAACCTGCAGGAGGGTCCCCACTTCACAGAAAGCTGAAGAGATGTTCCCGGCTCTCCATTTCCCTTCCTGTCTCCTGCCACATTTTCTTCCTCTGTCCAAAGGCACACGGTCTAAGATTTTTCAGAGAGTAAGCCCTTTTGGAAGGCTTGCTTGGGCCCTTGCTCTTGCCCATCACCCAGCCCCTCTGTTTGCAGCTCTGGTAATTAACTTGTAAACGAAGTTCTAGCACATGGACTGAAAATGGGCCATAGATAAAGGGTAATGAAAACACTCCATTACAGAAAGGGCCAAATTAAACAACTCTTAATTGAAAAATGGAAATGAATATGAATTTAGATCAACTAAACAAGCATGTTATTGAAGAGGCAGCAAAGTGGATGAACTCCTCACATACCAATTAAAGACATGGAGGCAGAGATGCACCATACGCCACGAGAAACACTCATAATAATATTCTCACCAAGCCAGTAAGTTTGATTAGTTTTATTACTCTCGCTTGTACACTTCCTGCATTTCTAAAAGCATAGGGGAAGTTAATGACACTTATCTGGTATCACTCTGCCGTGCTCAGGAATTATTGGCAAAGGTAGCCAGCACTGAAACAGTTCAGCTCTATTTTTCTATTAACTTCTCGCAGGGTTTGCAGGGTTCTTAAAAAATATTGAGATACTGAAATGGTTGGCTCACACAGCAGCGATACTTTCAGATTCTCCATCACCTTGGTAATCTACCTCCAGTCACAATAATCGTTCTGGTAATTTCCCTCCAGCAACATGATCTCCAGGAATGTGCTGTATGGAGATACAGGTGGGAACCTGCTGGCACTGTGCCTCATGCTGGCCTTCCTCTCTTCTAAGTGTGAGAATCACCCAAAGTTTTAGCAAGAATAGACAGGTCCTCACTTATTGAGAGCAACAGTGACAAGCATAAGCTTAGAAAAACCAACACTGCCACTACTTTCTGCAGCACTAAGATCCAAGCATGGATTCAGGAAAGGTCAGCAACTGCATGGAGCAATCATCCCCATTCCACACTTACACCATGGGGTTAGGACTACAATTCAGCTCTCTGCAGCGAGCAGGAAAAGCTGGTGGGCGGGGTAGAAGCCAGGGCTTCTAAAGCTGCATAAAGCCAATTCTTCCTTCCCACTTTCTATCATGTTTCTTGAGGGGACTCCGTGGGCTCACTCCTGAGCTCCTGCTAAGTGCAACACAGGTTCCTCAGGCCTTTCCAAATTATGTTCACCCCTAAATACAGAACGTTTTTGCAAAACTGAAGCAAGGTAAGTCTCTTGTTCTGGAAAAATACTCTTGGTAGGAATGCTTCCCTCCAAATGACCACCCTCCTGTTCCCTCCATCCCCATTCAGCTCCTAAAGGGCTACACAGTGATACTGAAATGTGTTAATCTAATAGCAACTAAACCAATACATTTTCAATTAGAGGTTTAGTTGGCTTTGTTTTGCTTTTAGCCAAAATTGACCTCTTAGCTGCCTCACAAACCTTGCTGGACACACAGACAGTCCCAACTCCTCACACATGGCACCAGCATCCCCTTGGGGTTCCTCTTGCTTACATGAGCAATTCTATTTGTCCTCAAATTCTTTGTCCACATAAATACCATACAATCATTTAACAACAAGAATTGACAATTTTTAGCACATTTATTCTCTTTTTTAATTGATCAGTTCCCTTAAAAGGCAAACCTAGTGTCCCCACAATGGCAGTCAGGATCTTATTTTTTGGAAATACTGAACCGATTAATCAATTTGTTCGATTAGTAGGAGGCATACTGTAAGGACAAACATACACAGTCATTTCAATAATCCCAAATCAAACTGTTACTGAACTTTAATATTGTTGTTACTAGTGTTTAAAGTTTGGAACTGTCACATATTAATAAATTCAATAGGGGTAGCTTATCTAAA
Source organism: Larus michahellis (assembly GCF_964199755.1). NCBI lineage: Eukaryota > Metazoa > Chordata > Aves > Charadriiformes > Laridae > Larus > Larus michahellis. Next base: position 65,141,181 of record NC_133899.1, on the reverse strand, counting down.
ATCTACACATTACACTTAAGAGTATCTGTTGTGAGAAACACACTGATTTAAGTCAGGTGTCAGAATACTTGTCAGCTTGAGGCCATTTTGAATACCTCAAGTTGTCTATTAAGGATATACTTGCCCACAGGAATCTACTTACCTCACCTGGATTTTACAGAATGCTCTGGGTTTATTCTAATAGCGGCACTTCAACTCTTCTGAATGTTCTTTCAAATACATTGATTAACCTAGTCTTTCTCAAGTATCTTGCAAAATGGCCACAGCGACATCTCGTCTGACTTGTGCAAAGTGTCTCACTTAGGAAAATTAAATTCTTTTCCCACGTTGCCCAATGGGAGGATGCTCACGTTCCCTCCAGGAGCAGCCAGCTCAATACGGGAGGAAGATGCATGCAATGCGAATGAGCGCTGCCTTGAAAAAAAAAAATACACGTTCATCTTTTCTTTAACTGGAGGATTTGAATATTTTTTCCTGAATTCAATGTCCTCTCAAACCAATAATTTTCTTGGCCTCTGATGGCTATTTGTAGTGTTCTGCTGAAGGCTTTACATGCAAGCAGTTCCTATATATCATTTTCTCAATTGCACTCTTTGAATTTCACCTTCATATTGAATTTCATAGGTGATTTACTTTCTCTTTGACTACTACCTCCTGAGAAATAATTCCATGAATGAAAATAAGGGGTAGATATCACTCTTAGGTGTGGATCCAGTGGGAACCCACATGAAATGCTGTGAAAGTCCACAACATGTGATGCTCACAACAATCTTAGAAAACACTTTCATTAAAAACCTACAAGAGGGAGAGAACAATGTTGAAAGACGGGAGGAACTGCAAGCTACAAGGAAAATCCAAAAATACAGAGCTCCCTTGAGCAGTCAGAAACACATGCAGGTGGAAAAAAATATAATGACATGAAATTATAAATATTATGAAGAAGGGAATAAAGCTTCATTGTCGGCTGTTCCTTCCAAGGGGCATTAAATGATGCTAATAGATTCAAAGCAAGATTTACTTCACTCATGCAGTTCTGCTGCAGAACTTCTTGCTGGGGGATATTAAGATATTTACATATGCTCAAAATCCCAGGAGGCTGCTGAAGTACTCTGTAAGTATCACTAGATAGCTGCCCTGCTCTCATACTCTTCTCTAACATCCACCTCCTGCCAGCGTCAAAGCTGGTAGGGCCATTATTATGCTTGTTAGACAAACTTAATAAAATGCCACACGAAACCCAGAACACTGAAGGGAAAATCCTGAGGATAAAAAAAATAAAAATCTGTCTAAAAAAAGCTTGAAGTGACTGAATTAGACAAATAGAAAGAAAGAAATGTGGAAACAAGTAGACCAGTGCTAATCTGAGGCTGTTTCTGCAAGGACTCGGAAGTCCAGCTGAACTGGTGTGAACACACCCGGTGTGCGGCTGTAGGCATGTGGTCCCCTATCTCCAGGAAGGCTGACAGGCAGCATGGGCTTCACAGAAGAACAACCACATGATTAAGAGACTAGCGTGTGATTTATGAAGAATGATTTAAGAAAAGATCTTCACAGCTTGCTTAAGCAATGATGAAAACCAAAAGTGACAGCCAGGAGAAGAAATAGCTTAGATTTATTTAAAGAGTGTGAACATTGTAACACGGGGGAAAGAATTAGGCTCATACAAAAGGGACTAAAGTTGAAAAGGAACATGAAGTGAAATACCAAGAAGCATGACCAGGGTTGAGAATCATCTTGTCATGGCTTGTGACACACAAAAAAGTATGGACAAGGATAGAATATGTGATAAAGGACAACTGGGTGCTGACCCATTGGAAAGATCAGTGGTGCCTGGGACTCCTGCGTGACCCCAATGCTCCCTCTGGCAGAGTGCTCATCCTCTCACGCAACAGATGCCACAGAAATTCTGCTGCTTCTCATGATTTCCCCTCTCACGATGAGCAAAAGTGTTACTCACAAGCACTTTCTCCTGGAATATGTGTGCCATTAGCAACACCTGATGTTCAGAACAGCCACACCACGCGGTGCTTCTGCTGTCCAAGTCTAACCTGATCTCTAGGGAAGAGAGGTCGTGGTAAGGAGCACTCCTAGGTTTAAAAACTCTGCAATACAGGAAGAGTAGGCAGTTGTTCATTAGCGAGCTGCAGAATGACATGCTGGCAGCAAGTCAGTGACAGCCAAGATACGTTAGCCACCATTTGGAGATTTCACCTCCAAATCAGATAAAACACTGAGTAAAGCACTAGCAGGATGCTCCAGTTGCTGACGCAGTACACGCAGTGTCCAGCTCTGCACTGTCTGCCACAACATCTCCCTCTGCCTCACCCATAGGGGAGGCCCTCAGCTCTGGCCAGAGAAATGGTGCCTCTGCAGTTCAACATATACTGTGCCACTAGATGAACCTCTTCCTTGAAGAGGCCCTTTATGGAAAATCAAAGGATTTTCTTTCCAGCCCAGCATCAGATGTTGGGTGTAGGCAGCACTAAACTCCCAGCAGGTCTCTCCCGTCTTGATGTCCTACAGTGTCGCAAGTGGAGAAGTGACCCTCCATCCAGCTCACTCTCTCTAGAGGCGAAGCATCACGGCCTGTTGCTCATAGCAAAATCCTAATGCGTCAGGTAGGACTTCAGATGATGGGCCATTATTTTTGAAGACCGGTGGAAACCCTGTTAGCATGCAGGTTATCTACAAGCTGTTAGGTCAGTAGGAGTCCTGCCAGCACAACAGGATAAGACGCAAAACTTGCTTTTATAAAATCATCACTCTTGATTGAGCACAAGAATGAGGGCGGTGAGGGGGCTCAGGACTGAGGGAAAAAGGGCTGCACTTTTGTTTGGGGGGATCTCCCTGTCCCTGCACAGGGTCATTCTCAGCATCTTTCCAGCATCAGCGTTATCTTGCTAAGTGCCCTCTGAACTACCTTCCAAACCCATGAGGGAACAGCCTCATGGGCCATCTCTTTAACAAAGAAAGAGCACGGGCTGAAGGAACAGATCGGCAGGTGCTGGGCATGCATGAGGGACTGAGTAGAAGGAGGACCCAGGGAAGCCAGGACCCTCCCAACACCATGTGGGACTCAGGCTAATGCCTTGTGTAGAAACTGGTACGCACCAGCCACAGAGGCAGCCACTGCCGCTGCACGGGGGACCACGCCAGTTTATCTCCCAGCCAGCCAAGAAACATCACCTGCACCAGCAAAAATGGGTTCAAGGCTTGGCTATTACAGCCCTGTGCCTTGTGCAGCAACCTGATGGGAGCAGGGCATGGGAAGAAGGGAGGCAGCAGAAGCTGCTGGAACCCACCCTTGTGAACATCATGTTTGGTCTGTCCAAGTGCATTGCGCCTTCCATGTTGTACACAGCAGGGATAAGTCTTCTGCAGCTTTTTGGGCTGTAATGACTGCTTGCATACTGGCTGCCATGAACATTAAAGGCTGGTGCTGGCACAATCCTGCGGCTCAGGCTGCTCCTTACCACCGGAGGATTGACCACACAGTGGTGATACTCCACACCACCTCCTTCTACCTCCTCACAGTGGCACAACAGGACTGGCATGCAATTAAACACCAAGCATTAAAAAGCATTAAAAAAAAAAAATTTCTCCAGAAACTTTCAGGGAAGCTTCACTTGAGGATGAAAATGCAGTGAAAGTGCAGAGATGGTGCAAACGCCTCACTGGAACCCACCCATCATGCCCACACTGCGGTCCTACCCACAGCGGTACCAGTTGCCTGCAACATCCCTGCGCATCCTCCTGCGCCCAAAGGAGCAGGGATGAGCTCTTTCGCTCCCAGTGTGGGGAGGGACACGGTCTCTGGGAGGCTCCCTTCTTGCCTGTACCACCAAATCCTCGAAATCCTGCGGTCTTTCCTTGCACACCAGTGCCCCTTCAGTGATTTTGGATTCCCTCTGTTACACACACCTCGAATCACCGGTACAACATGCCACGTACAGCACATGTCAACATACAAACGCTGAATACAAATCTGCCAAGAACAGCTGACCTGGCTGCCTACCCATCCAGAGCAGGGGAGTGGGCAGCCTGGGGAGGTTTATTCAGAGCCATGTCAGCCTTCTCATGCCGCTACCTTTTCTTCAGGGAGGATGAACGTGACTGAGAGGGGGCAGGATAAGGGGGTCCAAGAGATATGATTACCTGTATCCTGTCTTCTGGCAACTCTGTTTTCATGGCCAACATCTCTCTAGCATATACGTCAGGATAGTGGGCCTCGTTGAAGGCCTTTTCCAGTTCCTCCAGTTGGTAGGATGTGAAGATTGTCCTGAGGGGAGTAAAACTCTTTGATCAAAAAACACAAGAAGAAGAAGCAAAGATGATGAAGAGTCAGAGAAATGGACAGAGAAGCTGCAGAAACCTGGGTAACCTGGTAATGCATAGCTTTTCCCCTCATCTCCTGTGTTTCTGTGTACAAAAGGTCAGGTGCCAGGGTGAAAGGAGAACCAGAAAATGCCAGAAGACAGCGCTTTAAACAGTTACAAATCACCTTCCTTTCAGGGACTTCCCTCTGGAGACGGTCCCTCCCCAGCAGCGAGCACCTGCAACCAGCAGTGATGGCAGCTGCTCTTACATCTCAGACCCTGCTGCCTCTTGTGAGGATCCTGGGGGTGTCCCTATCCCTCACCCACCACCACCACTGCACACCCACCCCTGGCCTGGCTTAAACCCAACCCCCTCCTCCTCTTGCATCCAGAGGTTTCTTAACCCTTTGATAGTCACACTGAGATAAAGCAGCATCCATCCCCTCAGCACCCCACCTGGAGAAGTACTGAGCCCTTCCCCAGCTGATGGTCCTTAGCCTCTGCGATCTCCATGAGCAAATAATCCTCCCCTGGAGCCCTGGTCCTCAGCTGAATCCTCCAAAGGTTTTATCCACTCTGCTCCCCACTGCTTTTTACCAGTCCTTCCCCATGACAGCCAGTGCCAGCTCCATTCCTCTGTCTTTACCCTGGTTGCTTCCACTCCGATATCCCATTAGCTGCTCTCTGCCAGTTTGCATTACCCCATTATCCTCTGGAAATCCTCCTGGACCGCCCTGGGCGGGCAGCAGCCCAACCCGCCTCTGCGCAGCCAGTTCTCAGCTCGGGACAACCAGATTGAAAAATCAGCAGCTGGAAAGCCGAGACGGATGAAAGCCCTTCTCCAGGGGATGGATGAGAGGTCTCGGACCACTTCCATTCCCCCGAGGGTTAAAACTCCCACCCTGCAAACCCCCGCTACACAAAACACAATTTTCAATAAAAACTAACACTTCAATAGCAAAAAAAAAAACAAAACCAAAAAAACCCCAAAAACCCAACAACGAATTGCAGCCTTTGTTCAAAGTAAACATATAAATATATTATCAAAGAAACACATAGCTCCCAGAAGGGGCAAGGAAAGAGGAAAGGAAAAAGTATTTTTCTAAAATACACACGAATTTCAGAAAGCCTTAAAATTTCAGAGAGCATAAACAGAAAATCTCAGAAATAGCCTCCGCTATTCAGAATCGAAAGGATTCCACCAGATCGATAACATTACTAACAAAAGCAGCACGCAAATGCGAGGGACCTGCCTGCAATCAGGTCCTTCTTTAAATTCACTCCTAAATCCATTTTCTTTTCAAACAGTTTCCCTTCAGCCCCGACAAATCTGTGAACTCTAGGGACAGCAGAGGCACATTAACTCGTGTATTTTCTCTCTCTGGGACCACAGGAAAAATCATTCCAATTTATGATTCAGCTTAGATTTCAAGCCTTCTTCTCCACCCTCCTCTGACCGGAGCACCGAAGCCCAGCAAGGCTCACCGGCGGGAGGGTTTTGCCTAACATTCAGCTGAAGTTTTCCCCTTTTAGCTCTCGTCCCTGGGTAGCCCCCGTCCCTTTGCAATGCACAATCCACTCTCCCTTTTGGTGTCTCTACCTTGCAGACATTTGCCGACTATTGGCCTCCCAGCCCATTCCTGGTACAACTAGAGGTCTTAACCATTTAGTGCGGAATATACAACTACACCTAAATGTTGCAGGTTTGTTTCTGCCTAGAACTGAAAATAAAACAAATCTCAATTTCGTTTCCTCTCTCCCACCCAGATCACCACCTGTACACCAGCCTCTGCTGTGTTTTCATCCAGCCCTGTCCGGTCCACAAAGAAAACGAACCCGTATTTACTCCAGAGCACCAAACTGGAAGCATTTGCCTGAGGAGGGACCCGGGGTTTGGGATGAGCCCTCCAGCCCAAGTGTCCTGTTGCACGCATAGCAGGGCGTCTCCTGGGACAGTTGGTCTCCTTCCACCCTGCATCCTGCTAAGCTTTCACTGGGGCATCTTTTAATCCACACTTCCTGCATCGTGGCAGGATTGATTTAATTATTCCTAAATCACCCTTGGTGGATGGTGTCTGGCCTTTCTTTGTCCTGACTCTCCGGCCACAGCAATGCCAGAACCCAGCACGGGATTTTTTGTTTCTGTTTATAAGGCGCAGACAATCCAACTCCATTTTAACTGTGGGAGAAGTCAGGCAAAGTCTATAACCCTGACTGCTCCCGAGGGGAAATCAAAATCCCCTCCGGATCTCCCAAAGTGGATCTTCGTTTCCTTAACCAATTCCCCAGCTGCCTTCACCTTCTCTGCAGCCTGTGTCTGATTCCCAACTATTTAATCTATTGGCAAAACATTTATTTATAAGTAATAAAATATTTAAATCATTGATAGAAATTCTCTCTTGCTGACAGCCAATATTAAGATGGCTATATGTGGAGCAGGGAACGGTTTTGATTATTTAACTGCTTCAGTTTCGGACAGGTTGATGATTTTTTTTCTCCCTGAACACCGGTGATCCGCATCCCGCCCAAACGCTCACGGGCTGCTCGGGTTTGTGGCTCGGGATACCTGGATCCGCAGCCAGAAAAATTAAATAAAATTACACCTGTGGCCGATCCCCCCCGCTCCCTAAAGGCACGTCCCCAAATCCGATTTATTTTGGACGGGGAGAAAGAAAAAAGGAAAGGGCCCGGGAGAGAAGCCGCAGGGGCGCCGGGGCTCGCCGCCGGACGGTGCCGGGAGGGGTATTTCGCTCCGGGCCGGAGCGGGTCGGGCCCGCCTGGGCTCGGGGTTGCCGGTGCCCGGTGGCCTGGGGAGGGGGACGGGGGGATCCGGCGGGGTAGCGGCCGCTGGCTTACCTGTGCCGCCTCTTCTTTCGTTTCTTGCTCTGGTTTAGGGAGGATTTGGACATTTTCCGGTCGCTGGAGGAGACATCCTCGGAATCTGGGGAGAAACGGGCAGCGGCCGTGGGCTGGGGCTCCCTCCCGGCCGGGGACCCCCGGGCAGGGCCGGTCCCGGCGGCTCCGCTCCCTCCGACGCCTCCGGCCGAAGGTTTCGTTGCGATCGCGCCGCGGAGGGTGCCCGCCGCCGGCCGCTCCCTCCAGCCCGACCCGGCGCCGGCCCCAGCGCTCCTCCCGGTCCCGGCCCCGGTGCCGGTCCTGGTGCGGGCGGCTCCGTGCGATCCACCCCGGCCAAGGAAGGCTCTGGGCCGGGACCGGGCTCGCTCTCTCCCCTCTCCCCCCCGGAGTCGTTTGCTGGGGTTGCTGTTGTGGCGTTGCTAAAATACAGAGCCCGGCAAGCACAACAAAACCGGAGGAAAATGGGGAAGCTGCAGCCAGCTCCCCGCGGCCGGGCACCCGCGACCGCCTGCCCCAGCCCGCTGATCCCGGACTTGCCCGCAGAAACACCGGAGCGGGGAGGGAAAAATTGAGGTTCATGGAGCCAGCAGGAAAAAAAAATAATCCCGGGAAGAAATGGTGTCCGCCCGCGGCCCCCCGCTCCCCAGGGGTGCCCGGTCGGGGGGTGTTAAGGGCAGGGCGGCACCGCCTTTGCCCCGAAGGAGCAGCCGGGGGACGGAAAGGGGACCCGCATTTCGATGCGCGCCGCTGTCCCCCGCGGCGGCCGCGGCTGTCCCCGCGCTCCGGCCCAGTCCCTGTCCGCAGCTCCCCGCCACCTGCCCGGCCCCGGCGCCGCGCTGCCCGGCGGGCCGTGCTGCGGGCGGGGGCGGCGGGCATCAGCCGACCCGGGCACCGCGCCGCGCCGGACGGCTCCGGCCGCTCCCGGGAGGAGGCTGGGGGTTGTCCCCGTGGCCGGGCGCTGGTGCCTGCCGTCCCGGGGGGGACCCGAGGCGGCCTGGGAGCGGGGCCTGCGGGCAGGGTTGCTGCCGTCTAGGAAAGAGATGCCGAGCGGCCTCTAATTCTCCGGCAACGAATTGGGGCCGCCGGGGCGGCGAGGGGGCTGCTCCGCCGGGGCTCCGCGCATCCCCGGGCCGGGCGCCCCCGGCCGCGCCATCACACCGCTGCCGCAGCCCCGGACGGGGACGTGGCGGGGGGATGCGGTCCCGCCCGCCCGCCCTTCTCCTCCTCCTCCTCGGAACCGAAACGAAATCGCCTTCCCGCCGCCGCGCACTGGGCCTCCCGCCGGGTCTCCGGGTGCCGGCGGCTGCCGGGGGCGGGCAGCGGCGCTGGCGGGGCGCGGCGGGGTCCCCGGGGGCCGGGGACATGCCTACCTGAGCTGGCCGTCTGGCTGCTGTCCAGCTGCCCCGGGGCCCGGGCCAGGGGCTGCAGGTGGACGCTCTGGGGGTCGGAGAGCACCTCCAGGAAGGTGGGCTGGGTGTAGAAGCCGGGGATGCCGCCGGCGCCCAGCAGCCCCATGCCCACGCCGCCCACCCCGGCGGGGCTGAGCACGGAGCGGGCCGCCAGCAGGTGCCCGGCGGGCAGCGAGTCCAGGGCGGCCCGAGGGTGCGACGGCGGCTCCTTGTTCAAGCCCAGGATCTCCTGGATGCCGAAACCGGTGCAGCGGGGAGGGGTGGGCCCGGAGCTGGGCTTGGCCCCCGCCGCGGGGGGCGGCGGAGGCGGCGGCGGCGGGGCGGCGGGGGCGGCGGCCGCGCCGTCGGGCTTGGGCTTACCGGGCAGGCTGGGGGCCAGCGCCGCGCCCGCTTTGCCCGTCATGCTGCGGCCGGCGGTCCCTGGTGCCCGCTCCGGGAATGCCTGGGAGCCCCCGGCTCAGGCCCCTTTTATCCGCCCAGCCGGGAGCCCGAGCGGGGTCAGAGCCGCGCAGCCAATCACAGGGGCCAGTCGCGATTAGGGATGCCAAAAAGCCGGTACCGGCGGCGGCGGGGCCGCTGCTTGGCGGCCTGGGGCCGGTGCCCGCCGGCGGGATGGGGCCGCCGCCCGCCCCCGCGCCGGGAAGGGCCGCCCCGGCGGGGCAGGACGCGGCCCCGCTTCGCCTCCAGCCGTGCTGGGGGAGGTGGGGTTAGGGAGGGATGGAGGGGTGGATGGAAGGACGGATGGAGGCATCCGCGCTTTCCGAAACACGGCTCCAGCCTGGCCACGCACGGCGCGGGGCACTGGCCCCTGTGGAGAGATGCATAAAACATCCGTGTAGGGAAACGCCGGCATCCCTGGCTTTCCTGCTCATCCTATATCCTAAGATAAATATGTGATCAGCAGGGAAATAAGGGTGCACAGAGGAAACCTAAGGATTAAGGCCGAGCAGTGTTCCTTGAACATGTAGAGCTGGAACCATTGTATGTTGGAGAGACATACAGCTTCATGCCATCAGAGGTGGTGAAGTAGCTGCTTGGACACTCTAGACACCCCTGCCCATGAGCGTAGTTTCTGAGCTACATTAAATTGAGAGAAAGGCTAAGGCATCCCCCGTTTCACTCAACCTGAGGCAAAAGCTCCACCACAGCATGTACCTTGATAGTTGTAAACAGTCCACAGCGACTTTAGGTCTGCTCAGGGGGGCCAGTTAATCAGTGGGACACCAAGCTGGGGCTGTGACTGCAGTTCCAGATCAGCACCAAAAGCCCGTCTTCCACCTCAGCTCTGAGGGGAAGCATTTCCTCGTTCCTCCTCTTCTCAGTTTGCAGGCCTCTGGGGTGGTCCACCAGCCCGAATGGTTCCTGCCTCCTCTGAAGGGGAGGCTGTCCTGGTCTCTGGAGGAGGCTCTGCAGTACCCAGAGTGTGATGGCGTGGAAAGGGCTGGGAATTGTTTCAGAAACTGGGGGGATCTGTCCAGGACAGCCACAGGTTTTTTTTGGACTTCCCAGAGGATGTGTCCTGCATACCTGGGAATCCTGGTTTAGAGTCCTGGCCTGACAAGGGATTGGGGCTGCCGCAGATGCTGGGTATCACACTTTTTCTGAACAAACCGAGGGCACCTGCACCCCGACAGCGGTATTGCTGAGGCTGTCCCCTGTCATAGCTGTGAAAGAGTCATGTAGCCACTTGATGTTTCAGGTATTCCCAGGCGTGATTGTAAAGCAACTCCTGTCTCTGCAGTGATGGAAATCGTTCCTAAGAAGTGAATGAAGGCTGACGGGGCGCTGCAGGGGCCAGCTGCTCCATAAGGGACAGGGAGCTGGGAGCCAAGTGTGGTAACGACTGACAGGGCAGGATTCCCCCAGCCAGGGCCCCGTCCCACCATACCTGAGCAAGGCAAGCAGAGCAGTTTGTGGCCAGTAGCCAGGATCGGCCTCCAGTCCAGATCACCAGACAAGTCGATGGGGATGAGGCAGATCCCGCTTGAAGCCGGGAAGTCAAGTTCTCGAGTTGGGGTCCAGACGAGCGGGCTGCATGGCCAGGTCCAGCCAGTGTAGCTCAGGCAGGAGCAAGGGATGAGCCACAGCTTAAAAGCAGCTGCCGAGCAAAGGAGGGGGGAACCCCTACTAACAACCCCTCCAGGTCTTTCCTAACAGCAGCCCGTGTTAGCGAACGGACCTTGAGCAGCCAGCTTCAATCCTAGAAGGTGGGTAGGCTGTGCTACAGGCCCTGACAGGGTCACCACAAGCCATCCTACCACCTCAAACCTTGTCTGTGTCTTGTCTGTGTTAGCTGATGCATGGTTGCCCTCTATCCCACCCCGCTGGGGCTCCCCGGGTATTGTACACGATTTCCTTCCCCAACCTGGAGTTACACAAACCCTGACTCAGCATGACTGGGGCAGTTAAGGTAAAAATTCAAGCTATCAGGTTGCCAATAAATTATTCAGAACTTTGTGCTGATTATTCCTTTAATTCTCAAGTTCTCCAGGAACTGATTCAAATTTCTCCAGAAACATTTCCTCCCCACATATCTCTGATTCAGCTCTGCATTATCTAGGTTACATGGCCCCAAGCTGCAGTCTGCTGCAGAACCGAGACCACCAGGTCTGAAGCCCTCTGAAATGTTGCAACTACTTCTGTTTGGTTCCAGCATCCGCGTGAGGAGGTGGCTCTGCCTAAAGAACTGCCCAGGGCTCACACAGGGTGTAGAGCTGCATGGGGGCTGCTTCCCAACTTGAGCCCATGTTCTCCCCGCTCTTTGTGCACCACGCTTCCTCCCCTTTTTCCTTTTGACCTAGTTCTGCATCCTCACCCAAAGACAGGTTCAGGGGGTGGGTTATTGGAGTATGACAACATTTTCTAGCTTAAGCAGTACTGGCACAAAGCCCAACTTGACAAGCCCATCACAGCTTATCAGCCTGAGGTTGACTCCACAGCATGTGTCACCTCTATCATTTTGTGCCTCCGTGACTGGTGGTTTGAAGCAAGCACTGTAGTTCATACCAAGTTAATGCTCTGAGCACTGCCAGGCTGTAGAACTATGGACACAGGGTCTCGTTGATAGATACTGGAGTTTTTCGGTGTTTTCATTGCTTTGCTCCAAACACTTCATCGCCTGCCCACTGGGGTACCCTGCACATCCTCACCTTCATTTCTCCTGGGGGTACTGGAGGGCCTTCCGTTCTCCTGATCGTGCCTCCAAAGCTGTGAGGACAGCTCTGCCCCCCTCTGCCAAGTTCTTTGTAAGTCACTGGTCGCCGAGCTGCAAAACTGCCGGCTGTCTGCTTTTCAGTATGCCTTCTCTCATTCCTCTTTTCCTCTCTGTAAGCTTTTGTGATTAGGAAACTGAACTTGTATTTCAATACTTACTTATATTTCAATACCTCTGTGACTAACCTCTGGCAACATTTTCAACCTGCCTTGACCAGAAGAAATTCTGGCTTTATTTGAGCTTTCCTCAGCTAAATGCTCTCCTGGGGAGCAGAATCTCACCAACCTCAGATCCTCTCACTTTTTCCTGATCCAGCTCACCCTTTGCCTTCTTCCGTTGTTCTGCTGCATTATTCTTGATGCTGAACATTTCCACCTCTCCCATTGCTGTTTGCAAATCTGTCCTTCATCCAGGGCACACATATTGGGCTGTCTTCGTTCTTCATCCAGTCTTCACTTTCTCCCAGCATCCTTCTCTGTCCACAGACATCCTGAATCCCAGTGGAAGCAATGTTTGTCATCACCCCCTCAGTCTGCAAAGAAGTGTCACTTCTCCTCCATTTCTATCACATAAGTGTGTTGTGTCTCATTTCTTTCAGCACCCGGTTCAAAGCTGCCTTGCCCTTTGTCTAGACAAACTTCAGTGGATTCACACCGGCAGGTCACAGACCTGGTCTGCCTGCGCTGTTCCTTCTCCTCCACAATGGCTTTTGGGTCCTTCCAGCACAGCCTCACTTGTCTTGGTCTCCTCTGCATGTTCTCCTAGTGGAAGTGGCCATGCAACTCCCGTCCATGTCTTGCTTATCTCCTTTCAAATACTATATGGGGAAAAATACCTGGAAAAAAAGTCCCTTCCAGTACATTTTTATTTTAGCTGTGTTCTTTCACTTTGGGGAGCACTGGCGATCTACCAAAGTCACAGGCATCGGGCATTTTCACATTATCCTTCCGCCATATGTTGCACTCTAGGTGGATATAGGACATGATGAAGCTAATATGACAAGAACGAACATTTGCTGTATTTATAAAAACTGCTGAGACACAAGGAGTGATGAGAGCTACCTACCCACAGAGGCTGTGGATTCTCTCTGTCACACAGTCTTCAAATCAAGGTTGAAAGTCTTTTCAAGAGATGATCTATAACTCATCCAGAAGCTATTGGCCTGATGCAGAAATTATTTGGTGAAATTTTGTAGCTTACTTTATAGAATCATAGAATCATAGAATCATTTAGGTTGGAAAAGACCCTTGGGATCATCGAGTCCAACCATCAGCTCCACTCTACAAAGTTCTCCCTTACACCATATCCCTTAACACCACATCTAAACAAGTCTTAAACACATCCAGGGATGGTGACTCCACCACCTCCCTGGGCAGCCTATTCCAGTGTCTAATCACTCTTTCTGTGAAGAATTTTTTCCTAATGTCCAGCCTAAACCTACCCTGCTGCAGCTTGAACCCATTCCCTCTTGTTCTATCACTAATTACCTGTGAGAAGAGACCAGCACCAACCTCTCTACAATGTCCTTTCAAGTAGTTGTAGAGAGTGATGAGGTCTCCCCTCAGCCTCCTCTTCCTCAAACTAAACAGTCCCAGCTCCTTCAATCGCTCCTCATAAGATTTATTCTGCAGGCCCTTCACCAGCTTCGTTGCCCTCCTCTGCACTCTGTTGAACTTCAGGCTAGAAGGTTGTAATGCTCCTCCCTTCAGGCTCTAAAATCTTGGACTCCATGGAGCTCCTGTTGTCTGTTAGGTACGTTCTTTCTGAAAAAAAAAAGCCTTCACATATAAGAAGCTTCTGATGTCTATTCCAGTGTCCCGTTGAACATATCTTTTTCTTTACATGTCAGTGTATTGATTTCTAAATAATCACTGGAGATACACAGCACACGATGACAAGGAGATTATGGCACCTGTCATGCCCATTGCTAAACGCTCTCAGCTGGCAGCTGCTGGCTGAGTGACTGCAGCCCTGAGCACACCTCTCCCTTGCGCTCTGCTCTGAATTTTCCTGGTAGTTTCAAGCTGCACTTCTTAACCCCTGGGTAAAATCCTCACCCTCCTGAAGTCCGCAGGACCTTGGTCACTGTCACTTAATGGAGATAGGAGTTCACTTTGCGTAGCACTTCTGGCATTTTGGTCTTTTCCATTATACCTCATCTTCTCTCCCAACACAGACGCATCCATATTTCTCCTGTCGACTCTCTCCTGTGGCTGAGCGCCTCCAGTCATGCCACGTAGAGCATCCAGCTGCTAGAGGCTGTTCTTCTGTCCTGCAGTTTTTCTGTGGCAAGGACAGAGCAACTCATGGCACGTTTCCTCTGGCATCTTTCAGCTTGAGACACTGGGCAGCTCTGCCCTGCTCAGGACAAGGGGTTAGACAATGTCTTTTCTGTGTGGGGCTGCTGAAGGGGTAAGGGCTGGACACCAAGGCTTTCTGTTAGCTGAATATACCAACTACTCCTGGTTACCTGTAAATCAGAGGGGAAAATTTTAACCCTTTGGACCACTCTGGAGTGGGTACTGCATGTCAGTGCCCCTTCACACCTGGTCCCACCTCCTCTCTCTGATAGCAGGCAGTGCCGGATGGGGCAACCAGTGGAGGTTCCTTGCCACTCTTCCCCATCCCCTAAAAGAGAAGAGAATAATATGCAAGGAATCATAGAATCATAGAGTGTGTTGTGTTGGAAGGGACCTTTAAAGGCCATCTAGTCCAACCCCCCTGCAGTAAGCAGGGACACCTTTAACTAGATCAGGTTGCTCAGAGCCTCATCAAGCCTGGCCTTGAATGTCTCCAGGGATGGGGCCTCCACCGCCTCTCTGGGCAACCTAATAAATGTTTCTATCTCGTTTTAAAAGCAGCTTACTAAAAGTGATTTTATACCAAGCTAGACCCATAGTTTAGACATGCTTTTCACTGTTCTGGAGCAACCAAGCTCATTTTTGTTTAATTGGTTTCAAATGCTTCTGGTGTTGATTCATTAGGCTGTACCAGGGTACAAGCAGGTGGACTAAAATATCTTCAGCAGTGATAATTTTAAAGCCAGCTAAAATGTGGCGTAGGAAAGTAATGATGCTTGACCTGGACATCCCAAACGAAGCTGCCATTAATGCATATAAAGATTCGCTTGATTCACTGTGACTGTTGGCCACCTCATTAGCCATTTAATTCTAATACTAATTTTGGGGTGAGGATGTTCTGCTCAGGTCTCAATAATGTTTCGGCATATAAGTACCACAGGTAAATAATACACTGTGCCAAAGGATTTTCTGTGGTGCACTGTCCTTTAACTATATTATGTGTTCCCTTTTCTTGGTCTGTGAGAAAGAGGAAATTTGGGAATCACTTTGATGTCCTTTCCAGCATCAGGTGACAAACTAGTCTGCCTTGCTTAAAGAAAAGCACGTAGGGGGGCTGGAGGGAAATCCAGGGAGACCTAGTTTTGTTCCAGGGCACGGATCCTTTAACGAAAATAAATATATAGGAAAATATTACTACTCACAGCTTCTGCCCATAGGTGAGTGTCCATATTCGGGACAGTATAAAAGATAAAAAGACAAGTATCTAAAGCAACTTTCTAGCCAGTCCATGGCCTGGGTTGCAGCCTGCTCTACCTGTTCTGGCTACTGAGCTTCAGGACAGATCTGGATTAATTGGTGAGGGACCAAAGAAAAATAATGAGACGTCCAGAAAACATAGATTTCTTTGGTCTAGAGAGAAGATGACTGAAGTGAGATACCATCAAGTCTTCAAATAAATTTAAAAAAATGTAGCAGTGGTGAGCTTCTAAAATTGTCCACTAAATCTACTGAGGGAGTAGATACAGTGGACCATTACCGGAGGTGGCTTAGTTTGTAGCAAGATGGTAGGAGAAAATCTCTAACAGCAAGGAAAGGATGCCTGTCCTCTATAGGACAGGTATTGGGGTAGGATGCCTATCTTGAAGAAAATTCATTGGGTAGGTTTAAGGACAGGTTACACAAACATCTCAAATGAATGGTTTGTGTATAGTGGACCCCTTTTACAGCTGGGGGAGGGACTAGAGAGCCTGCTGAGGTCCTTATGAGCTGTAATTGCTATGTTTCCATGAGTAAGAAGTCAAGATGCCAAGAATATTGCTTATTCCACTGCCACTTAGAAGACAGAAGCCTTCTACCAAGGGTGAAGTCTAACAATCAAATTTGGGAAAACGTGGGGCTTTTTTTTCCCGGAGGAAGCAATCTGATTTTACAGACCCTAAGCATTAACTCAAGAAAAAATTATCTTACCTATAAAATTGCATCAAAAATATTAAAATTAAAAAGTGAATATAAAATGATGCTGGGAAATCTAAGCAGCCTGAAGATCCAGCACTGTAGAGAACTGCTCTTATTCATGTCACACATTGCTAATGGGGATGGTTCAAATTTCACTCTCCTTCACCTTCTCACTTTGGAACCAAGTTTGTGTTTCATACTGGAAGAAGAAGTCTGAGCAGGTAAAGGCTTGTTCTTATGGATTTACCAGATGTCTTTCATGAAGGTGGTTGTGAGGGATCTCAGCATCTTCCCAGCTTTGGCAAATGTGCTTGGCTGTAGCCCATTGCAAACAGCACCTTGCCTGGGAGTGTGCCATGGGCTGGATTTAACGGGTGGCTGTAGCGTTGGGAAGAAGTAACCCTGGTGGGATTTTTTCCTCCAGTGCACCCGCAAAGAGGTTGGGGTTTCCAAAGCTGGGGCACACAGACAATCTCAAAATGATCTAACACGGTGGTGGGACCAGCTGCAACCTTCCTCACTGCACCCGGTGCTTATGGGGACCATATGGGAGGAGGCAGGGGGTCGCAGCAGCCCCCACCGCAGCACCCACCAGCAGCTGCAGCGCTGCCCTTGCCCACACCCATGGTTCTGCCATGGGGTCCTGCCCCCTCCTGCGGGGCCCGAGCACAGGTCATGTCTGGGAGCTGCTTTCCCATGTGTGGGGTGTGAAGCCGTGGGCAGGGACACTGTGGCCAGGACATTGGGTCTGTCCAGGCGGGGGGCTTGGGAGGGCAACATGCCCCAGCAGCAGTGGTGACAGGTTTCCTCTCTGCCTTGTCCCACTCCTTTGGAGCTGCTCAGGTAGCAGGAAAAGAGAAGAAACTCACAGCTCCCAGACCTTTGCTCGGGGTTTCTGTGCTCAGTGTAACCACCCTGAGTCCATCTCCTCCTTGCAGGGTGCAGCAAGCTGGATTTCCAGCTGCCAGAGGTGACTTCACCCAGGGAGGACAGCTGGGTGAGCTCCTTGGGAATCCTTCTCCTCAACAAGGTGCTCCCATAGATGGACATCGCTCAGCTCCCAAGCTGAGCACCCTGCCGTGCCCGGAATGAGTGTGGGGTTACACTGGGAGCTGCCACAACATATTACAAGCCCTGGAACACGGGGGAATCCCATATCCGAACTCAAGATTGTGGGTGGAACAGAGACATCCCAGGCCCGTGGCATCAGCTGGGGTGGGATGTTGGGGCCAGAGGCAACTATTTGGAAGATGAGGGTTGGTATAATCTCAGATGCACCTGGGTTCAGAGCTGCAGTGCAGGGCTGTGCTAAAACGTGGGTAAAAACTGCCTCTGGGAAGTGGGATCAGGAGCAAAACTTCTTCCCCGCAGCTACTCAGTGCCGCATCCTGCCTTCCCCTGTGTCCAGAGAGGCTGCGTAAAACCCTGTGTACCAAGAAGGGCCAAGACCGTCCAGTGGCCTCCTTACTCAGAACCCTTTTAGGAGGGATTTTAATTCGTGTAAATGAGTGTTTTTAATTTGTTATACTGGCCTTTATCTCTATTACCATCTCATTTGCTTTTAAACCTAGTTTTGCCATCCTGACTGAATTCCATTTGATGCATTAGGAGTAATTCTCTTCCCAAAGGGTTAGACATTTTCTCTCCACATAAAAGTCGCTTATTTTGGATAAAGAGACGATTAGATTTATCTTTAATATTTTAATGGCAGCCAGGATTATTGGGTGGGCAGCCCTGGGTTTGGTTGTTGTTGGGGGATTAGACTCTAATAAACTCTTCAGATTGGGATTTTTTTTCTGTTTTGCACAAAGTACTTGTATTTATTTAAAAAAATTCACTTCTTTTTGAGTCATAAATTCCATTTGCTGTTTCCTATTAGTATTAAATCAAGTTGATTAAATTCGTAGTGACTATTTGCACATATATCTTTTTAATTTTAACATCCACAACATAAAATCTTTAATGGTGCAATTTGAAATACCTGCAACATGCATTGCTGTTGCTGTTTAAACAGATGGAAATGAGGATCCAGAGGGAGGGGGGAGGGAGAGAGGAAGGGATGGAGAGATGGACGGACAGACTGATGTTGAAACGGGGGTGAAGTGGTTGTCCCCATCACATCAAACGTTTAAAGATTTGGGGGTTTATAAGGAGATAGAATTTGGAACGAGCTCCCTTCCTCCCCCCCAAATCCCCGGCATCTCTGGTAAGCAAAAGAAGCTCGCAGTGTCCCCAGGGCCACAAGCCCAGCTCACCTCGCAGCCCTTCCAGCGCCAGGAGCCGGGCAGCCCCTGGAAGGTGGCATTTGCTCAGAGCTGATGCTTGCGGGGCTGGGTGGCTGCAGACCCAAAAAGCAGGTGCCCCTCGCCCGCCGGGGCTCCACACTCTGCCTTGGCTGTCATGGATCCCAGTTTAGGCTAATCGGAAACTTGGTAATAGAATAAAATGTCAGCAAAGTAGAAATCAATAAGTGTTAATGCTCCAGGACTTTCACTGCTGGGCTCCCCTCTCGGGCTCCCCCCTCCCGCACCATCCTGTCCCTTTGATTTCAGTCCCTTCTCTAATCCCCACCTCATCAGCTCCGGGAAGGGCTGATCTGCAGCAGAAAATCCCTCATTCGGGGCAAAATCAGCTTAATTTGCAGCAATTTGTAGCAGGTCTTTGCTGGGATTTGAGTCTCAAAATTATCCCGCGGGTGGGGGCCGCAGCCCCTTGCAATATGGGCAGAGATTTCCCCCCCGCTCCTCTGTTTGCAGAGATTTGTCTGGGGAGTAATTACAGCCGGGGGCCGCAGCCCGGCCCCCCAGCCCCGCAGCCCCCGGCCCGCCGCTGCGCCCCCTCCGCCCGCGGGGCCTGGCACCGGGCGAGCGGCCGAACACGCAGCCGCCCGGATTAGCAGCATTAGCAGCCAGCGCCGAGCAACAATTAATCATTTGCTGGTAAATACAAGCGGGAGCCTCCCCGCCAAGCCCCCTCCTCCCCCTCCCCGGCTGGCGGGGAGGGGAGGGAAGGGGAGAAGAGAAGGAAGGGGAGAAGGAAGGGGGCGGCCGCCCCGGCGTGCGATAGAGCAGTGAGGAAAGGGAAGGGATGGAGGGATGGAGGCACCCGGGGACCTTGTGGCCTCGGGACGGGAGATCAGAGCGGGCAACTTTTCCTTCCGCTAATGCCGCTAATTACAGGCGGCAGCTCCGGCGTCGGCCCAGGAGGGATCCCAGGCGCGGGGACCCCCGGTTCCCCCCGGGAAGGGTGCCGCCGACAGCAGCCCCCGCAGGGACGGGCGTCCGCGCCTTCGCCCGCGTCCCCGGGCGAGCGCCTTCCCCCCGGGGCGAGTGCCTTCCCGCGGGGGGCAGCCCCCGGGGCGAGCGCCTTCCCCCCGGGGCGAGCCCCGGTGGAGCCGGAGCAGGTCCCGGCTGCTGCGGTGCCGCTTCGCACGGTGCCCCAATCCACAATCCCAATAATCCCGAGGGATGCGTGCCCAAAGGGGAGCGCTGTCAAGGGAGCGCAGCGTGTTTTCCAGGAGAGGGAGAAATAAAGCGGTGTTGGAGGCAGGTGTTGTCAACGGCGCGTTTAGGTGTTGGGCGAGCGCTTCGCTTGGCACCCCATGACCTTCTCGCTAATAAAAATTAGCTCGAGGTGAAATCGGAATTACACGTTAAACGAATTAAAAGCCGACTAATTAGTGGTTCGGAAAAATTCAGCAGGGAATCATCCACCGGCAGAGAAGTTTTGAAGACGGGTCGCCCGGGGATCGGGTTCTCAGTCCGTACTGTGTAACATCGTTGTAGCGACTTGGAAGAAAATACGAAATCAATGCTGGTAATGATTTCTCCTTGACATAAAAATTGGTGGGGTGATAAATAATGATGGGAGCAGGTCAGTTATACCAAGCAATCTGGATCACTTGGCAGGCTCTCCTCATTTGAACAATATGTGATTTTAATATAGCCAAATGCAAGATCATATATCTCGGAACAGAAAATGAAGGTCGCAGGATGCTGTCATGGGAAGCAGTGGCGTTGAGGAGGACGGAGGAGATGTGACAGATAATAAACACTAAACGTGGATTTTTGGTGTAATCCGCTCTATCGGAGCTAAGCAATTTTTGGATGTTTCGGCAAGAAAATATTACCTAGCAGGATGAGGATGGTCTTGGCATCTCAAGACCATAACAGATTCATATTGTGTCTGCTTCTGGTGTCTGCATTTCCAAAAATAACACTGAAGAACTGGAAACTACTCAGACAAGAGCTTCAGGAACAACCCATGAGCTGGAAAACCTGTCATACAGTGAGAATTAAGAAGCTCAATCTATTCAGCTTGTTAGGGAGAAAATTAGGAGGTGGCTTGGTCACCCTCTGTAAGTAGTTAGGAGAGACGCTTTCGGAGGGTGGAAGGTTCTTTAATTTATTAAACAAAGGCATAACAGGATTCAGCACCGGAAGGTCAAGCTAACTAATTCATAATTAAATTAATTAATTTAATTAAATATAAGTATTAATATAAGGCCTGGATTTTTCACAGTGCGGATAATTAGTAGAGTAGGCGAGACATTTTTAAAGGAGCTTCTTGGTGGAAAAAAGCTGTTTTGATGGAAATGTTTGGGGTTTTGACAGAAAAATAGTTGCTTACAGAATTTCCTACAGCAATATATTTTGAAAGAGTTTGTTTTACAAAATCGTTCCGAAATGTATTTTCTCATGTTAATTTATGCATTTTCATTTTATATTATTGTACTATTATCACATTATATCATGAAAAATCGTTGAAATCTATTTTCATTTTAATTTTCAAACTAAGTACGTTCGCTACATAGTACTGGGTGAATACTAAATTGATGGAAAAGCCTTTCATTGTAACACAGCAGAGAATCTTCATGCTGCCAAAAGTGTGAAATATTTCACGTGCCATGAAGTCTCTGATGACCTTAATGATTTTTAAAATATAAAATAGGAATCACTATCTCTGTTGTCAGTCATGGTGTGCTGCCAGCAATAGGTGTGTGTACGCTGCAGACAGTGCTCGCTGTCAGCGGCTGCTGATGACCTGTAAGAGTATCAGAAAAAAAAAAAAAAGAAAGAAACAGCATTTTAAAATTACAACATTAATTTTCCATGGAAAGAAAATACTTTAAAATGCTGGAATTTCCCACAGTATGAGAAAACCTGATTTACAGCCACCTCTACTGTTCCAGTGTCCAGTGTTAAAACTGTTTACCCAAGGAATGGTCATTCCTGCTTAGACCTTCTAAAATATGTGCTCCAGCACAAAGCTTACGGCCTTGGCAGAGGTTGGACTCGGCAACTAATGAGTCTGTCTACATTGAACATGGCTTTTGGGTCCAGAGCGTACTCCGGATGCAAAGATCCTGATCACCTCCATCGCTGCACTTTGCGTTGCACAGGGGCCTCAGGAGATGCAACCTGGTGTGCTTGCAGATGAAACAGAATGGAAGATGATGTGGTACGAGCCCCCCCCTCCTCCTCCCAGCACCCTCCAGCTGCAAACAGGTGCTCAGTTCATGGCACCAGAGAAGAGCTAATCCAAACAAATTGCCCCAAACATCTACAGTGGAGGTGCCAAGTCTTCAGCATCAACTGTCACCAACTCCCAGCCTCCCCCAACAGAGAACGCGGTCCCCAATGGAGAACACGGTCATGGGGAATCAAGGTGGAGGGATGGAGTCAAAAGATCCCTCATCCGGGCGAGCCCAGGAGGGTGTAAACAGGTGATATTCCCAACCCAAGGCTGCATGGAGTCTCACTGTGGCCCCATGGTAGCCTTGCTCCTATGGCAGGGAGGAAGGTTGTGCTCCAGCTGCCCAGGCATCTAGCAGCAGATGCCACTTACACCACTTTGGTTTGAATCACTGAAGTCCCATCAGCCCTCTGCTTCCCCCTTGGTGACCCAAGGGACTGAGGTGGCTAAACAAGCCCAGTTTGCCCAAGCCCAGAGTCCTTTTGTCTACGTATACTCTGTATTAGCAGCTGGGATATCTCATGGCTACCCCAACTTTGGATTGCTTGGGATAGGTCCATGGTTTATGAATGCTCCCAGGCCTCCTTCTCATCTTACATCCTTGCATAATATCTTCCAATATGCATCCCATTTTGTTGGAAAACATGTCCTGTTCTGTTGGAAAATAGCCTCTATTTAGCAACGCATCTCTGCCTTTATCCTTCATCCTGGAGCTGAGCAGTCCACCTTCAGGTCAGCATGGATTTCTGAAAATGCCACAGTCTCACTCCCCAGGCTTTTTACAACCCAGCCTAGAAGACTCAAAAGATCATTTTGACAGTCTGGGATGGGGGAAGCCTCTGTCAGAGCTGCTGCTCTGGTGTGGTGGAGCACGGGCAAAGCTGGCTCACAGCCACCTACCAGAGGTTTGGTTTGCGAGGCAGAGGTGGAGCCCAGGGGAATGAGCCAGGCATGTTTGGTAGACAGGAATGGGTCAAAGGGAGAAGGAAGTGCTTTGAACTGATCTAGGGTGTTCCGAGGCCCTAGGAGGAAGGAAAGTGGTTCTTGCTCCTCAGGGCTGAGGCTGAGTGAAGCCAATGGTGCAGGGTGGTGCCACTGCTTCTCCCGAATGGCGCACAGAAGTATTAGCTAGAGAAGGTCCTGCACATGGGTTGGCCTGGAAAAGTCCTGGCTTTGGTGTGCTAAAAGCCACTGTCTTCTGAGGAAGTTAGGGTAGGACTGGACTGCAGTGCTCCTGGTCCCTCTGCTCATGCCATGGCACTGCCCTTCATCATCAGACTCCTAACAAAACCCACACTGCACAACAAAGCTAAACATCCCTCGGGGCATTGCAACATGTTCTTAGATTTGTTGTAAATGAACATTCTTTCCCCCAAAACCTCCATAACAACCATCAACAAAACCAGCTTCAAACTGAGGTTCCTCCAGAGGTTAATAACCATTAGAAAAGCAGATACCAAAACCCCGATGGAAACAATGAAAAAATAAAAAAAAAGATAATGAAAAGGTAACGTATGTTAAGGGAGTGATTGTGCTTCCAGTTCACACATCCCCTAACATAAATGTAAACCTGGGAAAATGAACGGTATAGAAACATTTCAGTAATCCCTTTAACTTTGAATCTCTGCAACAGAAATACCAAGGTGTATAATGCTTTCATGTGGGCTTCAGAGATGGATTTATAAAACAGAACAAACCACTTTTTTCAAAACATAAAGCATTAATATACCTTCAGTAACTATGGCTTGTCTTGCATTAACCTAAGGGGCAGATTTGCTACCTCTCCTCATATTATCATATTGAATAATACTCACAGAAGCCGATGAAACTACTTGTGAGTAAAATATTACTCAAAAAGGTAAGACTATCAAAGCCAAATCATATGTAAATAATATCCTTCAAAGTCTGCTGAACACGTCTTCTAGCCACAGAGCGATAACATTTTAATTATCAAAATATAAAAATGCTCAGTGCAAAAGCCCGAGAGACCAAAGTTTTTGAATTAAGTCCATAAAAAATAAATATATTAGGTTGAAAATTATGGAAGGCTTTAAATAATGTATTAAGCTTCTTTTTTTGAGCATTAGAATGGCTCCGGTTGGTGTTGTCAAGCCTTTTGCAGCAGTGGTAGTGGAGGCACTTTTTAATAGAAGCTGAAATTTTCTTGTAATCTCTTGAGTCTTAGAGGTCTTTGTGAAAACCACAAATACAGCGGGATGCCAGGTAGCATCGTAAAATACGGCAACAACATAGAAATTATAATTAATGAATTGTTTTGCTTGCAGTGACCTGTAAAGGAGACGTGTTACCTTAACAAGGTTTTAACCAGCTTCCTTTAGAACTGCCAGTCCATCCTGGAGTTACCGACTAAACAGGGAACGAATATGGCCCTTGTGCTTCCAGCACTTACACAGACTAAACCTCACTAGAATAAACCTTCGTAAATATTTTTGAAGAGCAAGGGCGGGCTTTCCGCAGGAAAAACAAAATAATTGACCCAGACTGCATGTAACTGGGATGACAAAGTAAATCTTCACATTTAAGTTTGTGCTAATGAAAGGGGGTGAATGGCAGGGTAATCAAAACTTTACACATTTTGCAGTAATTAATTTCTATGACTCTTTAAAGGGTTGCGGTTTTTTTGATGCTAACATTCTCGGAACTTACTTTGTGAAACATTTGCTGGTTGTTGGTGCAGCTGCAACACAAACTAAACTCTAACATTAAATTCCTTTATGTCTAGACATACCCTTCTATTTTAAAGAAATAAAAGGTGCGTTAAAGGCAAAAATAACCACCGGCTGCCATCACAGTGTCATCCGTGACCTCAGCAAAATGGTCCGCGGCCCATTAAATCATATGTTAAGTTTTCTCTCTGGGCTTTAGACCGCCGATCTCTCTGATCCCTGCTCCTCCGCGCTAGGGCCAAGCGGGCTGATGCTCTCCAGCTGCACAGAGCCAGGCTGGATACCTCAAAACGCTCCTGTAAAGCTGGCAGTACGGTCTTTGCCTAAGCCAGGGAAGTCTGTAATAATTAAATAGGCAGAGAACTGATCACCATGCCACTAAAACAAACTCCTCCTTAAAGTTTTCTTTGACTAAGCGGCTTGAAGATAAAAAAAAAAAAAGCACCAACACACAAAGTGTTATTTTTATCAAATTATTTGTACTGAATTACATTCATAGGAGGTTCAGATGCCATGGCAATGAACACAGCATAAAAGTCCAGATTAGATACTTCAAGTAGATGTTTGTGAATAATATTATATGCGGATATTTCCATGCACAACACTGCTGCTCCTGAAACTTTTGGAGCCTGAGCCATGCTTGGTCCTTCTCCCCTCCCTCTTAACTCCGACCTCTCCGCAGCAAAGCCAAGGTCCCCGTGCGAGTGCTGAGCCTGATCTGATATCACCGATGTCAATGACACAGGATAGATCTCAGCACAGGCGCAGCGTGGGAACACAGATATAAACTGATGCTGGAGGAACACGGGAGCTGGTCCAGTTGACTTTCCAAACGCCGCAGTTGTCCCTGAGAGATGGAGCAGCCGTTTATGGACTAGTTTGGGGGGAAGGGGTATGGACTGCAGACGGCTTAGTGCTTAGAAGCGGGAAAGGTGGACCTGCTGCTGTGAGCAGTGCTCTTAAGGATGATGTTTGAAGGTGGAGCAGAGCTTTTAATTCAGAATGTCAGGGAAGCCAGCATTCACACAGCAAGCCAAGACACTGAAGGTTTTAAATACCTGGTACCTTAGTACAGGTAGACGAGTGTATGACAGTGAATATATTTGTGTTTTCAGCTTCACTTTTGTTGCAAAAGAATGTTTCTCTAAGCCATATCCCTGCTCATCACTGCCCACATCTGACAAGCTCCTTGTTGAACCAGTAGATAAATTTGACTTATGTTGTTAACTGATAGTTTCCAAATCGCGTTGTGAAATTACCTGAATTAAACAGTCCACTCCAGCTCAGCCATGAACATCAGCAAATGATTTTTTTTTTTCCCCATGTTCTAATTTACAAGAGGAGTAAAAATAAACTAATCCTAGTTTTTAGTTATTCAGCTTCATGCCACTGCAAATCACAGCGAGTGACAGAGGCTCGCACCGGGAGTCCCAGCTGACATAGGTGGGTGACAGCTAGGAGGGAGGGAGGGAGGGAGGGAAGGAGACAAGGTGGGGGACCCCCACGGAGCATTCAGGCAGCAGGGTGCTGTATTTTTCTCCCCAATTTTTTCTGCCTCCAATACCTAGACAAGTGCTGCACTCTCTCTTTCAGCCTGGCTCTGGGGTGTTGCGGCTGTGTGCTTGGGAGAGGAGAAAATATCACTGAAAAAAATAAAGCCATGACAAGTTTCTTGGAAAAGTCTGGGCACGCTTCTCCAGGGAGAGACACCGTGGGGGTCAGGGACTTGCTGCCGGTTCTTCCTGGTGCAAGAGGAGGAGCCAGAGCCTCTGCACTGCTTATGATTTTATTACATCCAGCACAACGTAGAAATTGCTCTGCATGACTCTGAAAGACACGGAGAGGGAAACCTGAAAGGAGCCAGGCTTAGGAACCCAGGGAAAAGACAGCAATTCCAGAAACATTTAGCAGAAAAGTGAGAGTATAAAGACACCATCATTAACATGGCTTGAAAGACACGACATTAATGCAGCCGAAAGCTCTTGCTGGTTGGACCTGCCAGAACATCCCCAGCTACTCGGGTGCATCAGCAGCCGGGGGGGGGCTTTGACTCTGTTGACGTAGGTACGTATAATCAGGAGGAGAAAGTGGAGAGGGCACAGGAGGGACGGAGACCAAGAAACAAGAAAGAAAGAAGAGAAAGAGGAAAGAAAGGACAGAGAGAAAAGGGAAAAGGAGAAAGAGAGAAAAGGGGGGGGGGAGAAGAAGAGAAATGGGGAAGGCGAGCAAGCGAGACTGTATTTCTATAATTACTGTGGATTGGCTCGGATTAAGGGCAACTAGCTATCTCTTGGTTTTTCCTTTTTATATAACAACTAATCTCCTTCTAATCAGTTATTATTAAATTATATTCCATTTTTAATTCATTCACAGATCATTGGTGGCACAATTCGGACATCTGGACAGATAATTGAATAGAGATAATTTATGTAAATGAGGAACAGTTGTGTACAGAGGTGGGGGAGGGGAGATTTCGGCTCCCGAGGCCAGTGACCTAATGAGGAGCCTCCAAAAGCTGCCCTTGCTCCCTGGGAGGACTCAGGTGCGAAGGGGGATGCTGAGGATATTCGGGTATTGTGTGCTGGATATTAACACGCATACAAGGGGCCATCAAGCCCGAGCTGTCTCACTTGACCCAAGGGACCAACCTGTATCGAACATCATTTCTCTCCAGGCTGAAGACACTGCCAAATCGGCATCTGAAGATGCCCCTTGGCTCCCAGGAAGAGGTTGTTTCTAGCCCAGATCTTTTCACCACCCCGATTTACAGTGCGATGCCCCAGCGCTGCACCGATCTGTCCGTGGGGCTGGGGCAGCAGCATGGGAACTGCCCCATCTCAGTCACCCCAAGTGGAGCCAAACAGCCCGGGGAAAGGCCCTGGGCGATGACAGTCTCTCCAGGAGAGTGAGCCTCCAGCTCAGCACGCTCAGGGGAAGCTGGGTGCCCTGAGCCAGGGTGGAGGGACAGGGTAGGCTTGGCTCAGTCACAGGCACACCAGGCTTCACGAGTGACTGAGTGTCATTTCCCTGTGACCAGGGGCCTGCTGTCTTGCAAAAATAAAATCTCTCAACAGCTAGCCACCCACCACCAGCGCTGTTGGGTGGATGAACACCAGCCGGCTGCCAAGCCTAGTACCTTGTGCAGGCCCAATCTTAACTATTCTTTACTCCTCTTTTACTCTACTATTCCTTACTCTTCAAAAATGCCTCTGTGCTCTTTGATAGATGTGGTCTAATCCCTCATTGCTTGTCCCAAACCCTGAATTTGTGAATCAGGACAAACTTATGTCAGTAGGCTTCAAAGAGAGCTTCCATGATCAAAGGCAATAGCCAAGCACCACAGGGGATCTGGACTAAAGCATTGTGTTAGCAGCAGTAAGAAAAAACTTCCCCAAAATTCCTGCTTACTGACATCTATACGGGAACTATCAGAATGAGCAAATGGACAACTGGAGTCAAGTAATGGACAGAGAGAGAACACAATGTGACAATGGGAGTCACCAGGCCCAGCATGAACACCTACAGCATAGGCAGTCTACATTGGCCACACTCCCATTCTAAGCCAGAGGACTCTGGTCAGTAGGCTCAATAGAGCCTAGGGCACAGTTCATCTTTTCTTGAAATAGTTGTCCACACTGGACTAGAGGAATTGCATCTCCATTGACTTCATTGACAAGGTTGATATTGACTATAAAAGTAGCCCATGACTATCTCAGGTGTAGGCATCTAAAGTCAGGCGAGATGGATCCCACTCTAAGGGAGATGAGGTATTATTCTGCTTTTTGCAGTAATGGAACAGCACAAATGCATATTCCTCTGCCCTACAAGAAGAGCGAAGATTAAAAAGAAGTTCCTGTTCTGGGCTGTGGTTGTATTACTTTTCTGCTACATTTGGATGCCACAGAGCTAGGTGCTAAAGAAAGAGGCATGATGGATAAATTTATCTTCCAAAGAGGGAAAGATTGCTAGACTCAATTGCTATGGCAAAAATCTAATTTCCATCACTCTATCATAACAGGAGGAATTTTGCTGTGCATACTGAATTGTCTTAGCACTATGGAACGGTTAGAGGAAGGGAAGACCACAGATGCATTCAATGTGTGGGCAAACTACTCACAAGATTTGTTTCTCAAAATAAATTCAGGTTGAATTGCCAAGGACGCAACCCAAATGAAATGAAACCGGTTCAAGTGACCTTCTTGCCTGGTGTCAGAAATACACTGGGCCTTGTTCAGCTCTGTGGTTTGATGTTGATTAAAAAATTCCCTTTTCAGGTCCGTTCTTGAGGTTCTAATTAGCAAAACGTGAAATTGCCACTGGGAAAATTATTGTGAATTTTCAGATAGGAGTTATCAATGAAAATGACAATGCAGCCAGATGACTATAAATAACAGTCTCTGAGTGTAACTGTCAGGCTGGGACAGAAGTTCTCCAGCAAGGAGAGTTTAAATCTACCCGTCTTCAAGTCTTCATAAATGATGGAGAAAGCAGACCAAGTTGCATATTAATGCCATTTGCAGATGATACTGAATTGGAAGAATTTGTGCCCATCAGGCAGAGAGAACCAGAGTGCTGCAGTGAAGAGAACATAGGTGCGAGTCAACTCAGCAAACTCTCACAGGGGGAAAATCCCAGAGCCAAAAATATGCCTGAGAGGCAGGCAGACAGACGGACAGTGAGACCAGCTGGAAATAATAGTTTGGTGTGATCACAAGGTAGATTTGCAATACAACAAAGCTCTAAAAAGGACTGAGACAGCTCCATGTTCAAAAACATGACATTGTGGAACAGCCCATCAGTGCTAGATTGCTCTAATGTTAAGACGCAAATTTTCTGTGTAGTTTTGCACATTTGTTTTTTAAGGAAATGCTGACAAACTCAACAGTCTAGAGAAGAGGAAAGAAAATGACTGGGAGCTTGTGGTTTTGGTCTGTGAGCCATGCATGCGTGTGCCTGACTTGCTTAAGTGATAACTAAAGGGAGGGTAGTAATCCCTCGGCTACCAGAAAGGTACAAAATCTGATGAGGAAGACTAAAGATTTGGGTAGGAGGAGGAAGGGGAGTGGTAGTCACTAAGTGAAATGCAGATCACAGGTCACCTATGCATGGGGTGAAGGTGAGCACTGAGAGGGGATGGATGACATTAGACTGTAGACATTTCCCAGAGTAACCGGTAGGACTGTGGGAGCTCTGTCATGGGGAACATTTAATAGATTAGATGTTTTCACTCTCACACGCTTGCCCTCTTACTGGTGGTAGCCGCCAGTGCCAGACACAGGAGCTGTACAATGCTGCTGACCCCTTGCATGCTGCATGCTTGGCTCGTATGGGCCCTGGCGAAGGCATCTGCATTGCAGGAAACTCCTG
This sequence comes from Larus michahellis, assembly GCF_964199755.1. NCBI lineage: Eukaryota > Metazoa > Chordata > Aves > Charadriiformes > Laridae > Larus > Larus michahellis. The sequence continues at coordinate 65,111,601 of NC_133899.1, read as the reverse complement.
CACCATGTACCACATCCTGTCCCAACCCTCCTCACCCCCCTCTCCAAACTTTTTCACATGTTTTCCTGAAATCTTCTGTACGCTGTGTGTCTTTCCCAATCCTTCTCTTCCTTAAGCATACTGGGGGCTGCTGAACACCTTAGGGTCTCAACCATTATTTTGGTAACTGCTAATATAGTCTGTTAAGAAGGGATTATTGCATTTTTGTTTTGTTTTGTTTTGTTTTGTTTTAATCATATCTTATAATATTAAACCCTCTTTTCTTTTATAGTGGAAAAGCTTCTTAAGAAAGGGAGCATTGCTGTATGTCCTAAACATATCTAATTTGGAGTAGTGTATTTCCCTTGCAAACTTATTCGGTAGCCAAACCTCCTTGACATTTATCTCCGTTTCATCTCCAGTTTCCCTCACTTCATCATGGACTTAGTCAACTGTGTTTTCCCAAAGGAGCAGGTGGGCCGTGATGAAAATGCAGACTCAGACATAATTGACTCTGAGAGAGCTTTGAAGACCAGAGCTAATATCCTGGCTTGGCAGACAATATGATGTGAGAATCGGCACCGCTGCTGGAACACAACGATGAGCTGCTCATAGCAGCCCGAAGAAAGATGGAGCCTGGGAATGTGTCCACCTTTAATCCTAGACATACTGAATTTAAGTCCAAGGCCCGTCTGGCCAAAGGACCATGATGCTCTCATGGTCCATTTCTCATCTCAAAAGAAAGCATGAAAGGCTTCTTGCTCCTCAGACAGACAAGGATGCATGGAACATCAAGTGTGATACAAGGATGTGATACAAGCATCCTGGCCTGTACCAGAAATAGTGTGGCCAGCAGGAGTAGGGAAGTGATCGTCCCCCTGTACTCAGCACTGGTGAGGCCGCACCTCGAATGCTGTGTTCAGTTTTGGGCCCCTCACTACAAGACAGACATTGAGGTGCTGGAGCATTTCCAGAGAAGGGCAACGGAGCTGGTGAAGGTTCTATGAAGAGCATCTGAGGGAACTGGCATTGTTTAGTCTGGACAAAAGGAGGCTGAGAGGAGACCTTATCACTGTCTACAACTACCTGAAAGGAGGTTGTAGTGAGGTTGGGGTCGGTCTCTTCTCCCAAGTAAGACATGATAGGAAGAAAGGAAACTGCCTCAAGTTGCCCCAGGGGAAGTTTAAATTGGATATTAGGAAAAATTTCTTCACTGAAAGGGTTATCATGCATTGGAACAGGCTTCCCAGGGTAGTGGTGGAGTCACCATCCTGGAGGTATTTAAAAGACATGTAGATATGGCACTTAGGGACATGTATTAGTGGTCAAACTTGTCAGTGTTTGACCTTTTCCATTGGTCAAATGGAAAAGACCATTTAGGTCTTTTCCAACCTAAATGATTCTATGATTCTATGCTGTGAACAGGAATGCATGCGGCCAAGGAAAGAAGGTGACAGAGGACGAATATACATATTGAAAATAGATGGGAATAGAGAAAAAGGGGCAAGGAAACAATTTCCAACCTTTACTTGAAACTCCATTACCTGAGGTGGATACTTGTTCCAGCCTGATACGTTTCCAACCTCCCAAGATTTCCCCAAGGAAGTGTTGCAGAAATAGATACTTCTATTAAGGTATATAGACAGTTTATAGTAAGTCTTCAAGTCATCACTTGATTTAGGTTTCCTAGCAGGGAGGAGCAGCATCAGCAATCAGGTCGGTCATCTGCTGGTAATGGGGAGGCAGATGCTCACACCACTGTTTTAACTCCAGCAGCAATGCTCAGTCAGTTATGGGCTGACGTGGCAGTGATCTGGGTGGCATAGCCCTGCCCTTTTCTTTTAGCCAGATCCCAAAAGATGGTGGGGGCCAACACTTTGTCCATCTCAAGGGTTTGGTCATCTTTTAGGTCTCCGTCATCTCTCGGGTCTCCATCCTGTCATCATCCCCGGTTAGTTAGCGTACGCTGGGGTGTGAGTGAGGAGAGCAGTGATGCATTCAGTGAACCAGTGGCACCTCGTTGTGCCTCAGCCCTCTCTGTGTAATTCCATCTCCAATACTGCAGAAGGTTAGATGGTGTATGTCAGAAATGATGAGATTGACTCCTAGAAAACTAGGACTGGGAGGGACCCGGAGAGACCGTCTCTTCCTCCTCTCTGCCTTGTGGTGTGATCGGCTATACCTGTCTCATTCTTGACAGATGGACAAGCACCTAAGTAATCTCTTCCACTGTCTTCTTCGCAGTCTCTCCCCCACCTCCATTTTTCTTAATTTTGCTCCTAATGTCTAACACATATGTTTCTTGCTACAATTTCCTGTGGATTTACCTGACTGCCATGGGCACAAAGGACAGATTTTTCCCTCTCCCTTTATAGTTTTTGTGCCTGGGGGGTTTCTTTTATTGTCTCTCAGTCTTCCCTCTTCAAGTTACACAATACCACATCTTCCAGTTTTTCCTTGCAGGACATGTCTCAGATCCGTGATCATTCTCATTGTCCTCCTTTAGACACCCTCCAATGGGCCCAACATGGAAAGGCAATGCCAAAACTGGGTTCAAAACACCAACTAAAGTCTCACCACTGCTGACTAGAAGGGAAGATAATTTCCAGAGGTCTTGACAGCTGTAGTCTTATTTATCCCTTACAGTAGGAGGTTTGCTTTTTTTGTAACAGCATACTATTTTTGGCAGGGTTTGTAATCCGTTCTAACCCCTAGTGGTTTTGGGGAAGAACTGCTGCCTAACAAGTTGCTTTCCAACCCCTGTTTATGCATTTCATTTTTTCCACATCACCGACATTCTTTGCATGGTTTCTTACTGACTTTCATCTGTATTTTTTGAAACACTTTCCCAATTTGCCAAGACAATTTTGAATGCTAAGCCTGTCCTCCAGCGTACTTTAAGTGCCTTCCAGGTCTGTGTCTTCCTGATGTGCCCACTCTCTCTTCTGTCATCCGCGTTGTTAATTAAATCAGTGAGCAGAACCAGACCCAGAACAGATCTTTGTGGAGCTATTCTCAATACATCCTTTATTTTGACAGTGAACCACTAAGGACTATTTGCTGAGCACAGTTTTTCAACTAATTTTTTATCTAACGGTAGTTTCTACTAATTTGTATTTCCCTAGTTTTCTCATAAGGATAGCTTTCAAAATGGAGCCTAAACAGCTTATTGAAGTAAAGACACACAACATCTCCTGTTCCTTCCTTATCTACAAGACCTGTTGCCTTGTCACAGCAATAAATTAGAGTGACTGGAAGGGACTGATAAATCCACGCTGAATACAATTGATTGTCTCATTTTGCCTTTGATATTTTGAGATAACCTGGTGATTTACCCCAGAATTTTAATGGGAATGGGAATTAAGCTGATTGGTCCATAATTACCCATCTCCCTTTCCTTCACTTTTTAAAGAGCGATGCCTATGATTTTCCTGTATTCCACCACATCTCTACAGGTTCTGGAAGACAGCCACTACTGACTCTGGACTGCTCTAGCCAAATCTCGAAGTACCTACAACGAAGCTCATTACACGCAATAAATCTGAATGCATCTATCTCGATAATGTTACTTCTACCCTACTCTTTCCTTATTCTATGCCAAGATCTTACCTCTTTATCACTGTTATTAGTTTCTCTAATATTAACCTCTGTCAATAATTTTCACTCCTTGTTGAGCAGTGATCCAATATTTTGCTTAGTCTTCCTCTTGCTACTAATGAATTTACAGAAAGATTTCTTGTTCCCTTTGATTAACTTGCTACTTGCAAACTTATTTTATGCTTGGCCTTTTTGATTATGTTCCTACATGCCTCTGCTGTTCTTCTGTACTCACCTTTTGCGCTCCAACCTACTGCTTATCTTCTGCATTCTAGAAGGTCAGTGGGGAATTGTGAACTGACCAGGTTGTTTTTGAAATACTTTTTCCTCTGCTACCAGGTGGCTGCCCCTCCTGGAGCAGAGGAAGATGAGGTGGCTCAGGTAAATAGGGCTGGTGCTGCACGATCTCCCTCTTCTACCACCTTGTTCCAGTGGAAGAAGAAGGTTCAGCAGCAGGTTGCAGGTTGGCAATTGGATTAGGAGATGCCAGAGGCAGGGAAATGCAGGAGACCTCTTTTTCCCACAGCTGCGTTTGTTGTAAAGCAACTATTTTGAACACTATTAAAGGTCATAACCATAGCTCTAATGACATCTGTTTGAAGGCAGTGTAGACTGCATCCTTGGACTCTGCAGCCCGAGGTGTTACCCTGCTGCTCCAACCTGGATGAAGATGGTTGGTCCGATCCCCAGTCCACTGGCCAACAGTGCTGGCAGTCAGTGGGTTGAGGGGTGGGAGACCACGGTGCTCTGCTGCAAGGAGGCCCTGCACTGCAAGGCACCCAGGGACAATGCCAGGGCCCCAGTGTGCCCTTGAAGTTACCTCTCGTCCTGTTACCTCTCGCTATGCCACCACCAAGCCTTCTTGTACACAACCAAGCCCTCCTCCAGCACCCCACCTCGACAAAGCCAGGAGCTGAGTGCATGGGCAGAGGGTTTAGGGGATGCCAGGGTGAGGTCCTCCTCAGCGCCCGGTCACATCGCCTTGCCGATGCTGCCCCGCACCCGTGTCTTCTGCAGCATCCCAGCATCAGTCTCCTTGTCCCTTTATATCCCCTCCTTTTGCCCTGATAACAGGTCCTCCTCTTCCTCCCCCTCCTCCTGGTACCCTGGGGGTCTGTGCAGAGAGCTCCCCTCCCTGCACTCCTCATTAACACCCCTCCAAACCCCGGCAGGCGCAGACGCCACCAACAGCTCCTTTCCCCTCCAATCCCCTCCCCTTCCCTTCCATAATCTATCTACATATTAAAATGAGTTTGTCCCTGATTTACATGCGTAAGAAGGGATGTAATAATGAGGACGTAGATTAGAAGATTTAGCACAATCGTTTGTGTAGATTGTGTCCCATCAAAGGGCAGCTCTGACGAGCCGAGATTAAGGAGCAAACAGCTGCCGCTGGAATTCAGTCCATTTGTTTGTTTGCTGTTTTCTCTCTTGACTCCACCAAACAGTCTCATTAACATGCAAGTGATTTGCCCCTTAAGCCTTTTCCTGTTTATTATTGGGGGAGTTGCTGACAAGGGCTTTGTAGAGTCCCTGGCCCAGTTCTGAGAGATCGACATGCAAATCAAGATTAAAATGGGAAGTAATTAAAAACAAAGAAGGGGCCACGACACCTTGGTCCCCTCTTCCTTTTGAGGGGTCTTAAAGTTAGGGCACTGGGAGAAGGTGCGGGGTGGGGGGAAAGGGAGTGTTGCCCACCATGCCTGTGTGCCCCGGCGGGTCCCTCTCGGCCACTGCAACCCGGCTCTCCTCCACTCCCCCCTCTGCATACCCCCCCCCTCAAAATGTCTGGCTGTCTGCTAAACTCATTTACAGCCTTTGCTTCAACGCCCTCGTTTGGCAGCACCTTCCATATGGTCCCTGCTCGCTCCCTGCCACGGCCTCGGGACGGCGGGCAGCGCACCCCGCACCGGCTGCTGCCTTCATGTGAGCGGCTTCTAGCCCAGGGCCATCCGTGCCCTCTGTTCCCTTAGCAGTGGTGTCCTCATCCAGCATCATGATCCCACCAACAGACCCTGCAGCCTTCAGCATCCGTGGTGGGTGAGGGACTGGGAGGCACAGGGATCCTGTGGCGGCCATGCTCACGAGCACGGATGGTGATGCACTGAGGGCTCCTCATGCAAGGGTCTCCTGGAGCCACTCTCATAGCTCAGGTCACTGGAGAAACACTGGGAACAAACCGTCACCGTGTCTATCTTTCAGTAGAGTTCAGATTCAGCTGGGTAACCCTGCCATGGCCCCGGGCAAATGCCACTGGTGCCCTCAGCAATTCCAAGGTGGTGCAGCACCAACCACTGCTGCTCCCTGGGCTGTTCTGCCTCTTTGGGTCTGGGGTTTTAGCTGCCCAGGGCCGGCCAGAGCCTGCTTGGAGGCAGCTTTGTGCTGGCCCACTGCTGGTGAGAGTGCAGGGACAGCGATGGTGCGCTCATCCACCGGCTCCCTGGGTCTGGTGCACCCTATCCGCAGCTGGCTGGGGATGCCACCGTGAGGAACGGCACGAAGGATTTCCTGAGCTGAGGGAGAGACTGTCACATAAATCCCTTGCAAAGCAAGCAGCCCTTTCTCTTCATTTATCAGAGTGCCTGCTGTATCCCTTGGAAGACAAGTAAAAATATAATGAAGCCTAGAAACTTGCTCTGGGAAGCAGTAACGGTTATTAAGTGTGTGTCTACACAGACAAGCGGGGACAGATGTGGGTTTGCTCTGGCTGGCAGCCAGCTCCAGCCTGGCACCGTGGATCTGTGCTGGAGCATCTCCACGCCCAACTGCATGTCTTGGCCACCCTCAAGGCTCCTGCCTTGGGCACAGCTGGTGCTGGACCCAAGGTGGCTCTGGCCCGGGAGCACAGCACGCTTGCACCTTGCTAAAGAAGACCTGCAAGTGCCAGGATGAGGCTGGTTCACCAAGTGCTACCACACAACACTGAATGGTTATGAAATTTGTGACCTTCTTTCACTGTTTTCTTAGGTGCCTGATGTTGACAGGCTGCTGTGCACCTTTTCCATGGGGCCCAGGGCCAGCCGGAGCTCAGGACAGCAGCCCACTCCAGGCTAGCCCAAAACCCCTGACCCGGGGGGGCTGGACGTTGTTTTCAGTGAGGTTACCCAGTTATTGCTGAAGTTAGTTTCACGCATGACCCGGGAGAGGCTGCAGCTCTGCAGATGTGTGATTGCAGATTGCATTGAAATGAACAGGTGGAGGAGAATCACGATGCGCGTTGTTAGTACTTGCTAACCTGACGGCTTTATTTTTATAATCTTGGGGTAGCACTGCACAGAGGGTTGGTCAGGAAGAGCTCAGTCTCCACCTTGCTCCAGTTAGCTGTCAAGTCCAGAGAAGCTCACAGCTTTTGTAGCATCGACTGTTTGGAGCAGCAACGCCTTCCCCTCAAACCACTTCTGCTCCTTGCCAGGCAGCGAGGGATGACCAAATCAAAACGTGGCCAGCCTCAATGTTATGGCATTGCGCAAAGCAAACAAGGTGGTGGTCATGATCCTTACAAACACCCAGTATTGTGTACAGGCAGAATGACAGGAGGGGTGTTGTGAATTCCCTACTGCTGTTTCTAACTCATTGGCTGAAACAATTAATGAAATAGTTATACCTTTTGCTTTTTCAAACTCAGAAAATGGCACAGCTTCACTGCTCACCCGGCTTTTTTTGTGTGTGTGTTATGACAGCACCAAGGGGAAGAAGAGCATTTTCGGCACTGGTGAGGCCTCACCTCGAGTCCTGTGTTCAGTTCTGGGCCCCCCTGTACAAGAGGGACATTGAAGTGCTGGAGCGTGTCCAGAGGAGAGCTACCAGGCTGGTGAGGGGTCTGGAGACCAAGTCATGTGAGGAGAGGCTGAGGGAGCTGGGCATGTTTACCTTGGAGAAGAGGAGGCTGAGGGGAGACCTCATTGCCCTCTACAACTACCTGAAAGGAGGTTGTGGAGAGGTGGGTGTTGGCCTCTTCTCCCAGGTGAATAATGACAGGACCAGAGGAAATGGTCTGAAGTTGCGGCAGGGGAGGTTTAGATTAGATATTAGGAAGAATTACTTTACTGAAAGAGTGCTCAGGCACTGGAACAGCCTGCCCAGGGAGGTGGTTGCGTCACCATCCCTAGAGGTGTTTAAGAAACCTCTAGATGTGGCACTTCAGGGCATGCTCTAGTGGCAGAGATTGTAGGTTGTTTGGTTGGACTCGATGATCTTAAGGGTCCTTTCCAACCATGAAGATTCTGTGATTCTGTGATTCCCAGCTGGGGCACTACCTGCAGGACAGCAGAGTCTGGTACAGCTGGAGTGGCCAGTAAAGTCCAAACAATGTCAGGGGTAGGAATAAATATCTTTCTTTTTCTGTCTCATACCTGAATAGCCCCTGGATTCCTCTGACATGCTCTGGTGCTGCCCCTGTACCCTTCCTCCTCCTCTCCAGGAGCCAGCGGCCAGGCTCCAGGGATGCTCCCCTAAGAGCTGGTCACGTGCGGTCCCAGCCAGGCCCTTGGCTTCCCCAGCGAGGCAGCGCTCGGCCGTATGGCACCTTGCACGCTCGCCCACCGTGCAGCCCCAGCATCAGGGAGGTCTCCAGGCAGCGGCAGCAGCAGCAGCACCCCACCAGCAATAACGCTGCCTCCCTCAGCACGATTTTTCGACCTGTAGCAACTCAGCCCTGTTGCAATTGATTTTCAGTGGATCATTGAAAGCTGCTCCATCAGTCTAGCCTTAACAGATTTCCACCATCTGCTTCTCTGTTGTTGGGTTTGGTTTTTTTTTCATTTCCACAAAGATAGAGTTTTGGTTTATAACGGGATAAGGGTTCTGTGGCTTGGGCACTTTACCCTTATAAACACCTGAACCCTGTTTGCTCAAACACAGCACAATCACAGCAACCGCTGCTCTTCCTTGGATGGCGATCAGATCTGGAGAACTTCACACTCCCAGACTGAAAGAGTTATGAGTGATTAAGAAGGCAGCTGATAATAGAAATGCTTAGTCAACCTTGATGTTAAGTCATTTGAGTGCTCCAGCTCTAAATGGGAATGAGACGGTGAAATCAATGTGCATCGGCAGCATGCCTGTAAATAAACAGGGAGCTGCAGGAGAGCACTGCTCGCCCGCAGCTCATGTCACCATCTGCGACACCTTCATACAGAGCATCCCTCCCAAGCTGGTCCTCGGGAATGTGCTGATGGACCCCAAAGAGCAGGGTCAGTGCTTCAGCTAAAGGAACACACGTGATGGGGCGGAGGGGGCTGGAATTAAAACACTCGTAAATTGAGGAATGTGAGGATACTGGGGTAGTTCCTGATTCCAAAAAAAAAAGAGCTGCTCCCCTGAGGAGGGTCTAGAGATTCACCCAAAGATGGCAGGTGCAAGGGAAACTCTGGAAAGTGGTGGCTTTGCCAAGGGGACAGAGGGGATGCTGAGTCCCCCAGCATCTCATGGGCTCCCACATTATGTGTGCAGAGGGGTCTCTGCCCAAACCTCCTGCTGTGGTAATAAGCACTCGACTGAGAACAGGGCAGGCAGAAAAAAAAGAGGGGTCTCGTGGGCCCGGCTGCAGTGTGTGCCACCACGTGAGCCAGGAAGGTGGGGGCGTCTCTAATCCCCCGGGGCCAGGCCAGCTGCCAGGATCTGGCTCGCTCCCCAGCATGGCAGCGCCGCAGCCCCTCTCTCGTCACCCGATGGCACCCTTTGCAGGGCAGGGGCTGCCTGCAGCCTCTCTTCTCATGGGCTTGCTCTCCAAATAGCCGCAGGCACAGAAATGCCACGTTTGATGTTCATCTTCTCTTGAGAGGTTCAGGGGGCTTTTGGGACCTCCACAGACACTTAACAGGGTCAAGGGGGCAGGTTGCATCTCCTAACTTGCCCCTCCAGATGCTGGTTGTTTCATGCACCAACTTTGCCAGACCTGTGCTGGGCTGTTGCTTTTCTTCTCTGTCAGGAGTAAAGTATAAAATCATCCTTCTGCACACCACAGAGGGATTTTTAATCAAGGCCACTCCACTGCAGGCAGCTTCTTTCTTCAGAGCCGAGAGATCCAACTCACCCTCCACTGCATCCTTCTTCTCTCGACTATGATTATTGTTGCATTACTATTGCTATTATGTCATAAATTGACGTCTTGTGTTCCTGTTTGTTATCCGGGGATTCTGCTCTAATCTTGACGATCACTAATGCAGTGTAAATCCAGCGCGCTGGGTGATAATCTGGCTACATAAAAAAAAAAAAAAAGACTTTCTAGGCATAATCAAAACCTTTCACTTTAATATTGCGCACAATACTTTTACCGTGAAATTGCATTTCCCTCAGCCCTTCTTCTCTGTGGCTCAGAAAGATACTGCGCTCTGCTCGTGTTTGCTGGCGCTTGCTGGGAGTTAGTGCGCAGGATCCATCCCCTGGCGCAGCAGAGAGCAGTTTCGCCCTGCGCTCCGGTGACATCCGAAAGTTGGCAGGAGCCCCGCTCCCGCCCCGGCAGGGAATGTCTCCCCTCCGCCAAACAGCTCTGGAGGATGGGGGGGGTGGGTTTGGGTTATGTTAATGCTATAGGAAAATTAATGCAGTATGACTCATTTTTATAGGTAGTAATTAATATATCCGTTGAAACTCCATTTTCCGTCTACACATATCTTCATGCTGTTAAGTGGGTGTCCTTATAGCTGAGAGCTTGGGTCAGCGAACACGGGGTGTGTTTCTGTCCCCCTTCTCAGAGAGACATTAAAAGCACAGGAGCACAGAACACATGGCAAAGCAGGGAGAGAAAATAGGGAGGGCGAGATGACATATTAAGGCACGACGGTGCCAATATTAAGCAAGAAAAAAACAAACCCCACCCTAAACCATGGCTTTTTTGCAGTCTGGCCCCCCCAAGCAGCAGCACCTGGGGGCTGTCCCAGGCTTCTGGGGGCAAGGAAGCCCCCAGCCCTCACCCCAGCAGGTCCCCCCTATCCCTGCCCCACAGCAGCGGGCCCGGGGACGGGGGCGGAGGGGACGGGGCGCCCGCAAGCGGGGCGGGCGCCCGGGTGTCGGTGGCGCGGCGTCCGGGAATGCGCCGCTGATCCTAACCAAGTTTGCCAGCCATGCTTTTCTCATGGCTCCCGCACAATGGCCCGTTTTCTGCCCACCTGCCGATTATGCTTAATTAGGCGAGGAGTTGATTAATTTGAGGTAATTGACAGCTAATTACAGGCCTGAGGGCTCATTAACTTGACGTCCTGTCTGAGGGAATTGGCTGGAGGGGGTCAGGTGATGTGCAGCCCCCCTCCGGCACCCATTCACCTGGGCGGCCCCAGGGATGGGGACAAGCGAGGCCGCCCGATGGGAGCCAGGATGCCGTGGGGCCGTGGCCACAGGCACCCAGGGAGGACAAGCACGGAGGGGATGCGGCATGAGGGATGCTGCAAGGTCGGGAGGGCTCCCTGCCGTGATAAAACAGGCTCCGTATAGAGAGGGGTTTTGGAGATTGGTGACAAGGTGGGGACCTGGGGAGAAAACAGCCAAGGATGTAGGTAGAAGGGGAGGGGGATGTGGATGGGGTGAGGGGTCCCAAGGCTGTGGCTCCCCATAGGCTCGGCCAGCAGTACTCACCGTGCCCGTGGCCCCAGTGGAGGTCCGTGGCATGGTAGGGGTGCCACAGGTCCATCAACCTCAACAGCAGCCCACAGCGGCTGCTGGCAGGCTGCAAACACCTGTGCTCGCCGTACAGCAGGTCATTGCAAGGCACCGTTAGTCGCTCCATATTTACATCAGAGAATACAACTCCTGATTGAAAACAGAGAAATTTTTTTCAATATGACTTTTCTCAGTTGCTCTTTACTGCATGCAAATCATGAGATAGAATTTGGGCACGTCCTCCGGATTTACAAATTTATCCTTATTTCGCCCTTCTGGAGCAGGTGGGATCCCTGCATAGAGAGAGGCTAAATGACATAGCCAAGGTCACATTGAAAATCTAAGAGCTGAATCCAGCTTTTCGAGCCCTAAACCCAGGGCCCTGACCATAAAACCATCTTCACCATATTCCTCAAGCACAAGGCAGGTTACCTGAACATGACTGACACGTGCCAGAGCTCTGGCCTTGTGGTCACTCTTCTCCTGGGGGACAGGAAGGCTGACAGGTCTGGGGTGTTCCTGGCAATGCCGAGCAGAGGGGCAGAGGAGGTCTTTTTTAAACAATATATCTTGCCGCTGTCTAATTATGTCAGGCAGGATGTGGCTGAAAAAATGTACTTGAAAGGTCACAAAGAGATGGCCAAGGTTTGTTGCTGTGGGAGTGCTCACCACCGTCAGACTCCACCTCATCTTTTGGAAGTCGTGCCCCAGACATGGGACATCCTGGATGTAAAAACCGATTATTAAGCTTGGTTCCGGGTTCAGTGGTAAGCCACTATGGAAAGTGGCAGAGAGGCTGAATTAGAAGTAAACCATGCCCATGAGCCGGCTGACTACAGCACACCATAGGACAGCTGGACTGTCCTAGAAGCCACAGGCTCCATAACAACATACTTTGCCCTGCTGCTGCAGATGAAGGCTTGGACAACTGAAGTGGAAGGAATGGGATCTCCTGGCAAAATTGCAGCTCTTTCTGGGTCCCCATGTGGAAGCCTGGTGAAGAATCTCAAAAATCATCTTAAACCACAGGCTGACCTGACCACTGGGGCTCTTCAGCCAAAGGAAGCTGCATCGCAACTGCAGCCTACTCGGGCACTTCCCTTTGCCCACTGGCATCATCCCTCTGCCTTACTTTGGCCTTGCTTCTGCCTGCAGCTCCTCTGAAAGCACTGTGCCGTCCTCACATTCTTGGTGTGATCACAAGGGATGAAAAATAGTTAGAGGTGTCTCATCTGCATATTGCTGACAGTGGATTTTAGAAGCCTGACTAAACAACTTGCTTCGATATCCTGCTATTGCATTCCACAGCTTATACACTGCCCTTTATCCCTTTGAAATGCACTAGGGTTTCATTTTCTAAGCTCTCTTGTTTAAATTTCATGGAGTTGGGTAAAGCTGACTGGTCTCTATGGTAATCGTTATTTAATACCCTTCTCCCATTTGTCGTTCCTTCTTTCTACCCTAAAGACACCCAGACTTGGTGATGATTCATGGTACGGAGGCCAAATGGACCCATGTGATGAATAAATTTTGCTCACCTGCTCAGAACCTCTCCTGTGTCTGTCTCTTTCAGAAGAAGGTGTCCATAATTTAAGTTGTATTTGAGAGAACACCCTAACAACTTCTATTATGGTATTTCTCACTTAGAACCTGGGAGAGGAGTTATTTGGAGGAACCCAGGCAGGTTGTTTCCTCTTTTTCTTTCTAGATCCATTGTTGAAATCGGCTAAACCTCGGCCATTTCTCACTTTGGCTATTACAAGGCTGTTGCCTTCTAGCGTAAACACAAAAACTATACACTGGTGCAATGATATTAAGCATTAGGTATAGCACGGGCCTACCTAGTACTGAATTTCTTCCTCTTTTCTGTGTTGACACAGGTTACATCAATAGCGCACGAAAGTCTCATAAACAGGGATACATTTAACTATATACATTTTCTATGAGATCGCTTAATGTTATTATCAGTTTACAGGTGGAGCACTAGGACCCCAGTAGGTTAAGTGGTTGCCCACATTTAACAAGATGTCTGCGGTAGAGCCGCGGTAGATCCAGATAGGAAATGTGCATTTTCAGTGTTCTAACTCACTGCACCTTTAGAGCTGTCTCTTGCTATAGAAAGCCTCCCTCACCAAGCACCGCACTGTGATGCTGAGTGCCTTTCTGAAGAAGGAATGTTTTGTGGGGACCATGACCCTCCCAAGGCCTAAGCTTTAGGAAAATTAAGCTTTTTTGATACTGAATATTTGACTGAATTCCCAAGTCATCACCAGAAGACAGAAGCCCCACTCAACTGAGTCAAGAGCTCCTTCTGCCTATAAGGAAATCAGTGAGTCTGGGCTTAGGGCGTTAGTTCTAGTAGCAGGGAATTTTACGCAGCTGTAAAGCTCTGGGTAGGCAGCCACAGATATGATCCCTGCGGGAGTGGTAAGTAGCCTCACTAGGATTGTCCCGTCAGATTGATGGATCAGCATGATGTAGGATCCTTCATTTGAGAGGTGGATGCTGGAGCAATACAATTTGGAAAAGTCACCAGTACCCAAAGAGAAGTGTATAATACTGGTGGTCTGTTTTACAGCAGTGGAAGTGCAAGTATTCCCAACACAAAGTACACGCAAGCTTTCTAAATAACTTGACAGAATGGAAATTATTGCTGAGATCAAAGACAGGGTAATCTGTTTGAATTTAATTTGCTTTTTATCTCAGATTTTTTGGCTTTGTAATCTTCTGGCTCTTGGGAATCCAAAGAAGAGGGGAAGGTCTCAGCAGATCGTTTGTCCATGGGAGCCAACTGTACCATTCTTGAAAAGCAATCTGGACTTCCAGCAGGCTGGAATGTTTTAGAAAGGCTCCAGATTTCAAGGAAGAGGGTAACATGTTCCTACTTCTGATCATTACCTAAGTAGTTGCAAGGATGCAGCTGCTGATGCCCATGCCAGTGTAAAATGCTGTGTCAGCCATCATGTGAAGCCATCATTGGTGTTGCCTGGATGAGAACTGTGCTCAGATGTGGGCTGGCGACACGGCTCGTTCTTTCTGGGATACCCTTTCCACTGCTTTCCTCTTTGGACATAGCTCAGACCATTTCAGGAGGAAAAGCATTAGATCTAAAATACTAAGATTTTCTTGAATCTTCATCCATTCTTCCCGATTTGGCAGATATGAGCCATTGGTCAGCACCAACACCCCTGGACCACGTGTCCAGCCACAGATGCCTACCTCCTAAGTGCATTAGCAGCTGAAGCTGTGCCTGAACCTATTCGCAACACTATCTGTAATCAGTGACTTTTAAAAAAGCCACCTGCTGATTCTCTAATGTCTTCATTTAATTTGGGTACCTCTGTGGCGTGAGATAATACGACAGGCCAAGAGGACTGCTCTGAGCCCAAGGAGTATGAATGTCTGGAGGGAGGGTTTCTGAGGTCTGAGTTTTCTGAAATACTTCCAGATCTTTTTCTTACCAAAGATAATTTCTTCTGTAACATATGGAGGGAGTGGCCACCAAAAATAAGCTCTTTCTATGAAGTCTGGCTCAAGAAGTGGGGTTTTTTCCAGATACACAGTGTGAATTAACACAAGGCTGTGATGCCAACAACAGCAGCTTGATGAAACGTTGCTTTACAATCCAGGTCATACCGACAATGTATGTATATATGCCCATGTTTGTACATGTGTATGTTGGCAGCTACTCCGCAGAGGCTGGAACAACTCTCCCAGATCAATGAGAAGGCTGGTAGTGTCATCACTGAATTTTAGGTCAAGATCCTGGTAAACAGCTTCAAAAACTGCCACAAATATCTTTAGCGCATGGTTACACTAACCAGGTCAACTTCCCCGTTCTGAAGTTTGAAGAAAGATATTTTTCAGGTGTGCTGCCTGCGTAAGCGACACAGCTCCCAATCACCAGGAAACCAGCCCATATTTTAAGCTTAAATGAGACCTCAGGATCGAAATTCTACATGTCCAACCCAAATGCAGTACATGGTGCACAAATTACCGATACACGTGCTTAATTTAATGTGCCTGAGAAGTCAGTTAGCAGAAGAGTGTACACAGGTGCACAGGCTTTTTATATAATTTTGAACATATTTCATCTTGAAGAGCTTTTAAGTAACTATTCTCTATCAATATCTGGGTTTCGGAAGAGAAGCTGCCTGATCGATTGCCTTGCTTGGGAGTAAGAGGGTTACTGTAATTATCTTGTTTGCAAGAAAAATAAGAACATTTATCTCATTTTAGGTTAGTAGAAGAAACGGCAATTGTGAAATTTATCATTAGCCCAAATGTATTTTTATTTTGCTGATGAATAAATGCTGAATGACTGACCTTTGTGCTAGTATTTTCCCCATTATTTCTGTAGAAATTTTACATTAAATTTTCCATAAAATGCTAGAATTTTTCAAGACATTTGGCCCAAATCAGAACAAATCACCTTATTCTTATGTGTCCTGCATTTTGACATTTTGAGGCGAGAGGAGAACCAAAAGCCATCAGGTTCCATGCTTTAGAAAATAAAGAGTATTTCTGAGCACTTAGCTTACCTGAGACAGTTTATGTTCACGTGCAGCAGCGCTGATCTGTTGCAAACCTTTTGAATTAAACTGAACGGTCCAAAGGGGGACCTCATATCTAATTTGTCTGAAGGTGCTGCAAGACAGTGTGAACCACAAGAATCAAAGAGAAAGAAACCTTTCTTTTGAAATCAGCAAGTCACCAGGAGGACTAGTCTCCTGGACTCCCCAAAAGCAGTTGGTTGCCTTGGAAAGAGTAAGGCACCGAGCAAATTTCTCCTCCCTAGGATACATGTCTCTCTACATCCAAGCGAGGACCACAGGTTCAGAGAGAAGAGGGCACTTTGGTAAATAGGGGACTGTCACGGGGGTATCAAACTATCTGCCATCCAACAGCAGAAGTCAGGCACAAGCAGTAAAAGGTTTGTCTGTGCACCGCCTTTTGACTAAAGCACTGACGGTACCTCCAGCACATCTGGAGAAGTGAGTCTGAGGAAAGGAGTACGGGGACAGCTGGTTCAGAGCATCCATCCACACCTTCTCCCAAATAAAAGGTATTTTGAAGTTGCGTAGGTGCTAGACATTAAAAGACATCAGATACTCGCCCCTTCAAAGCACGGATTCTGTCTACTTTGGTATAACTCTGAGCTGGGATTTATAACCACTTCAGCAGGACAGCTTCTCAGAATTTATAGAGGTTGAATATTTTGGCATTAGTTTGATGACTGATCTCCAATCCAATGCTGAGACTAAATTAATTTACTGATCTGATAAGATAGTGTTCTTTTTGTGAGCTTCCCTCAATAACAGTTATAGCTTACATATGTATATATAAATATGTATGTAGCTTATTTGGATGCTATTTTTATTTCATTTTAGTTTAAGACTTTTATGAACATTATAATAAAAACCATGTACAAATACCCTCCTGATACCTTCTTCAGTAGGCAATAACAATTGCCCAGAATGGATATGACCAGGAAAAAAGCCTGACTGGATTCACTTAAGAAGTTAATGATTTCCACACGTTTGTTTCACTGGCAGCACATTTGGCTTGTCAAATATACAGCACTCTGCATGTACATTCAAGTTTTCAGGATGGGGGCTTGTGACAGAGAGACATCTATCCACCCCCTACAAGGAAAATAATAAACGCTACTTTTTTTACCAGGGACAATAATTTTGCTAAATTACAAAAACTAGGAAGCTGTCAAGAGATTAGAGAAAAGGAATTGTGCCACTGATCATAAAAAAAAGGAAAAAGGCACATTTAGAGTTCTCGGGAATATCTATTGCCAGTAAAATAATAGAATAAAAAAATGGGGAAAAAAATCACTAACCACCCAGGAATAAGAAAATAAGTATCAGCACTAGGGATTTATACAGAACAAATTGTGACGGAGAAACCTGATTGCTTTTTTTTTTAAACAGAATTATAAAATTAGTGGATGAAGGGAACACAATGGATTTGATACATTTGGATTTTAGTAAAGATTTGATACATAAATCCTACTCAAAACTAATTCAAATTGGCTTGGCTACACCACCACATGGAACGAAAAACTGGCTGGAGACCCACAAATAAAGGATAATGAGGCATAAAAAGGTATTGTGTTGGAGGGAGAGAGACTTCTCCCTCCATCCCAGAGATCAGTTCTGTCCTATTCAACACCTCTTGACATGACACCTTCTGCCTGGAAATCGGGAAATTTTGTTGAGAGAGTGAAATACAGAAGGATATGTGGGATAGACCAGCTTAAAATAAAATGGGATCCCAGTAAAAATTCAAGTATTATCCAAACCACAGTATCCAGTCATGAGGAGCTCCCTAGAAAACACCAGACGAGAATCACTGCAGCAGAAACCAACAAGATGGGAATTTGCAGTGAAGGACAGCAGAAAATTTGCTCGTGCCTCTGAATAATAGAGCTGCACTTCATCCCAGTATAGAAAGAGCAGACGGCTTTTGCAGTATCTGTGTCCTACGTATGCTTTCAATGAGGTCCCAGGCAGGTTTTGGTGGTGTAGCTGGTAGGGGAGCTCCTGGAGTCTCTCCTATTGCATGCTGGAGACAAAAGTGCAGTAAGAGATTTTTCTCCCCAGAAACAACCAGAGTGGACACTCGCAGTAAAGTTAGGCTGATTTGTGAGGAGGGCTTTAAGCAGATCCTCATTAATTTCATTTTTTTTAAAATGTAAAACCAGGAAAGAAAAGGGCAGTAAAGCAAATTAAATGCATTAATAGCAGACATAAATCCCCATTTTACTAATGTCTTCCCCTTCACTATCACTCACTCAGTCCATTTGCAATTTTAGCTACTCACCATCTTATCTTACCACCCATCCACAGGTGCACCTGGGTGTCCCAATGGCTTTGGAATCTGTAAGCCAATTCCAGACAACTTTGTGGAGGGTAGATAATGCATTTCTGTAGGTCTTGTTGTGTTAATTGTCTGACAAAAGAAAGAAATCCAATGACTGCCCTCACTGAAGTGTGACTATACCCTCTGTTAGGCATCAGAGAATCCACACATGACGCAATCTTGAGAGACACATCAACAAGGAAAACTACGCTTCCCTGGCTGGTTCCACTGCTTATGAAACTTCTGCTTTTCTCTGATCTCCTTCTTGCTGAAAACCACCACCAATTCCTATTTGCTCCCCTTCTGTTTTGCATTTTTCACTATTTTTCTTCTTAAACTGCATTTGTAACAGGCTGCCTTCTTTGCTCTTTTGCATTCTCTCCAACCTCCTGCCCATGCCTTGCTGTCTTCCAAACTGTGCTTTCTTAGCTCCCTTGGTCTCCTCTCCTCTGTTTTTAAGTCCCTATTTTTAAATTCTTCTCAATTCCCCGTATTTTTCTTTCAGTCTTCCGTATCACTCCATTTCCACAGTCCTCTCCCACCAAAATAGGTTGCTAATAATATTGTGGTACTCATTAGAAAAACTCCTGTAAACCCTACCCAGATGTATTAAACGAATATTTATTGTAGCAAGTTCCTCCCTTTCCAAACCATTGAAGTGAATGAGAAAAGTGATCTCTCTTTTGGTAGAGCAAATAGTTTTAAGCTACCTAGAGGGCTGCGGTGACCATTTTAATAATGTTCTCTTTTAGGGCAGGATCAGACCCACAGAGCATCAGAGCAAGAGGAAACATTTCAACATGGCAGAATTAGGAAAACGACATTTTTCCTGCCCTGGTCCGTCAGCAAACATTTGGACCGGGCAAGCGTAGAATTACATGAAATCTGAAAAGTAGCTCTTACCCCTCTCTGCATGAGTGGGAAAGGCTTGGGAAGGTCAGAATAAGTGTTCTACATCACTGAAGATATTAGCATTAGGATCTCTGTAATGCTCATAGCTCTCCTAAATGCATGTGCACACCGCGCACACTGTGGCTGTTAATAGCACTGTGAGAAACCTTCATTTTTAGTG
The DNA here is from genome assembly GCF_964199755.1 of Larus michahellis. Lineage (NCBI taxonomy): Eukaryota > Metazoa > Chordata > Aves > Charadriiformes > Laridae > Larus > Larus michahellis. The sequence continues at coordinate 65,092,484 of NC_133899.1, read as the reverse complement.
TTCTGTTTTTAAATTCTCAATCTTTAACACTGCATTAAAGTGATTTTTGAAAAAATTTAATTCTCTGAATAGTTCTTACGGGTCTTTCAAAAAAGATTAAAATGACTGGTATTGCACTGTAATTTATTATTATTTAAATTACTAATGCCTGTCAGTTGCTTAGGCATTTGCTTTTTTTTTTTTAAAAAAAGCCACATCTATTTAATGAAACAACAAGGCAGATGGCAAGCAGTGGAAGGGCCACTGGACTGTGGCTAAGAAGTTACGGGGTCGAACTGCGTTTGCTGGATAACCTCTAACAAGCCTCTTTACATCTTAGTGTCTCCTTTTCTCCTCCTTTTTCACTGCCTCATCTGCTCATAAGCTCTCGAGGACACAGATCTTCACCTAATTATGTGTTTCTATGCTTCACAGCACAATAAAATTTTGATACTTGCTGAGGTCACTGTGACTTAAATGGCTAGTGTAATGCAATTGATAACTCAAACAGCTAAAGAGATGTCCTCCAAACACCACTCCAGCCCACAGGCCAGCTACCGTACAATTAGTAAGCGAATGCCAGAAGGTCTTAATGATGGACACAAGAAGCCCTTGCACCCCATTGCACCCTTTCCTTCCATCTGCATACTTTTCACCTGTCTTCACAATATTCTCGAGTGCTGCTAATCTGCATGAAGGACGTTCTTCACCAGAACATCTTCCTGACAAGGACACAAAACCAACACTTTTTTATACTCAGTTGAGCGTTATCTGCATTTGGAAGTCAGAAATTTGGCATGATATTATTAATACAGCAAGATGCCAAGCCAGTAAAATAGAGGTGTAACAAGCAAGGATCCTAATATTTCCTTGGGCAAAGAAACTGAGATAAAGCGGGAAAACCAGTAATGTGTCTTCTTGGAGACTTTTGTCCCGGTGTCTGACAGTGAGGCCCAATCTCGCGAGGGAGGCTTGACATGGGAAGTGTCACCAACTTTTACTCAGGGAGGTCACTTGACTCCTGAGCTTCCAGAGCATGAAACTGGAGGTGGGTATGGTGGTCTTTACTTTTCTGCCATTGATTTGGGACTCCTCCTTAGACCAAGACTGAAGCACCTGGAAGGCAAGGTTAAGTGGCCACTCGGTGGCCATCTGGAGGCAGTAACAGTAGTTTTTCCACTTCAGAAATGAGTGTTATGGTTCTGTTCTGCTGGGACACATGAAAGCAGTGGTGATGTGGGTTTCACTGAGCATCCACCGGAAAACCTCACATCAGGTGTAGTAATTGCACTCAGATGCACCTTTCTATTTGTGAGGCAGCATAAAAGCTGCCAGCTCACTGGGGTAAGGCAGGAGCAATAAAGCTTTTTGCCTTTCCTCTATGGGTTTTAGTAAGAGGATTACATATCTCCTCCTTCTAGAATAAACCTCTTTGCAGGGAAGATACTTCTCAAGCCCTCTTTGGAGATCGGTCGCTGCATGAAGACTCTCAAGATTCAAGCCATCACAGCAGACAGTAGGAAATGAGCCCCAGTTTAAAAGGGAAAGGCTTTTGCAGCTCTGCAGGACTAGGACATAGTGCACATGCTGCCATGGGGAAAGGGTCCTTGCTGGGTTCACAACTTCTGGAGATAGAAAAATAAAAGAGGCATAAGCACAGAATAGAGTTCAAGCTCCATCCAAGATGACAGGAGACTGACCCTGAAGCCTTGGAAAGACATGCTGGAACAGCTTCACCACCAGGAACAAATAACCCAGGAAAGAAAAGTAACTCTTGTAACTTTAACACTTGACCAAATATGTCTGAAAACAGTACCCAAGCATGCATGAGTGCATGCAACGAGTACATTGTTAAAGCTTTAAGACATAATTATATGTTTTACTAGATCTAGCCCAGAGACACTGAGTAATTAAGGACCTTTTGAAAGACCATAACATCCAAATCAGACTTAATCACTAACACATTCCCATAACTTTGGAAACATCAACCAGCAATTACTTCTGCAAGCTTCTATGTTCCTTTACAGAAACACCTATGCATTAAAATGAAAGTCTGTGAGACAAGTAAATAAAACTACTGATTTCCACTGACCCTCCTCAGCACCCACTGTTCTTCCCTTCTGCTGTGGCTGTCTCAGCTGCTGTGACACCAATGACCTGCTCTGGCTCCTGTTTTGTCTTCCATCTCTCCTGTCACTCTCTCTACTCTCAACTGTAGCAGGCTTAGGCTAATGGCACGAAAGTGCACATTTTTTTTAATTTTTTTTTTAGTGTTTCCTATGGCTCCTTTGGTCATCATTTTCACCTACCTTAACCTATGTGAATAATTTCAATTTTGCCTAGCTGCCTTTCTGGGGTAAAAGAAACATCCTGATATGTACGTACATCTTGCTTCTCACCTCAGACCACTCAGACCATAAGCGTCCCACCATCAGCGTAGACAGGGATAGTCCGATTCACCTCCGTGACACCTCTTGTCTTTCCAGCTTTCCCCTTCCTGGCCACAGCGGGACCTGTGATGATCACAACTCGCAGGAGATATATTTCCTGATGGCATCTGGAGGCCCTGGTGAGTCCTCAGGTCTCTCTCCCTGCTGCCCACTTCCCACCTCTGCAGGGCAGAAGACGACATTTTGCACTCTGTGTGAAGGGGCACTGGGGAGATGGGATTGCTGGAGCTTGACCTACTGCAGCCTTATGCCCTTTCCCTTTCTCTGTTGACCATTTTAATGGTTCTTCTGCACTTTTGGATGGCTGATGGATGCATCATACGTAAATCCCCTTCCCTTCGTACACACAGTGTTTGCCTGGCTTGCCCAAAGAGATGGCTGGGTTTTGGAAGCACCAGGTGCAGCTGCTGAGACCACTGGTTGGAGAAACATTTGCCTCCTGAGCCCGTTAATTAGCACAGTAACGGTAACTGTGCTCCATTAGCCAACCCATGTGGTCGAGTCCCCTCCCCGTCCACCAACCTTGCCCTTAATGAGAGCTGGAAGGGGGACACTCACAAAACACTGCCTCAGAATAATATTCGGCTTTGTCTGCGCCGGTAACGAGAGCTGACAGGATCACTACGTCCATTTCTCTTCTAATTAGCACACTTCCAGCTCGGCCTGAGCCAGCAGCCAGAGAAAAGCGATCGGACAACCGTACCGAATCACAAACACAAAGAGGCCCATTCCCCGTAATTAGGTGAGACAATCCCTCAGTCTTTTCTCGGCTGGAGCTTGCCGGTAAGACTCTCGCTGTTTTGGTAAGTCCCAGCAACACAAGTTACACGTCTCCCCAGGACACTAATAAGCCCCTAATTGTCTTCCGCTTCACACGGCTCGTACCATAGGTCTGACTTGGGGGAATTCTTCTAACGAGCGGCAGCCAGCGCTCCCCGCGCCGCAGACGGACGGGGAGCCGCCTCTCGGGCACCGGGAGGAGAAGGGGGACGGGGAGAAACAGCCAGAAAAGCAGCCCAGGCGCTGGGGCCCAGCTACGAGGCACGACGCCGGTGGCTGAGCAGCAGCCACCCATTGCTGGGGACACGGACCTCCTCTGCCCACCATCCACCTGCACGGTGGAAAGCCCAAGTGCAACTCTCCGGCCTGCCTTCTCCTTTCTCGTCTCTAGTGGTACACGGGTACCTGCGCTTCCACGCAGAAACGCACCATCAAAACCGAACATTTGATACGCCTTAAGGCTCTGCTAAGACTCGCTGTGGGCTGCCCTTAGAGAAATGCAGCACCCGGCATGTGCTCTTCTCCTGTGAGGCCAGGCCGCGGGCCCGCCTCAGAGTTCAGGCTGGGAAGGAGCGTGGGTGTAAAGGACACCCTGACGGCTCCCGTGGAAGGGAACACGTGCTGGGCCTCACAGGACAGGTTTCTAAAGATGCCCACAGAATGATTAAAAACACAACAACTTCCAGTAGAAGTTGTGAGGTGGGTAGGAGACCACAGCTCCAACTCCCCGATTAAAACGAGGCAAAGAAAGGCACACACTCCCTCTAACCTTCAATCCGACCCTTTGTTGAGAAACCATCATCAAGCAAATACTTTTCAGCAAAACATTTTCCCTAGCTTCTGACGACAAGCTCGTTTTGAGCAAAATACCACAGCTGATACCGTTAAGGACAGTCAGGGCCTGCAGGTCCCTTTGCCTCCTGGGCAGCTGATTACAAACTGATCCCCGCCGCAAAGCAGGCCAAGGGGCCTCGCCAGAAGCGCTTCGTCCCCAGCTTTTACGTGTGCTCTTCGGCTTCGGTGTGCTAAGCAGAGGGAGGAACCTAAGCCAGGGTGACAAACTGACCCATACGCAGAGTACAAGAGAAAGACAGGCACCGGTGATTACCTCAAAAGGTGATTTAGGATAATCAATATACATACATATGAATAAATCAATTAAAACTAGCTGTAACTAATCAGTCACTTTAATACAGGGAGAGGAAAACAAAATAAAGGCCACATAACCAGGTAGCCTGAGCACCCACGGCCATGTGGGTCACTCTGCTGGTCCCTTGTCCCTCTTTCTCACGTAGCTGATGAGCCCTCCTGCCCTTTCGTACATAACCCGCTGCGTTTTGGGCTATTGTAGTAAGTGGAAGATGGCAAATTTCTGATGCTTCAGAATTAGCTTTAAAATTCTGCGATTACAAGGAAAGATGTAAGGTGTGCCCAGTATTTTGGGGAGGGGAATCTTCCCTGGCATCCAAGTGCCTGCAAGCACAAAATTTAATTACCCTATATTATTACAGCTACTCATCAGCTATTGGCCACAGAGCCAGCCTTTCAAGTGATACAGAACCAAGTCAAGTACTTTGTCCCCCCAGAGATCTGGTCAATAAATAAGGTGCAAGGTCATTCTTATTACCCATTTTTTCTACTAGCAATTAAGTAAGGGCTTTCAAGCTCAGCCCTCTTCCTCTTTTCTGTTCCTTACTGAGGTGTCTATAACAGAGACAGGCAGGGAGCATTCTGGCTTCACTGGTCACTGATCTGTATTATAGGAATCAGCAGGCAAGCCAGAGGTCAACCACACAAACCCAACAAGAAAACGCCTATTCTGTACACGCATCAGCTGCCTGGAGTCAGTCATCCTGCTCAAAGGGACATGATAGAAAAGGTCAAGTCTAAAAATTGGCAGTTTCAGTGGATGATGAAGTCAAAATGTGAAGAGATCCCACCATGCTGAAAATCTAGCACAATCTAAATAAAAATTGCATTATTGCACATATCCTATACAGAATGAATTACGCTCTTTAGAAACTGGATCAGTCCACAATTCTCTGACCACTGAAGCTTTTAAATATCTCCATGTGGACTTCAAATGATTGGCCACAACTGACTTCAGGATTTTGAATTTCACATCCTCCTGATAAAAACTCAAAGCACTGATGTAAGGATTGGCTTACAGAGAGAACACGTCTCTAGAATAGCTTTGATTCCAAGAATCACGGTATCACATGAAAACAACAGGATCCAGTCTTCCTCTTTTCCATTTCCTTGTTTTCCATTCTCTGGTGTTTTTTTTCCCTTATTTTTAAAAATATCAAGGTTCATCTCTTATCAGGGCAATGTGTATTTGGCACCAGGCATACAGTATCTTTGGAAATATTTGGCAGACGTATATGCTGGGACGTACATGTAGGAACCATGGGTTTTGATATTTCTGTGGTGGGCTATTTTTACTATAGGGATTATAGAAATGCATTCACGACATTAGTATTTGTTGTTCTAAGCATGTTGATTCACTTCAGAGTTCGTTGGTCTATGGGATGCTTCTGTCCAACTGTAATTCTGCTGGGCTGAAGATACAAAGAGGATCATTCTTTCAATGAATTGTCATCTTCTTCTATAGACTGAGCATTACGGACCTTTTAAAAAGTGTCAGAACAGAATGATATATGAAAATGGGGTGCAACATTAAGGAATAAGGATTATTTTCATTTTATATTAAGTTTGCACACCCTATTCACTTAAACACATAACACATTTCCCTGTTAAGAGTTGTCTTTTTCTTTCGATTGCATATGTCTAAAAATTGATATTAGTTGAGAAGTATTACAGAAATGTTATGCAATGTTACTGAACTTGTGGTAGGAGAGGAGTTCAGGGTTCAGACCATATGACAACAATGTAATTTATCTTTTTTACATACTGCATAGGTTGATGACAGAATTACCCAGTATCGCTTCCTCAACATGAAGTGGTTGGCGTAACTATCGTCATGATTTGGAAAAAGCGTTGCCTAAGACAAGTTACTGCAGGTGAAGATGAAGTGGATGAGATCGGTCGCATACACAGACTGCAAATCTAAGTGATGATCCTGTTCTCAGAGTTCAAAACAGGATTTAGCCCATGATGATGTGTGAGAAAACAGCAGAGGAACAAAATATAACCTGTAATTAGGACTTACACGCCTCTATAGTATGCTTGCACACTGAATACTCTGCAATTTTGATTATGCCATCTCAGACAGGCTGTAACAGAAGACAGACAATTGAACATTGTGAACATAAGGAAGGTGAACATAACCATGGAACCAAAAACATAACAGAAGCTGAAAAATCATGACAAGCACACAGACAGCACAGAAGAAAAAACCCAAACAACTGTTTCTGCCAATAAAAGAAATGGAAGGTTCCAAATGGAATTATCAGGTAAGGAGGTTTAAAACAATGACACATACACCCTTTTTTTCTTCATGAAACTTCTATTTGTAAACTGAATTATGGAACTTGCTGTTCAGGGGCATTTTAGAGGACAGAAGTACAGACAAATTAGGACTAAAGGAAATTTACGGAGGGTAGGGTCTTCTGTGGACCAGATTCGACTAAAACAGATTGCTGGATGCTGGGTAAGTTACCCTAAAGCAAAATCACTCTGTGTAAGCCTTTTGTTTATATCCTTCCCTACGAGTCTACAACTGTTTATAATCAAAGAGAAGATTACAGATAAGATGGGTTTGTGATTTGACTTGTAATAGCACCTTACAGTTTTATGTAACATAAAATCCGTAAGTTAAACCATAATAAGGTTCAAATATTACCTCCAAGTTGGATCAGTCAGTTTTCACTAATCTGTTATTTCTAGGCAACTTGTTGAGGGAAATATGAAGCAAAGTTAACAACTGTGGTTACAGGACTGTTCCACAATTGTTAAGTTTTGTAATGGCAAAAGACTGAGTTAAATGGAATATTACACTCTTCAATTGACAGCACAACTAGACTTCTATTTTGATTATGATTAATATAACAAACAAGATTTTTTTCTCAGTTGGATTAAACAGCAAAGCGTTTGATACTCCAAGATTGAAGTGAACAGCCTTTACAACTGAATATACGTAATGCGGCATTTAAAAGGAACTAAATACATATTGGGTTTATTTCCAAGAACTTCACAGTAACATTTAACATACCAACACAGGAAAACACTTTATAAAGCAATGCATTAGCTTAATTAATATTACAAAATCTTGATCTTCTTACCCTCTTCATTCCTATCATTTAATTTATCAAAACATTTATTTGTTTCAAAATAGAGGTTATCAATCAGCAACAAAAAGTCACCCAAATTATCTTGTATAGATAGATACTGTAGGGATGTCAGGAAGGACATCACTGAAGGAAAAAAATAGGGTTCAAAAGGGTATGAAAACCCTTAGTACCATTTGAATATTGCCAAATATTTATTTACTGATGGGAACGGAGCATCCACAGGCCAAACCCTGAGGTGGTGGCATGCAGAAGCGTGAAGAAAAGCCTGAGGAAGAGTATTGCCTATGTGTCTAAGCAAAAGCTTTTGCATCTAAGAGGGCTATTTTGGAAACCCATATGAATCTCTGAGCTTTGCATTTGTTTATTACCAAACCACAGAGCAAGAACAGACAGACTACAATTCTCTGGCTAACACACAAAAATACATATGAATATTACCAATAAAAAAATACATCACTGACTCATCTCTACAGATGACAAGTACAAAGCCAATAAATATCACAATTCTAAAGCATACGTTACTGGCTTCCCTATAGAAGTACTGTATATAGTAAAAGGCTTTTTTTTTGTTCAGGATTTTGTTGTTTTGTTGTTTTTTTTTAAACACGTGTGTTACTAAAAACTACCTATAGTTTGAAATTTCTTACTGAACATATCAGAAAATACGCATATAATTCTATGCCAGGCTTTCTTATCTTCTCCTATATTCCTCCTCCTTTCAGCTTTCAATTTCTTAATGTGTTGGATCACAAACCTCTGTAAAACGCACAAACTCATATTGGTCATACAGATGAAGTATCCCATTATGTCATATATGTGTGTATATATATTACGTATATAGTATAAAAACTTAAAATTGCATTCAAAATGTATAATTTAATATTTAAAGCTACATCAAAATCAGTCTGCACCAGCAGGTTTTTTCTCTGTTTCTGAATTATCACTTTTAGCTTCTCTTCACATTCATCTGTCTTAACTCTTCTGTTCTCAAGGGATGGAGTTCCTGATAAGCTCAGCCCGGCATAAACTGTGAAGTACAGAAATAAATCCATTAAATTTAAAATCAAGACTCCTGACATTCTTAACTATTCAGTATTTCTGCAGGGTCTTGCCGGGATGTGGGTTTTAACTGCTTAAAGTTAGTTAACAGGAGGCGTCCAAAAGGAGCCCATTTCTGACCAGTAATAACCAAGACTCCAGACTGCAAACCAAAAGGCCACCAGCATTTTAGTAAAAATTCAGAGGAGTCTATTTGATTAAAATAAAATCTCCTCCTCTTTATTGCACGTGCACCTGAAAAGAGCCTCCTCCCTCTGCAAAGACAGAAAAATGTAATGCTCTATGGACAGCCTATTTCCAAGTCATTTCTCCTCTCACATGTGACTGCAGCCTGGGAAATGACAAGTTTTGAAAAGCCTGCATGCTAAAAATAACATTTCTAAATGGAGAAAAAACCCTGCCCTTCATCTAATGTTTCAATATTATGTTGTACCCTAGAAAGGACATATTAACTAATGCTTAAAATGTTGTTTTCTAGGAAAAAGGATGAAATGAAAAAAAATTCTTAAATCAAATAAAAAGTCCGAACACGCTTCTTACATCTTCTCAGGGTAAACATGCAGAAGTGCATTAACAGAAGGAACAGACATTAAACTATAAGATGCATAAAGCTCAAAACTGTGTGCTGAAAGAGACCAGGTCACAGAAAAGTCTGTCTTAAAAATTGTAAGTTTGTAGGGGAAGAAAATTTTCAGGTTGCTGTTTAATAAATAATTAAAAATACCACAAAATGTTATTTTCAGAAGTGTGAGGGTTCTGTATAAGCAGACCATCCTTGCAAGGTGGCTAACAATCCTGTTGCTCCTTCTTGGAGAGCTGACTGAAAATGTTACCGCCTTTCAACTGTATAACTTTCTTCAAGTTTCTAACTCTGTAAGAAGCAGAGAATTGCAGTGAACCAACAGAGCTGTTTCTTTGTGTACTGGCTGAAGTTTTTGTAGGGACATTTTCCGTCATGATACAGTAACGCCCCTTACCCCCTATGGCCTGTAAGTCTTGATTTCACTAGAGAACAAGATTAGTGGCAAGATGAAGCTCCTGGTACACCGAAGGTCTGGAGGTTGTTCCCAAAGACTACCAGATGTGCTTCTCTGAAGGCAGTGAGTAACTGGGATCTAACGCACAGACTGCACTCAACTTCCATACTAAGAGTATATTCTCCTGCAGAACCAGCACTATCAGTCAATCCACACCCCAAACTCTGCTCAAATCTTTTGGCATAGAAGTTGCCCATCAGAAATCAATGCATCTAAGACAAAAGACACACAAAAGGGTCAATGCCTCATGACACGCACCAGCCAGTGTGCTTCAAACAGGTGCTGCCCCTGAGAGCAACTGAATAACGACAGTAATGGCTGTTCACCCTGAAGAGCTGATTAGAACAGGTAACTTTGCCACAGCACGTCAGGGCCGAGTCCTCCTGTTGGACATCTTATGGTCAGATGAAGTTAATTCCAACGCAACCATTTGCAGTCCTTGTGACCTGTGCAGGCAACATGTCTCCCCTGTAACGTGGAAGCAAAAAGAGATGTTTGCTTCTGAAGGCCTAGAGCAAGAGCTTTGTACTTCTTAGAAGTTCTGGAGTTCATCTGGATTCACAGTACATAAAATGATCGAGTTGGGGTATTCTTGTCCATCCTCCAGATGCGGCAGCTACTTTTTGGGTTTCTCTAGGATGTTCAGGAACTTCCCTCGAGTCATTTCTCTAGCTGAAATCACAAGGGAGGAAAGAGAGATTAATATTTTTTAAAAAGCCAAGAAACCCAAACAATTGTATAGTTTACAGATTTTAACCCTAGGATAAGAAATTCATTTAGATTTGTGCTTATAGCAATAGTGAGTAAGGATTATTTTATTTATTTTTTTTAACTGGAAAACAAATAAAACTGCATTCCAGTTTGAATTCCTGCCATCCTAGAAATGCAGGCAGGGCCTGGAATCTTCTGAACTCAGCAATAATTCCCACAGGCTGTCTCATTACATACAATCTATGCTTTCTACTCCTACTGCGTTACGCTCTCACAGCATCTCTTTTTCTCTGTACTATCCATCTCTGAATGGTGTAATCCAGATCTCCATCGCTCTGTCTCAGACCAATTGTTCCTGGATGTTATAATCCGTCAGAGATTATGGAACTCTCCCTTTCTCCATTTCAGGATTATTGGTCCCTGGATGCTATGATCTTCAACAGAAATTAGACAGCATTTTCCCTCTCTCAGCAGCGTCGGTCCCTGGATGCTGTAATATAATGGGGTTTATATTCCTTCAATGCAGTTCATCTATGGATGGTGTAATAAAGTAAGGTTTATAGAGCTTTGGTCTTCTCTCTCTCTCTGCATTGTCACTCCTTCGATGTTTAATACAGCAAGGCAAGGTTTATATGTCTCTCTCTCACTCTTTGGCACCATCAATCTCTGGTAGTTGTATTACAGCAGGGTTTACACAGCCACTTTTCTGCACGAGACATTTCTGACTTGTGAGCCCACCAGCTCACAAGCTGGCACAGCAGCCCTAATACTATCTTTGTCTTGCAATAACAATACAATGCATCAAAGACAACACGATTAGCAATTGACTGCCAGAGAAAAACAATCTTCCCACTGGTGCTTCCCTTAATTTCTTTTAAATAAAGGTGAAAGCTTTGTGCTGGACTGGCAGGCATCAAAACATGGAGTTTTTTATTCACAGGATTGATGAAAGTGTGCATGTGTCCCACACCTAGCCTACAGAGACTCCGGAAGGAGATGGCAATTCATTTTCTGTTTGATCCATTCAATTCCTGACCTCTCTGCTGAGAGGAACAACAGAAATGACAATTAGCATAAAAACTGGAGGTGGGTTTGTTGCTGATGTTGGGTTTTCTTTTGACATTACTGATTATCTATTAGAACAGAACTAAAATGTAATAAAAATGTTCAGCTTAAAATACTCAATATGCACCCTCAGGTAAAGACATTTTGTTATTCTGTACCTAAGGTCAGAATTTGTGCCTTAAAGGCTCTTCTTTGAATTATTACATTCTAATTTGTCCACCCAAAATTGTACCACAGGGTATTGTCATCAACAAGGTCCCTGTAAAACAATTAGTGGTATTATGAACTGTCTGGTACATATTGATATTTGTAGGCTGCAAAGTCTCCACTGCTGTGAGTGGAACATGCTTCAGACCTGGCTGCAGATTCAAGCAGATCACTGCATTATTCCCTTGGTTCATGCCTCCGGCTGTGAGTTATATCATCTGGGACCGTTCCCAACTCCGCTTCTGATTCACTGCGTGAAGTACCCACAAAATTACTGATTTGTACCCCTACTTCCCCATCCACAAGATAGCTTGTACCTTATAAGTGCTGCTGAAGTGACACACAGATAGAAAGTGCTGCAGAAGGGCTGAGCGGACTGATGTTTTGTCGGGAACTAAGTTATTATGCACAAAGAACACGATTAAATAAAAATGCAAGTTTTTAAAAAATTTCATCTAGGAATAGATTTTCAGCACCAATTCTTTGCCACCTCTCTGCTTTGCACCGTCAACAGCACATGGTTTTAAAACCCCCTTAACGGAGAAAGCACAAAGCCGAACTGCAGTTGATAGAGTGGAAAGTTTTCCAGAGTGCAAGTCCCATATAGGAGATATACGAATGCATGACAATTCTGTTCCCCCAAAGAGGGCTGCACCCTATAAATCAAGCAGAGCATAGACAACTCCTGTGCGCCGAGTGAAATTACTGTGGGTTGGGGGTTGCTCCAGAGCACGTGCCCTCCTGTTCACTTGTCATCGGAGATGTTAACATTTCTGATTAATTCACAGACCTCTCATTTTATTCTTCATTCCTTTATCCTTGCTATCCTGTTCTGCTGCAGCTTAAAGATTCTTACCGACCTGCTACAATAATCACCGCCCGCTTCCCCCCCCAACCTGGTGAAATTGTTTAGTGATGCCAACCGCGCTTTTAATTTGCAAGACATCAGACACAGAGGTAATTTATACCAACATCTGTTCATTTCTGACTTCTGAAACAAACTCGCACATGCTGCTACAAAATCCCATTAGGAGCGGGAGACAGCCTTCTGCTATTCTGTATTCCTCTTCCCCTCACATACCCAGGCTTGCATCGGGGCTTTATTTTTAAAGATAGGATGCCAAACTGAAAGAAAGGACCTTACATCTTTGTATATGTATGAAAGTGGCCAGGAAATAACATCCTCATATCACAAAAAAATCACAGCCAAACTAAGGGCAAGTTTCCACAAACATTAACAATCTTGATTTCCCCACTTCAGCTGCTTCTCTTATCTGCCCAAGAACCACAGTTCAATGTACTCCTGGTAAACACAGGCCAAACACATATTACATGGTCGTGCGCTCAGACGTCTTGGCTATTCCTTCTCCTTTGTTCCTCTTTAATCTGCACTGGAGTATGATTCGAGCTTGGGTTTTGCACAGAAAAGCCTCTAATATTAAACTGACTCCTCTGCTCAGTATTGCTTCTGATAAATGAATTCTTAATAATGGGAATATCGTTTCCAATGGGGCCTTTTGGAGCTTGCTGGAGTGAGGGACGAGCTTGTGAATGAAGAAACCATCACCCACATTCTAAGTGTGATTGCAGTCAAAGAGAGACGGTAAAACCTGCCTTAAGCAACTACCCAAGGGACCAGCAGAAGCCAGTTGCATAGCAGACAGAGGTGGATTTTTTAATTAAAAGGTTGGACAAAACTGTAGTGAAAACCTTAGAGGTTTTTTTCTTTAAAATGGTTGCTTTAACCACAGACTTCAAGTGAAGAGAAGGCTTGAGTGCAGGTTTCATTGTACCAGCAAACAGACACTACAGAGGCTGTGCAGCATGAAACAGAAACATGAATCTCCATGTCAAGTCACGATTTACAACCTTGCCTACGCTGTGCATCTACTACAATAGAAAAATCAACAATGGATACGATCGCAATAGCTTGGATGCAAATTAATCTGACCTACTAGGGAGGAGGAAGAGGATACTGAAGACCGCAGAAAAAACACTGTAAGATGTTAGCAGCAATGGTTATAATGGAAGCTGAGTGCTTGAATAGTCTCTTTTGGAGAAATGTATTCCAAAATGGTATCAGGCTATTATAATTTAACAGAGAATGCTGTACCACACGAATTAAGTTTGCTGCCTGGCAAGATCTGCCAAGCAGATCTCAAGAACAGGTATTAGGTAAGAAAGGCTGGGGCTGAAAGGAGAAGGGGAGATTTCTACTTGATAGGGGAGCAGAATAAGGTTTAATATAATCTCCTCTTTAGAACTTCAATCCCTCAATCCCGCATTTAGCCTTGTTGCCTGGGGCTCCTTTTCTACTACAATTGTCCCCAAGCTGCCTCTCTGCACTAAATTTTGTGGTTGCTGGTTGAAAAGATTCAGTAGTACAGATTGATTTCCTACAAGTGAGGAGATGAGGGATTACCAAAAGCAGTCCTGGTTAACAAGATTGGGTGCAGAATCTCCTGCTAGAGCAGCCCACTCTGCCAGTGTTTTGCATCCTTTCACTATGACATATGGGTTTCATTACACAAAGATTTTCCTGATTTTAACTTGGAGGCGATTACATTGGAAACTCAGAGCTATCTTTACATCTGTAGCAATTTAAAGGTTAAGTAACTTTTAATCAAATGACAAAGACTCATAATGTTTTTTCCTCGATTGAAAATGAAAACCGCTGTTCCGGATATTCCTTCCAGTGACAATTTAATTAGAAAAAAAACTGCACTGGAGATTGGGGTCCAGCCTGATTGCTCCCCGTAAAAAGCCTTCTCACACATATGACAGCACAGGACATACTGTGTCATAAGGTCTGGATAGCCAGGAAATAATGGAAGGATTTACTGCTACAAAATCAGGAACGAAAACAGTGATTTACACTTATATAAGCAACTTTCATCCATCCAGAAGAATCCCTAAAGCAACACACACATGTACATACTTTTTTAACATAATACACACTTGAATGCAAAAGCAGAACACACTTAATGATAAAGTCTATGTAAAAAATATGTGACAAACTGTATTTATCCCACACTTATGACCATCATTACACCTTGCACTGCTTACTACTCCTGAGCTTAACTAAAAATCTCAAAACAAAGCCTGTAAGCATCTTCAAACAACAGATATTTTAAAATGAAGTCACTCGCTAAAGAAGCACTTCTCTCTGTCTCCCCCAGACGTACAACTTACAGGACGAATTGGAGTCTGCTCCTCCTCTGACCTGAAAATGTAGCTGTGTTGAAATCTAAACGTCTTGCTACTATAAAGAACTGGAAATACAATTAATGCCCTGTGAACAGAACATGTTTCTAGCCCCGAGATGTCTTGTAGTAGCACACTTTGAATGCTACATTCTTGACTACAAAAAGGTTATTTTAGGCACTGTCATGCTTTGTTAGCTTATCAGTTATTCCTCCCATTCAGTTGTATTTACAGTAACTAAAGAATTTGTTTTTCAACATGGAAGGATTCCTTTAAAGTACTAATCATGCACTCTCAAACTACTGCTGTGTCTCAGGACTATACAGAAAACTAAACTAAAAGGGTTTATTTCTGAAGAACTATCAGTAAAAACTACCAGTTCAGGGCAAAGAACATTAATTGCAGAGAGACAGCAGAACACTCCTCTGATTTTTAACCCTTCTATCACAAGGGTCTGTTGCATCAGAAATTATTTCTTTTGTCCTGAGACACAATATCAGGATAAGAAGACACAACCATTCTTTTTCCTACTTGGTAGGACATAAAAGGTGTTAGAACAATCTGCCTGTGAGTAACTGTGGGAGTCTTGCTTGACTGGACTTGTGAAAGCCAATGGCAAAGCCACATCTTTTGGCTGGGCTCAACAAGTATTGCATTTGGAAAGGAAATTAAAAAACAGTCATGGGGGTTGGGGGGAGTGAAAGCAAAAAGGCAATCTAAAGCCAGCAAAAATATTTAAGATTGACGTTATTACTAAACAGCCCTCAAAGAAAAGAGAGGCTTATTTCAGACAAGACCAACAGAATATTATTACCCAGTCAACACAATCTGAACTTCTATCAGATAAAAAGAGGTCTGTATGGACCACTCTCTATCTCGAGGCCAGATCCCCAAAATCCTACCACCACCTGGATGCCTGCTGGCACCAGCTCACTCCTCTTCCTTCATAAAAAGGACTCCAATTACTCTGCTAACTGTATACTCCCTTAACATAATTGTCAAATGAACTGCTACTTGATGACTATGGGCCTTTGACAAATACTTATTAGTGAATGGTACACCAAGCCTAATTTCATGAAGAGCTGGAACTGCCACCTCAGGACAGCAGTGGTTAGCAAAAGCAGTGTCAGTCGCCTTTACTGAAGGCGGAACTGGCACATGCAGATACTCAGACCTGTGCTTCAGGAACTGTTACATTTACACTGGAGACCAGTGTAATCATCTAGCAGTCCTGAAACCCATTTTTCAGGTAAGACGACAGAATCAGCATAAACCTCCAGGTGGAATAAGCTTGCATTACTGTGGCATCTTTCAATAATCAATATCAAAGCACTTGCAAAGTTTATCAAGCTTCACAGTATTCTTGAGACATACAGTGATTTAATTCCCATCTTACAGATGGGGTCACAGCCTCAGTAAGGAGTGATGTACAGATGTATACTAAAGGAGTCAGCAACCGTGCTAGAATTCAGGCTCTGAAAGATGAGCTCTGTCAAGTCTTGCTGCAGCATTTTAAAATATTAACACCACCCTTGGTAGAAAACATCATCATCCTTCCCTTGGTGTGAGACAGCAGAACCTGCCCTTACTTCAGCTGTAGTTCACAGTCTGGCAGGACTTGCTTTGAAATGCCACAGAAGGTGGGGGCTTGCACAAAACCAGGCTATGAACCAGAGCAGGTGAGGCACGTGGACCGCTCCTCCCAGTGTGCCATGGAAACAGTCATCTCTGACAGAGAAGTGGTAAACAGCTGAGACCGATACAGTTTTAAACCACTGAAACAGTTTAGTGAGTGTTAGATAGAGCCTTAAGAATCGGAATCAAATACCTAATGCTTTCCTGAATCACTAAATCCTCGTGTGACCTCTTTCCACCTCCTTTTTCTCCACCCACAGTAGTGGTGTTTTATCATATACCTGATAAGAGATCTCAGAGATCATTCAGGATTATCCAGAATGGTGATAACGGATCTGCTGCAGATTAAGATGTCCTCAAAAATGTTATTGTTGCTATCAATAAATACTAAAATTATATCAGCTCTAAAAAAATTTAGGTTCCTTCTCTTTTTACCTTGTTCTCCTAATCAGATTTCCCTACCTTGTAAGGCAGCACCATTCTGTTTCCACTCAGTTGCAAACAATGATGTTCAGAGAGCTTCGGACGCAAACACTACAAACAGTATTTATTCACATACAGACAGGGAAAGGCAGTCAATGAAAACACTCAAAGCAAGGGGCAATGACATCCCTGCCCACGCCCAGGGAGCTACTAAACTTCCAGGTCATGGATATCAGGATGTACAGATATTTTGCCCTGGCTGAACCCCGTACTAAAGGAAACTCTTACAGTACCTCCCACTTCTAGAAGCTGCCTGCGGGGCCAAAGACCTGATCCCTTTGACCCCCAAAGCAGGGAAAGAGTTACATCTTCTCTCTGCAAAGCCAATAAAAACCTCTCTTGATTATAATTTAGATAAGAGCCACTGGATTGAATAATAATGTCTGAAACTCCCCTGGCTGTTTCACCTTGAGACGTCCATCACTGGGTTAAACATGATGCTAATTGCATTTGGATTGATTAATTTCTCTCACTCCTGTCTATTCGAATAATGCTTAACAAAATAATCACAGCACCCAGAGCCAAATCTTCTCCGTCAAAGGAATGAAGCCATCAGAACCAGCAGAGATGAAAGAAATGAAGATGACCCGTAATTACTGCTACGGTGATATCATTACCATATTATAGAAAATGAGTGTACGTGGGGGGAGCGGGGGCTGCGATTATTATTTATTTTTTAATGGAACCTCACATCCCAAGAATACAGATCTGACACAGTGGAGCATACAGAAATGCAGAACTAAAAAATTATTGTGCATTAAATCACAAAATACAGTGAACACTGGGACTCTAGATGCATTGAGTGTCTTGTATTGTAAGCTGTGTTTTTTCACTTCACTATTTTTTCATTGCAATAATACTTTGTGTATGACTAGTATAGAGAATTAAGATGCCTACCTTCCCAAAAAGATCCTCAAGTATGTGCAAGAGAACTCACCCATAACCCTGATGCTAAAGCCATTCTCCTTTAATATCATTACAAGTCATCTTACTTTGAACATTGGCATTCAGATTTTTAAGCCACAAGACCTAGCCTGAGGCTCAAAGAAAAGCTAGCATGCGAGACATTTTTATTCTTAAATGCTGATTCCTATCTAAAGGCAGTTATAAATTCTATCAGCAGCTGCAGTAGATCACTTTCAACCATTCGTTACACTTGTTCTTTAAAGAGATTAAATGTATCAAGTCTGGAAGAATTTAAACTAGGATTTAAAAAAACAAACAAACAAACAAAAAACCAACCCAAAAAACAACAAACACTAACCAAAACCACAACCCTAACATCCAAAAGGAAGGCCTTCTGCTCCCTTTATTCTCCAAAATACACTCCCAAAGCCCCTCTCATTTGAGAAACAAATAGCTTGGCAATTGTATAAGATCTTCAGACACCTGTGCACTGCAATTCTAATTGTGGTTTATACAGTTCACTTCTCTTTGTGCTGCTTATGTCTGCCCCCTAGTCTCAGACCGAAGACAAAAAAAAACCCACACACAACTAGCAGCTTAAAATATTTATTCTGGAATAAAGCCAAGGTCAAATACACAAAAAAATTTCACACGGCAAAAACGTCAAGACCTAAGACCAGATGCTGACTCATGAAGCTAATTAAACACAGAAAAATGATGTTCAAGGATTTTATAAAGCTTAAAGAAAGAAGTTCAAGTTATGCTTCTAATATTAAAAGCAGCATGAAAGGCAATTTTATATCAAAGCTGAGGATATTTTCAAATATACCCGAAAGGGACTTCACTAGCATAAGTTATCACTGGAACAGCTACAGATTCGCAGAGCTTTGATCACCAAGTCCCACAGATGTTGGAGGCAAACAGTGGGACAGAAGTGTGGCACGTTTTAACGAGAAGCGCTCTAAAGGGTTTTTTTTTTTCTACCTGCTTGTACCAAAAGGAAAATAATCTCTTCCTGGCCTCCCAGCCCCTGCAGAGGACTAGGAGTTCTGGATGCTTTAGGTTTTCTTGCCACAGTATCTCAAAGAGGAATCCTCTTTATCAAGCAACGTGGAGAAATGAGATCAAAACTGTTTGCTCAAAACTCTTGAGTGTAAAACACATGAAGCAGCTAGGTGGAGAGGTCTGCACTGAATATACACACACAGCTGAGTATGAAAGGTTTCTGGAGGTGAAGGAACGAACCCTTTTCAGAACTGCTGCCCAAGCTCCCGTGAAACAGTCCACCATGATGTGGTGCCCCAGCCTACGCTGGGGAGCAGCTATTTACCAGTTGGGAGCAAAGCAGGTGAACCTTGAAAGTAACAATTTTTTCAAGTCTTATCAGTGGCTGGGGCACACAGGCCAAGGCAAAATCTGAGCCCAGGAGCCAATAGGAACAAAGGGATTAAGAGTTATTAGGAGTAGAGAGAATTACATATTTACAGTACAGTTACTGAAAAATAATCGTGTAATGATTATGTAAGTCCCTATACTCCTTTTGGCTAATAACGTTGGGATACGAGCTCTACGGTTATGCAAGCCAGGGCACACAAATCCAATCAGAAGACATCAAGGCACGTTTGCGGGGAGGCTTGAAGCTCTGGTTCAAGAATGGTACAGCTTCCTTGACCTCCAAAAGGCAAAAACAAGCCCCTGTTGGTAGGTTAGCTAATGGCTTGACCTGTCAAGCAGAACCGAATTTTTAAATTTAACTTCTGGCAACAAGCTTCATGGGAAGAGATATCGGGATGAAAAAAAAGCTCATACTGTGGTAGTCTGTATTTATTTGTCCAGACGTATGTCTTTACTTTAAAAAGCAGGTTAAATTCTTAAGATGTTTTCTAATACCAAGATTCCTCATTGAAACATTTTTCCATGTAGATGACTGCAGCCCTTGACACAACAACGAATTATCAATATTGAAGGTCTCTATGAAAAGAAGATTCATGCTTTTTATGAGTGAACAATATTACTTGATTTACACATGAAGTAAACCAAGATTCCTTTTGCCATTAGTACAACAATAAAACACACAAAATTACATAGAGGACTTTTATAATTTCAAGAAATCCAAGTTAAAAGTTTATATGAGCAAACACAAGTAAATGATTGAAATCTCAGTGTTCAAGGCCAAAGTCTCAACCTTAGTTAAACAGAAGAACACTAATATGCAGTTTGCAGGCTGCAGAAGAAAACCTTCACAATTGCCTCCATCATTTTATTCTTTCCTCCACATGAATCAAAGGTACTTTCTTTAATGACTGCTTTTATCCTTATCCTCATCCTTCCCAGTATATTCACTTCTTGCTTTAGTCCAGCTTTTTCAGTTATGCTACTCTTCGCCCGCCACAATCCTCTTCTGGCAACAATATCATGAGCTGAGGAATATTTGAAAGTCCAGAAGAGGAAATCAAAGCCATCTTTACCAACTCCAAGTGGTCACAAGACATCTGAGAAAATGCACTGATTTAGAAATGTTACCGTTTTTACACCATCAAAATGCTATTAGAGTCAAGTTCAGATTCATAGAGAAAAAAACACCATGTATTTGGAAGAGTTAAAAATCACGGGAAAACAATGCAGGCTCTGCTATGATTATTACAATTTAGCTGTTAATGACCTCAAAGGCATCTAGGCAAGGCGTAGTTGTAAAAGCAGATGTAAAAGATGCCCCCCAAAATAAACCCTCCCAAATCCATGAAGAAATGTGAGAACACTTTTCATAAACACCTACACACTGTTAGTATCCATGGCTTTTGAAGAAAAGCTTAAAGACATGATTCAAATACAAGAAATGCAGAGGTATGAGAGTCTGTAGGTATCTCCTGAGAGTAGCAACCAGAAGAAACTCCAGTTTCTTGAAACCCAGAAATGAAACACACTAGTCCACTGTCATTCCAAAAAAACCAAGCCAAAACAAACAAGACAACATTATTTTTCACTCCAGAAGGTCTACTGAGAGCAGCCCAGTAAGCTTCGATACTCTTTTGCTTCCAAAAATCTCTTCATGTTTATCCCCAGCCCATGCATACCACTGGTCAAGGCCATGTCCACCATTACCTTCTTCTCTTATGAAAGCTGAATAACAGTGCCACAGCTATCTTTTAATGAGCAGACTAGTGTTCTTCATCCATTACTGGAAACCAAGAGCAGAGGCAATGCAGTAAAGCAGAAGTCAAACCATCTACAAGACAGCTCAGAAAGTAAAGCAGAAGGTGGTGATGGCCATGAGGAGTCTCCATAGATGTAGTGACTGGTGAGATTGCTCTGAGTGTTGAGGGGCATTGAAGAAACTTTGGAAGCCAGGGGAACCCAGAAGACTCCATGATCCAGTGACAACAGGGCTATCAGACATATTTGGAGGTGGAAAGGCACAGTGGAGCAGAAAGAGGTATACGGAAAAAGAGAATGTAAGGAAAAAGTGATGAGTGAAGAAAATTTAATCTATGAGAATGGTCAAATGGTAAGGTATACAGTACAATATCATATGAGAAAAATCAATGAGAAAAATGAGAAAAATTATAGAGAATCAGAGAATCGTTCAGATTTGAAAGGACCTTCGCAGACCTCCAGTCAAGCTTCTGTTCAGAACAGACAGGCTGCTCAGGGCTTTAGCCATTCAAGTCTTAAAAACATCCATGGATGGAGACTGCACAACCTCTCTTGGCAATCCTTCCCATACCTGACTGTTCCACGCTAAAAAAGGTTTCTGACTAGATTCAAGAGAAAACTTATTGCTTCATAGAATCATAGAACGGTTTGGACTGGAAGGGACCTTAAAGATCATCCAGTTCCACCCCCTCTGCCATGGACAAGGACACCTCCCACTAGAGCAGGTTGCTCAAAGCCCCATCCAGCCTGGCCTTGAACACTTCCAGGGATGGGGCATCCACAACTTCCCCAGGCAACATGTTCCAGTGCCTCACCACCCTCACAGTAAAGAATTTCTTCCTAATATCTAATCTAAATCTACCCTCTTCCAGTCTGAAGCCATTACCCCTCATCCTATCACTACATGCCCTTGTAAAAAGTCCCTCTCCAGCTTTCCTGTAGGCCCCCTTCAGATACTGGAAGGCCGCTATAAGGTCTCCCCAGAGCCTTCTCTTCTTCAGACTGAACAACCTCAACTCTCTCATCCCGTCTTCATAGGAGAGGTGCTCCAGCCTCTGATCATTTTTGTGGTCCTCCTCTGGACCTGCTCTAACAGGTCCACATCTTTCTTGTGCTGAGGACTCCAAAGCTGGATGTAGTACTCCAGGTGGGATCACACCAGAGCAGAGTAGAGGGGCAGAATCACCTCCCTGAAGAAGGTCACACTTCTTTTGATGCAGTTCAGGATACAGTTGGCCTTCTGGGCTGCAAGCACATATTGCCAGCTCATGTTGAGCTTCTCATCAATCAACACCCCAAGTCCTTCTCCTCAGGGCTGCTCTCAATCCATTCTCCGCCCAGCCTGTATTTGTGCTGGGGACTGCCTTGACCCAGGTGCAGGACCTGTTGTCTCTTGTCCTCCCACCATACAGCACTGTGCAGAGTCTGACTCTATCTTCTCAGTAACCTCCTCACAGGTACTAACAGGCAGCTATCATGTCGCTGTGAAGTCACCTCTTTCCCATGTTGAACAAGCCCCATTCCCTCAGCCTCTGTTCACAGGGCAAGTGCTCCAGCCCCCTGATCATCTTGGTGGCCCTCTGCTGAACTCACTCCAATATACCATGGGGCATGGAGGACACCACTGGATGTGGCATTGCAGATACAGTCTAACGACTGCTAAGTAGAGGTGGACATTCACCTCCTTCAATCTACTATCCATGCTTCTATCAACAGATGTATATGCAATCCCACATTCCTTTCCCAAATATTATCTACCTGCTATATTCCTGTTCAACACTGTGTCCTAGCCTCCAACCCTCCACCCAGCGACTGCTTTGCTTAATGTTCCAGGAAACCTGAGCACCATAGTCAAGAGTCAGTGCACTTCATGCCCTGAGATAGGGGAGGAACTGTTTTCTCCTCCAAATTTTTAATGCATATATTAATAAACAGAAATTGTAAGCATTTTTTGTAAATTAACATACTCTCTATTTTCAAATAAGCCAGGTACTAGGCATGAAAATCTTGAGGCAACCCGGACCACTATCTGTTGAAAACCAAATGACAGCTTGGCCTGCTACCCAGAAACATCCATCACCCAGCCCTTCTCTGTTGGGATTTGTGTTGAATGACGTCTTCTACAGGTTAACAATTAGTTTTTAGCATAAAAGTCCTGTGTCATCATCGTCATCTCCCCAGGAGAGAGAAACAGGCTGACTGATTTTTAGATTATATGCTCCGATAAAACACAGGCTCCTGACTCCCTGTGTGCTTGTGCCATGCAGGCCACCTGCTCTGTGGAGCTGCCACGGGGGACACCCTCAAAAAGGTTTAATAATAATGTTCTCTCTAGAGATGTAACTCAGAGCATGCTCTGAATTTACATTCTGTATCACCGACTAAAATCTTGTATATAAAATCCTAGTAATAGATAGGATCTAAGACTAGTCGCAAAAAAAAAAAAAAAGAGTAATACAGTATATTTTAGAAGTGTTATTTCCTATTAAACAAGAATCTGCCTGGTCTGTAGTCATAAAAACTGTAAGTGAAGAGAGGAATTGATACAGCAGGACAGATCAGTGATCTACCCAGACAGGTATCCTGTCCGAGTGCACCCAATGTCAGAAACATCATAGGAAAAAAAAAAAAAAGCACGGAACCTCATTATGAAGACATATGAAATAATAGTCTCTGAAAGACTCCTCCTCTTCTTAAGTGCTTGTTTTATATCCTAAGCAGCTGATATTTCCTCCTTCATTTTATATTTTATTCTGCTATAAGTAGAAATGTTCTCATCATCCATTTAATTGCCTGATTCCTTTTCAATAGCTGCTAAGTACGTGGTCTAAAAAAAAAAAAAAATCCCAGTGTGGCAGAAAGTTCCACATCAAATTATTCATTGTGTAAAAAGCATTCCTTTTTGCCACTTTTAATCTGACTTTTTTTTTCTGAATTCCCCCCCGCCCCGCCCCATTCCTTTCAGGTTTGAGAGTCAATAGGAATTTTCAATTTATCTTCTCAATTGTAGAGATGTGAAATAACAACTGCGCTACCTTTCAAAATCAGAGATTCACTTTCTTTCACATTCTCATGAAGAAATCTCCTGATTTATATATAGGTCTCTAGAAGTGAATGGTGTATTTCACACTATCTTGAAATTATTCCTACCAAAAGGCTGCCTGCAGTGACAGAGTATCTGAAGTTACAAAAAAGAGAATGAGACTTACTTCCTTTCTGGGAAAAAATTATGAAACCTTACGCAGAAATATGTGTTGTAAAGCACAAACAATTAATAAAGTCAAGTAGAAGAGGTGGGAAACAGCACAATAATTTGCTGTGTCTTGGAGCTTCACTCAAGCCTGAAGACATACAGGGGTAGAACAATCCACTCTGCTTCCCCATGCTGGGGACTGTGCTTTCACCTGGCTGGTCTGGACCATCCCAGGAGCTCAGGAGGCTTGAGGGGTACATGCAAAACATGGCTAAACGCTGCCACATTCACCAACTGCACACAAACTCCAATTACTTTGTGTAACTAAATTCTCTGGCAAGTACAGGTAGATTTGTCATGAAAATTCTGCCAAACAGCAAGTTTTTAGTTCAGAAACATCAAAATCCTATAAAAAAACCCCAACATAAAGAATATCAGAACCACTTAGCATAATTATTCTTATCAGTCCAAGTATAAAGAGCTATCAAGTGAAGCTGACTCAAGTACAGATCCTTGTTTTGAAACCTACCTTTTGAAACCTCTTTACAAACCTACCGAAGTGACAAATCTTTGTTAAGAAAAAAAAAAAAAAATCAGTGTAGTTTAAAACTTTTTGATTACAAATGCACACAATGATCACAATCTGCTAACTTTCTCAGACTTGCCTAACCAAAGTAACAGCAAGTTACAATTACTTTACAACTTCTTGAAAAAAAGATTTTGCTATTTACATACATGACATAAAACATTAAAAGATATTATGGCCCTTCAAGCAGCCTGTAATTTGTACAACAATGAAGATCCAGAGAACAAATTTTACTCTATTCTCTCCCTTCTATTTTATAATAGAAGAAAAAGCACGGCTGTGACTAATTGTTGCCATGTTTGAACTTCAAGTATGTCCTCTTACATTTCTAATAGTTCTGAACGATAGTTCTACACCAATGTGTGCAGCATGGGCAACAAACAGGAGAAGTTGGAAGCCACCTGGCAGCTAGAAAGCTACGACCTAGTTGCCATTACTGAAACTTGGTGGGACAAATCTCACAATAGCAGTGCAGCTATTGATGGCTACAGGCTGTTCAGAAGGGACAGATGAGGAAGGAGAGGAGGAGGCCTTGCCCTCTACATCAAGAGATGGACAGAATACAAAGAGCTGTCTCTGAAGAACAGCCACAAGCAGGTTGAAAGCTTACGGGTAAGAATATAAGATCAAGGCAACAAAAGGAACCTTGTGGTTAGTGTCTACTCCAGGCCACCAGACCAAGGGGAGACAATTAACGAAGCCTTCTTACTCCAGCTACAGGAGGCATCGCGCTCGCAGGCTCTCGTCTTGCTGCAAGACTGCAACCACTCCAACATTTGCGGGAAACGTAGCACAGCAACCTGTAGGTAATCCAGGAGACTCCTGGAGTGCATTAAGGATAACTTCTTAAGCCAGACAATAGACAGCCTTACCAGAGGGTACGTGATACTGGACCTATGAGTCACCAATGCAAGTGGGCTAATCGGTGACATCAAGATTGGAGGCAGCCTGGGCTGCAGTGATTATTCACTGGTGGAATTTGCAGTTCTGAGGGATACGGGTCAGGCCAAGACTAAAGTCAGGACCCTGAATTTTAGGAAAGCAAAATTCTAGCTCTTCAAGGAGTTTGTCAATAGGAACCTCTGGGAAACTGCCCTCAGGGACAAGGGAGCAGAAGAGAGCTGGCAGATCTTTAAGGACACTCCACAGAGCACTAGAGCTCTCGATCCCCAGGTGTAAGAAATCAGGAAAGGAAGGCAAGAGACCAGCATGGCTGAGTCAAGACCTGCTGGTCAAACTAAAGGGCAAGAAGGAAAGGCACAGCTGGTGGAAGCAGGGACAGGTATCCTGGGAAGAATATAGGGATGCTGCCCAGTTGTGTAGGGATGCGGTCAGGAAGGCCAAAGTGCAGCTGGAGCTGAACTTGGCAAGGGATGCAAAGAATAACAAGAGGGGTTTCTACAGATATGTCAGCCAGAAAAGGAAGGTCAAAGACAGCACACCCACCATGATGAGAAGACTTGCAACAACTTTTAACATCTGACCAGGAGAAGGCTGAGTGGTCAACAACTTTTTTGCCTCAGTCTTCAATGACCACGTCTCTTCCCACATGTCGAGTGGATGGACCACGAGGCAGGGACTGGGGAGCAAAGTCCCACCCACTGTAAGAGAAGATCAGGTTCATCGCCACCTGAGGAACCTAAATATACAGAAGTCTACGGGACCTGATGAGATGCATCCCAGAGTCCTAAGGGAACTGAATGACTGCCAAGCCAGTCCCCATGGTATTTGAAAAGTCATGGCAGTCAGGTGAAGTCCCTGGTGTCTGGAAAAAGGGAAACATTGCACCCATTTTTAAAAAGGGTAGAAAGGAGGACCCAGGGAATTACCAACCTATCAGCCTCACCTCTATGCCTGGGAAGATCATGGAACAGATCCTCCTAGAAGTTATGCTAAGGCACATGGAGGACTTAGAGGTGAATGAAGGGGATTGAGAGCAGCCCTGCCAAGAATGACTTGGGGGTACTGGTGGATGAAAAGCTGGACATAAGCCGACAATGTGCACTCACAGCCCAGAAGGCCAACTGTATCCTGAGCTGCATCAAAAGAAGCATGGCTAGCAAGTCAAGAAAGGTGATTCTGCCCCTCTACTCCGCTTTCGTGAGACCCCACCTGGAGTACTGTGTCCAGCTCTGGAGTTCCTCAGCCCAGGAAAGACATGGACCTGTTGGAGGGGGTCCAGAGGAGGGTCAGAGGGCTGGAGCACCTCTCCTAAGAGGACAAGCTGAGACAGTTGGGGTTGTTCAGCCTGGAGAAGAGAAAGTTCCAGGGAGACCTTATTGCTGCCTTTCAGTACTTAAAGAGGGCTTATAAGAAAGATGGGGACAGAGTAGTAGAGTCTGTTGCAATAGGTCAAGGGGTAATGGTTTTAAACTAAAAGAGGGAAGATTTAGGCTGGATATAAGAAGACATTTTTCACAATGAGAGTGGTGGAACACTGGCACAGGTTGCACAGAGAGGTTCTAGATGCCCCAATCCCTGGAAACATTCAAGGTCAGGTTGGACAGGGCTCTGAGCAACGTGATCTAGTTGAAGATGTCTCTGCTCATTGCAGGGGGGTTGGACTAGATGACCTTTAAAGGTCCCTTCCATCCCAAACCTTTCTATGATAATTCTGTAATATTATCTTGGTGTCAAAAAACAGTCATCAAAAGAGGGATCACAGACAATTTGTTTGGAATAGGAGGAGGAGAGAGTAAAAAGCTCCGATTTCCACATCTACTCAGGTCCTCAGATATAAAGGACGTGAAGGGGCTGGTAGAAGGCATTTTTAATCCTATACGCTCTAGAAAGGCAGCAACATTCATTAGCTACCAACATGGTCTAAATACTCTGAAATGGGTATGTTGCTAACTTACAGTCACAATATGGAAGAATATATAAACAACATGAGGCAAAGCCATGCTACATAGTTCTGGCATGGGCGTTCATGTTAACTCCATATGATAGCTGTGTTTCTTATCCATAAATTTTAACATTTCTTTCGAATTATTTGGCTGCTCGGGAGTAATAAAACACTACCTTGCACGAGTACAGTAATGCTTGTACAGAAATTATATTAAACAGCATATTTACTGAAAAGAAAGAATAAAGATAAAAGAAAACAGAAAAGGCAGGAAACAAAGATAAAGTACTACAGAACTGACATTCTCTTCATGCATAGTAAAGATTTTTCACTTCTCAGCTTCGTTGCCATAGCCAGTTACCATTTGAATCATTACACTACATCTACATCCCACTGTCTTCACAATTTAATTAAAAGCCAAGTGATACCCACACTAAGTGCCATCGACATCCACAATCTCTCCTCCTCCCAGGGACCCACATGCAAAGGGCCTACGAACTCCTACTGCCACCAGCCTAAGAAATGCCCTTCACTGGGACAGAGGCTGCCACTGGCTTGAAGGAACTTGTGCCCTCTCTGGGAATCCAGCTGCAGGTCTGAGCTAGTGAATACCAACCCGCAGGACTAGTCAAAAGGATGAGTGCTTAACATTGCCTTTGGTGCTGAACTTATTGAAAGATCACTGCTTATTTGCCCACATGAAACAAATACCAAGATGAGTGCAGAGAAGCAGATGGACAGACAAACAATGTAAGCCAGGAGAGAGAGAAGACTACTAATAGGGCTTGCCCAAATGCTGAATACTTTTAAAAGAATACTTTGAAATCATGAAAACTGATTTTGTGGCAGGGTACAGCACATCAGTCTTAAATTCCATTCTTGTTAATCCATGGATTTTGTTTTACCCACTAGGCAGGGGGCACTCAAAATCCTCATTAGGAAGTGATGTGCAGCTATGCACCAGAGAAAAAGGAAGACTACAGCCTGTAGGATGTCAGATTTCAGTTAAGGCACTGCTTAGCAAGAAGAGAGCACAGCAGGTACATTTTCAATGCCATCTGCTGGATAAGATGGACAACTCTGATAAAGGTTAGAAACCATTGTTTTCCATCTAACATCATCAACATATAGCAACAATTCCCTCCTCTTCATGCCTTGCCTTAACAGAGATCAAAATTGAAGTTGTCTACATAAGCACTTCTTATTTCCCACACTGACAATGCATCCAAGAAAACAAATAAGCCAATAATTATGAAAACATTCAGATGCGTAGAAATGACTGCTTGTTACTCCTGCTGAGAATCCAGGGGGTTCTGACAATGGAAGATATCTTAAATCACATTTGATGAGAAGAGCCTGATACCTAGGTTGAAAAACTCCCATCCTAAACCAGCTAACACTTCTTTCTGAAGACAGCAATTAAAAAGTCACAAGACAGGAATGTTTTTCCCTTTTGCCCAAGAGTATTTTTCCCACTGGAAAGACTAACAACTGGCAGTGTTCACTCATCTAAAGGAGCGGAAACAGATGTGTGTCACGATAAACTGGAACAGACCACTACTCTGAAGAGACAGGTAACTTCTATTGCTAAGGAAGCCCAGAGAAAATATCCTAAAATTTGAGAATGGATATTTATTAAAACAAGAGCGGATAAAAGGTCAGTTTGATCTGGAAGATGAGGACAACTTTCTGACTTTAGTGAATTATAACTTATATTCTGGTTGTTCAAACTGCAAAGCTTCATTAAATGTGTCTCAACTGTAAACCACTGACACTACAGATACCTATAATTTCTCATAAAGGACATCTGGACACAGTCCTCTTGTGATAGTATAAACCAAAGCACTTCTGTAGACTCTGGTGGAATGTCCCTCTTGGTCTATCATGCCATTTACACAGTCTATTGATCACCTCGATTCAGTAAAAAAAGAGGGATAGACATGGGGTCTGGCACGGGGTTGATATAATTCGTATAAGAGATGCAGCAACAGATTGCGCTCCCAGGACCTCAAATAAATACGGAAATCATACTTGCTGACGTGAAAAAACAACAATTGTTAATAAACAGATATTCTGCTCTTCAACACTCCATATGGCGGTCTGATGGATTAAACACCAGCAGAGTGTTGATCGCTCTAAAAGCTCATATTGAGATGATCTGGAAAATCTGTCTATCTACAATTTACGAATTCTGGTTAATTTAATTAAAATGCTGCATCACTAAGTGCCTTAATATGTGGAAAGCCATAAGCTTGTGAGGTTCCTGGAACATGCCTGCTACAGAACAAACTAGTAAGAGTGTCCTTTTTAATTCGGGATACACAAAGAAAGCCTCCTGAGCTTCAAAATCAGTTTAAGTTTACATGCAGGGAGAAAAGAGCAGAAAAATCTCCAAAACAGGCTGAGGGACAGGTGATAGAATAAGGCTAAGGATGCCAGTGGCATGAAAGAAACAATGACGTAGGCTGTCACAGTACTGGTGACTTCTTTGAAAGGGGCCAGCCAAGGTTAAAGGAAGCTAGATGGCGTATAGTTAGTACACTGAAAAATGGAGAGAGAGGAGTGGGGCGTCCAGGAGAGCCACTGTCCCCTTGCAAGGGGACAAAGGCCAGGGAAGTCCCAAGAGAGGAGGAGTCTGTGATCAACATGCTTGGCCAAATGTAAACCCAATGCTGTAATCTACCTTTACCAAGGGAGGCTTGAGATCTGGCTGCTTCTTAAATTGAGACAGGCTACAGCACATACACAATCAATTACTGCAATTGAGCTAAGGGGTGGTACCTGTTCATTTTCAATTTGGTGCCAACACCATAAAAGAGAATCCTTGAGGCTGAGCCAGCTTAGAAAATTCTTTCCTTGCAAGAAGCATGGGTGGATGAAAGAATACAGATATTCCCAACCCAAAAACTCTCTGGCAAAAGACAAGTGAGTAAAACGCTGGGATGTGGAAGCAGATGATAGTTGAGGGAACAGATGGAAAACCTCTTCCATGTCTGCAGCAGCTCTGAGTTAAAAGAAGCCAAGGCATTCCTGAT
Organism: Larus michahellis; assembly: GCF_964199755.1. Classification (NCBI taxonomy): domain Eukaryota; kingdom Metazoa; phylum Chordata; class Aves; order Charadriiformes; family Laridae; genus Larus; species Larus michahellis. Next base: position 65,061,903 of record NC_133899.1, on the reverse strand, counting down.
ATGCTCATTACTGTCTCTGGAATGGACCCATGTGTATTAATACTTTTCTTACACTTAATAATAGCTATTTTTGTCCTTCCTAAACCAAAAATGACAATTCTGGATTCAGTTCTTAGCAGCTGAAGCTGAGGATGCAGCATCAAGGGTCTTCCAGGCAAAAAGGAAGGACCAGCGGTCTTCCCCAGGAACATATTAGTTTAGGCTCATTTCTTGTTAAGAGACCTTAAACAGAAACAATTCTGGATTTTGTTCTGCAGAATGATCATCTTATTTGGAAAAAGAGAAGCAGTCTCTCTAGTATGGCAGTTGGTCCCCTACTTGTACAAGCAGGTGAGGTTCTGCCTGCAAAACCCAGGAGTATCTCCCAGGAGGAGGGCATGCGAAGTTGTGAAAAAGGCCTGATGGCGTTCTACGGCTAACACAGTATTATAAAAGAAAAGAAGACTGTCACCCATTAAAGGACACTTCATCTGTGTTTCTACAATTCATTGCATGACAAGAAAGAACACTGACAATTTACAATGCACACTCCTACACTAATCTTTCCCATAATGGTAGAACTCAGTAAAATTGATCTGGAGTAAATAAAAAATAAAGCCATGTGCTTTGAGAATAAAACCCATTTTAAAAAAAATCCCAATCACATTTACATTTCACTCTCCAGTATCACATCTATGCTTCCTCTAGACTATTTCCAACTACTTTTCAGGACATGTGACTGAGCATGCTGGAGCCAAAGTTAATTATTTCCATATTCAAATACAAGAGTACTGATCTATACTATTACAAGCCTAAGAGTCAAGAAAAAGTGCCTAAGACAGAAAGCAAGGTGGGGAAAAAAAAACCCCTTCCTTCCCTTAAGTCTTCTCTGCTTCAGAGAGACCAAGCAGGCTGATCTCAAAACAAGAGCAAGTGATATAACCAAACAAAAGCAGATCTGAAAGGTGAGCAAACCCCACAAGCCTCACAGTCATTATTACTGTGTCGACAGCACACTTGTTAAAAATGTATATTTTAATTTTCTGTATTGCTAAAGGTCCCAATTTGCCCAGGGATCTAGCTAAGCTGCCATTTTATACCACGACAGAGTCTAATCTTTATTTAATGGATTTAGCATCTATCTTCACTAGAGTGGTCTCTAAGGGAAAGGGGAGGGGAGTATGAAGGGGCATGAAGAGATGATCAGAGCCCCCCTCTCCTTCATCCATCCGGCGCTCATGTTTGTGTTCAAAATTCAATTACCTCCTTATTGATACTTCACAGAGATATTTAAGCTGCAAACATGAAGCCCTGATTTCCCAGGGGGCCATGCCCCTCTCTATTTCACTGCTCTGCTTCCCCCAGGGTGAATTCCTGAGGCGTCCATATTAATAGGTAATCAGTCACAATTCATTTATTAAACAGCTAGCAAGGTTTATCAGCCTGCCCTGATTAGCCGGAAGAAGCCACTGAATTCCTAATTTATTTATGGAAATGTAAGTGTCTTTTTGAATTCCATTCATGAAAGACAGGGGTACCGTGGGTCTGGCACACTGAATTCTAACAGGGAAGCAGCAGGCAAACCGGGGACCAGGGACTTTGCAACTTCAGCCCGGGAAATGCACTACACAGTGACCCCAGCGTGATCAATAGATTTAGGGCCAGAACCTCACACAAGCATTCACAAGGCAGCTCTGCAGAGAGTAGGCATCGCCACCCACTGCAACTAGAGAATGAGCATCCTGATGGCCCAGGACATGGACAGGCTCAACAGAAGTTCCCTAAACAGAGCAGGTGATGTGGTGAAACTGGGTCAAAATAATGAAAAAAAAAAAAAGGCATTTTAAAAAGTTCCAATTAAATGTTCAGAATATTGCTGAAAACTGCCAGGTAACACTAATATACACATTTACATATAAAGTTCAGCTTTTTGAGAACTGCAGACTGTTACAACCTTTAAATTATTTTTGCCATAATCACTTCAACTGAACTGGTTTTAAAATGCAACAAACAGTGCCACTGTACTTTCAAACTAAGAGAGAGACAGAAGCTCAGTGATGCTGCTGGATTACCAGAAAGTAAAAATGGCTAACAACAACAACAAAAAAGGCACCTCTCTATTGTTTTAAACAGAGAAACGGAGAACTCAATAAAAAGTAACCGTGAAATGAAGAGACTTACACATGCACTAAATACATCTTAAGGCAATTAGATAGCTTCAGATCACAGATACAGCTTCAGATAACATAAAGCTTATATACAGTCCTCTGAAGGTTCAAGGCCACCACTGGTGAAGAACACTTTCTTTTTATCCCTTTCAGCTGTGTAGTGATCTCTGAAACTCATATTCAGCTGAATTTTACCCACCATAGTTACTTAAGCATAAAACAACTAGGAATAGAAGACTATAGAAAACATTTGTATAGAATACAAATTTGTGTCAAGTAGCTTTCACTGCATCACCTTCTGCGTTTAGTGACTTTTCTGAACAGCTCAACTGGTAAGTTAACATAGGGGTTGTATTTTTAAATCCTCTGAACAAGGAGGATGTCCCTCAGGTACATGCAATAGCCAAAAGGGTATTTTTAATTCATTTTTTCCAAAATTATTTAGATCTCAAAACTGACAGGGTTTAACAGTGTACAGTGTTACATGGAATATAGACAGAAGCGTGTTTAAACATACTGAGAGCATTTCTGTAACACTATTTCTGAGACACGGTTATCAGACATTTTGTTCAGTGACTTCAGTACTCTGATCTGATTATTAACTGGCTAAGAGGAAAGTATTCAAAACCAACAAGTCAAAGCATAAATAATGGAGGATGCAGATGCCACTCCACAATATTGTCTCCCACAGAAATTATTTCAGTTCAATCACAATTACTTGAAAATATATTTCAAATAACAACCCAAAATCCTATGTAGTTTAGAACTGGCTACACCTGTGTTTACCCTCTGAGTTTACAAGCACAAGCTTAATAGTTGCATACAGGGTTTTAATTTGCTTAAGATCTCTATGCAAAAATTTCACTAGTATATTAAAACCGGCATAAAATCCCCACTTCAACTAAACTAGAACAACCCATACCCTTAAATAAAAAAGATATTATTTCCTCTCAAATTACTGTGGTCAGACATGAAAAGATGTAGTACACACAATAAATACAACCAAAACGCTAGGAGGAATGAGCGTTTGAATTCATCTACAGCCAGAACTCGTGTGCTGCAGGTGTCTGAAGTCAGGGATGGCATGGGGAAACGAATCCTGGAAGCAGCATCTTTTCACTGCCCAAAAAAGTAATCAATAGCTTAATTGTTATTAGTTTGTGGTTTAGGCAGACAAGGGTAATTCAGCGTATTTTTCCCACTACGAAAAGTAGCTCCTAGAGGAAAGGAAAAAACAGAATTTACAGGAAAGACTTCTCACTACCTTTTCTCCACTGTATAAGGAGGATTTCCACACTGGCACAACCGGCAGACATCACAAGATTTTACAACAGGCCCAAACATCTTATCAAGATGTGGTTCTCAACAGTCAGTTTCTCCAGCCCTCGTTGCTTGGGGAACTGCAAATGCTACCGAATAAAACAACCTGTTCCCTTCCTGAATCTAGCCATACTTCACCTTTTCCCCCTACAGCAGTAAATTCACAATGGTGATTCCAAGCGATGGCTTTGCAGAGTACACAAGACAAAATGCACTGCCGAGCAGGTAAAGCATGACACTTGCGCATGTTCTTACTGGGAAGCTCACCACTGAGCATCAAACTCAGCATTATTTTTATTCCCTCAATACATAAGCTCCTTATCATACAGAAAACCACAGCCCCATCCATAATGGATGTCCAACAGATGCTGCCCAAACGTGATGGAGAATATAAGCTGTAATCACACTGCAATTATTTCTAGTCTTCAAAAATGTTATTTCTAGTTATTTCTAGTCTTCACAGCTTTCAAAACACAACCGAGTGAAAGCAATGCAGCACTGGCTTTCTGAAACCACGGAAAATTGCTCCAGGAGATGCAAACTATTGTCATTCATGTCAGTAAATTCCTTGTCTGTGTTCAAGACAACAGCACTAGCACTGAAATTATTACACACCGCTGCTTATGTTGGCCCATACACACAAGGAAAGGGCTTACCTACCCAACTGCCTTGCATTCTCACCCACATGACAGCTCCCCAGATATCACCAACTAGCTTCCCAAGCAGATGCACTGTCATCAAAAAAACATGTATGTGGAAAACCAAACCTACAAAACTATAAGAGAATAAAATTCAGTATTACAAGAACCACAGCATTATAATCTTTACCTCATTTTCAAACTAACCATTTTAAATTCCATTTTAATACAACCGCGTCTGATACAGAACACCCAGTCAAACACAGCGCAATACTGCACATCCACCAAGGCAGAACTGGGATTCATGTCCCTGTATAACACCCAAAGGAAGTGCTTGCAAATAAAACCAAAAAGTTTAACATCGGTATTCCTTCCTTTCTAAATGCTACTTGATATACCTTGATGACAAATGCCTATTACTTGGCTGAAAATTACTGTTCACACTTTCATTCCATCTCACCTGGTCATCCATCTTATACATTTATTTCTAATGCTCCCATAACAGTGCCCATATAGTTCTAAGGTTACTGCAGTAATGAACTGCATGGTTACAATAACGGCTGGGATAATTATTTCCCATCTTTCTTGCACATATAGTCAGTGCTGATAATATCACGCTTCTAGTGACTTACGCAAGGAACTTCACAAGCCATATACATACACAAAATTCTTTCCTATGCTTCTTAATGCCGCAGCTTAAGTAACAGCCATTTACACACAGAGCAGAACACAGTTCAGAATAAAAATGAGACTCTCTAATTGACACAGGAGAAAATTAGATTCTAATTGCATATGCTGTATTTTGCTGATGACAATGGGGTTAGCATTTGCAAAAGAAGTGTTATGAGTTCTTTAATGACCAACAGGTTATTAAGACCTTTGTCCTATAACTCCTTGGAAATGTAACATTTCCAACAGCAGAGAGCCCTCTAGAGCTACCACGGGATAACAGTTCAGCAACCCACCGGGAGAAGGGCACCGATGCTGCTTATTGCAACACCTGGGCTCTTCACCATTCCCCTCCAGCTACTGACCAAACCTGATTTTAACTGGTTCAGTAGAACAGAGACTAAACCCCAGAGTGAGAAAACAGAAGTCAAATTTTAATTTGAAGAAAATGGGAGCTAATCATTGTTGAATCACCACTGAACCTAGAAAGCTCTAAAATGTAACAACAGGTTTCAGAGACGTCATGCAAGTACTTAAAGACAGACTTATATTATTTATAACACAGATGTCATAAAACATCACCAAATATTTGGAAAGGCAGATTTTACATGACAGTGTATACCGGCACCAAAATAACTGGCACTTTGTGCAGTTTAAACAATATATGGATATATGCCTTACAGCACAGAAAGCTCTCCATATGGAAATGCCCTATCAATGTAAAATAATTTCTATACATAAAATATATTCAGCTAAACTTTATTATAATAAGCTTCACTAGCTTTCACTAAAACAGTGCTCAAAACAACACACAAGTGAAATCTACTTAATCGGTTATTAGACTCCTCTCAATTACCTCCACTCTTGTGCTGTAGCAACCAATCGGTAAAAATATCTCCTCAAAACTAAATTATGAACTGAAAACCTCTACTTACGCAGCATGGAGCTTCCTATTCCCATCTCCCCAATTACAGTAAAAAGTTGTAAGATAAATCACAGAAAAATAAATGAACTATATCCTTTAGCTTTACAGTCAAGACTTACAACTGTGAAAAGCAGTAAATGCAACTTTATTCTCTCCTCATTGTGACCAAAAATTTCTGCAAGAATAAAATTTCTGAGAGAATAAACCCACCCATTTCCTCAGAACCAAACCCCATCAGTACATAACACTTCGGGATTGACAACTGAAGTGCAGCACGCCAACCACAGGTTTGGTTCCACATTTTAAGACCCTAAGTTAACCACTGAAAGTTATGAGCTTAACTTTCTGCGTGTTAATTCATCAGGCTTAATTATGATATGAGCTTGCAGTGTGCTCAGGGAACAACAATCTCTTGGACACTTTAAAGAATCCACAAACAGCCTTCAAACATGCTTTCATGGGCAAGTATAAAGTAATGTTTTATTACCAAAATAAATTTCTAAGAGCCAGCACTTCACTGGAGGGGGGAGGTGAAGAACAAACTTGCAACGACTATGATGAGAAGAGGTACTATGTTTACTCTGCTGGCAATGCCATTAAGCACCCTTTTTTGATCTTCAGCTAGAACTCAAAAAGCCACAGCAAAACCCCCTTGCACAGACAGAGACAATTCAAAGTGTCTCAGCACTCAGACAACTTCACATTAGGATCAAGAGCTGGATTTTTTAATAGAGAAGTATGCGATAAGTATGTAGTAAGTTCTCCATCACTATTAATTTGTTTTAGTGAGACAGGATTTTTTTTTCCCCCTAAAAAAAGACAGTTTTTAAACGAGGGAATTCAAGCAAGAAATTAATTCAAAGAAGCCTCCTAGCCACACGATCAAAATTTTTCTTGTGACCTTTTAAACTGTACTTTTCCCACAGCGCAGACTGGGTCTCATTTACAAGCTCCGTTTCCTAGAGTAGCCTTTTAGGATGCTCTAAAAGAGTTGGAGAAGTGCTCTCCTTAAATTCTAGTTCTCTCAGAAGATTGCCCCTAGGCCTAAAACCAGATAGACTTATACTTGCAGAGTAACATATGAGTAAGAGCAACAAAACACAGTTTTCAACACTTAAATCCATCACAGGGCTGGAACAAATTAGTACGACCAATTTAAATTGTCCTGAATTTACTAAGATACTTCACATTGACTTCAGAGTGGTCTGAATTGAGTCCCTAAAAACAGAGATGAAACAAAAATGAGATTTAGTACCAAAAAATTAGGTTCATTCCCTTCCCCTCCCTGCACATTTCTGTCTTATCATCTGACCTTGTACATCTGTTACATAGTCTCATGATGGATCTGGTATTAAAAACCCTACTTTCAGCCAGTCTGTCCTTTTATCTCTCAGTAGTATGCAACTGGTAGGTATCTGGTGAGTATGCACTTCCAAGCACCCTCAACAACTAGGACAAAGAAAATGTTTTCTGTTTGGCAAGGTCTCCCCTTTCCTATCTCTTTTCCAAGCTCCCCTCTTGGTCACTCAGCTTTGTGAGTAAATCCATTCTTTCCTCACAGCTTCCTCAAGTAGCATCAACATGAATTTCACTCTTCCTCTGTCCAAGCTAGCACCAAGACAGAGGAGACCTGTTATTTTCACTCTACAGACTCTCAGAAAAGACCAGCCTTATAAGTAGCAAAGTAAGCCACAAGAACTCTCAATCCAGTACAACAATATCACACCAGATCCAATTCGTTCATACACAAGAAGCCCTTTTATAGCCATTAAACTTAGATTTGTTTAATGGAAACAAACTGTATAAATTAATAAAAAAAAAACACAGAGGAACAAACCAAAATCAGTCTAAGGAAATCCATAAGAAGAAATAAAGGCAAAGCAAGATTTCCAAGGAGAGAAAGTTTTACATTATTAGACTAATGGATATAGCTGGGGGGGAAACGTAAGCTTTCATGCACTCAAGTTATTAGCTCTTTAATTAAAAATCATATATTGTTAAATTTAACAAGATCCTGAAGAAGTATTACATAAAAATGTAGAAGTAAGTAAATTTTCAATAGATAAAGCGACAGAAGCTTCACATTTCAGGGAATACACCAACTGCTGTTGGGGAGGGTTGGCCAGAAACCTCCCTTTGCCTGCTCCTCTGCAACTGTGCAGAACAGCAAGTAGCTCTTCACACTGACAAAGTCCACTGCCAGGGGGAAGATACTACAAGAGTACTGGTCTGAGCATGGCCACTCCCATGGTCCTGTTAAAAGTTGTATCCTGAACTAACATCTTGCTGAACTAACATATGCTATTACTGGCAGAAAGCATTCATTTAACCCAATGAGTTTCATCTGCCAATCCCAACACGGCATTTAAAAAAAAAAAAAAATCAACAACAACAAAAAACACACATCCCACACACAAAAAGGCTATCCTGGAGGTCAGGAGTACAGTTTCCCATTCCAGCTATTTTTATCTCAAGCCCACTGCCACATTCAACAATGCATTTCTAAAGGAGAAAGTTTTCAGGAAAAAAAAAAAGTCCCTTTGTTTTATACAGATTGGTCACTTCTCTGTCCTAAACCTCCAGAAGCTCATGGCTATAAACTCCAGCCCTGTTGGGACACGTGGATATGCTACGTGTTTACAAAATTTTTATTCGATCTTACATGCAGTTTTCAATGCCAAACAAAATGCAAAGAGTTATCATTACTTCCACGCTATTAATACCAGTGATCCTTTGATATTCTGAAATAAAGTTATTGCCTTCTTTTATCATCAAGTACAATCCCCATGCATTGAGGATCGGTATCATAGAAGACAGGGCTTAGACATTAAAAAAAAAAAAGCTATGTTCAGGTGAAATCAGTTGTATGCGCCTGTGCAGAGAGACCAAGCAGATCCACACCAAGACCAGAGGGAAGCACGAACACACAGCCATCCTTGTTAGAGACACATCAGGGTAGTAAACTACACATATAAACCAAGGGTCATAGCAGAGTCCTCAGCTTCTTTTCCCTCCCCCCATAAAATGTGTATTTCTGCAGGAGATATATGGGAACTAGTTATGAAAGTCAAGCAATTAAAAAGCATTTCTGAGATATTCATGGGACTGTACCAGCCACAAGTGCCTGACAGCTCTACGCGTGTGCAAGTCCCTGGAGAGCCATCACACTTCAATTACTATCACTAACATTAGTCATTATCAGGCTGGCTTCAGTCCCTGGGGAAGGCAGCTTGTGATGACAATATCCAGCCTCTCCTTGTAAAACAATTCATTAGGCAAAGCAGAACAGCTGGGGCAGCCACGTGGAGGTCTGCAGAGTGGCCGCCCCACCGGGACCTCCAGCCCCCCTTTCCTTTTGGAGAGGGGCAGCCACCACCCCCATGACAGCTGTAAAAGCCTCTGGGGACACTTCAGGTTTAATCAGTGCTCCTTATTCTCAAGGGAAGCATTTGATTGCAAACTTAAACTAATGGCACTCAGAAGGTTACAACAATCATCAGATAAGAGGCTTTAGGGCATTTTTATCTTGTTCTAATGCTCACAAGTTAATGAGGCAATAAGAGACAGATACTATCAGACTTGGTCTAGCCACATTATACAGACGGGATGCTCAGAGCTGCATTTACTGGAGATGCAAGAGGTAAGGTGGTAAGTCCATTATTGATCGTACAGAAGACTTCATGCTCCGAACTGAAACCAAGTGACAAAATGCTAGATTTTTCACATAGCCTTGCATGCATTATCACCTGATCCAAAAAACAGAGAAAACAGAAAACTGAAAAGGAATACAGCAATACCCAGCCAACATATGTTCAGTCTATTTGACAAATAGACTATTTCCTTTCTCAAAGCACAGATGCTGGCTAAACAGAACACTTAAGCTGATCCTTACATACCGGGTAACTCCACTGCCTCTGAGCTCGCGGGGTAAATGTGCCACCAAACAGGTAAATAATCCCTGGTATTAGTATGGATACACACTAATGATTTTTAACCTTTTTGCTGCTTGCAAACAGAAATATTTATATATATAGTGTCTGTAAATGGCTGAGAATAGGTTTGGTTTTCTTAGTTACCTTGCTTGGAGTCCTAGGCTGAAGAGCATTTGGTGTTCGGATCCGTTTCATCACCACAATCTCATTTTACTTCTACTGACAACACACACAGTATTCTAATGATGCCTTCCTGTGGTATATAATAGCTAGCAGCGGAAAACAACAAATGGTATACAGGATAGGATACTTAACCATAAAGGCTTTATATGCTGTTTTTTAAAATCTGTGATTTTTCCAATGTCTTGCAAAAGAACGTTAACATGAACTCCACCTTACAGCTGGGGAAATAAGGAGGGGCACATGAGAAGGCAACTAAACCAACCAAGCAGAACCATGGCAGCGCCAGAAACTGAACCAAGGTCTCCAAAGTCACACTCTAGTGTGATTTTCACTAGGATCAGCTGCTGCCTGCAAATAGGTCCAGCTACACATACTGAGGAAGAAAATTCTCTCTTCACTCCTGCCAGGAGAAAAACTTCACAGGAAAGCATTTCCAACAGAGGTACTACAGGGATAATCTTTCCAATATTTGTAAATACAGAGGAAATGTTCCATTAACACAGAAGAAGCAGAATAAAGGATAAAGGTATAGACAGCAAAATAATTTTAAATAATAAATACAGGCCAGTTGCAAAGGTTTGAGAGTCCCTGCCAGAGCATCTCCTGAGATTTGTTTGGCATTTTTGTGTTTTTAAACTGTAATGGAAAAATGCACATAACCTTATGCTTGATCAAACTTCTCCTGATCTTCAATTCCTCCACTGACAGTAGTCTACAAGTTATCCTGTCAGAATGAGAGTAGCAAAAAATAGGCTTCTGACAGTATAATGTAAGAACATTTTGTTTGTAGTCATGTTTCTTTCTGTGCCAAGCATGTGGCAGGTAGAAATGCTTTAATGTGACAGCCCATTCCTTTACTTTTGTGGCTAAAAGCTCTTCAGTCAAGCCCCATTGACCCCCTGCTTGTCTAGACAGATGATGGTGGTTTCGCTGTTCATTTGAGCCAAGACACATGAGAACCTCTGTGTATGTTGAGGACCATTCTCTTCCTCTGCTTAAAGAACGATACTGAATGGGCTGTATCTCCCTACACAGGAAAACAGGTTCCCCAGTCCATGTGGCATAGACTCATAATCAGCTCTGTGGATGGAAGTATTTGGAAGTCCATTCATCATCCCCATGATGACGACTTGTACCATCACTGTGATGCAAGAATCCTTAGGTTTTTTGTTCCTAATCAAGCTGCTCACATGAGGGCAAACCATGGAGTTGCACCTGAGATCTCCTGCTCAGAGCTCATGAGTTGAGCCAAGTGTCTAGTGCTGTGTTCAGCTGAGATTGGGGAATGCAGGCTTTGAATTAGCTTACTTCTAGAAAGGATCTTAGATCACAGCATCATCGAATCACTGGATGATCGAGGTTACAAGGGCTCAGGAGGTCTCCTACTCAAAGTAGGGTTGATTATGGGGTCAGATCATGTTGCTTAAGGCTTTATTCAGTCCAGTCTGGAACACCTCTAAGAACAGAGACTGCAAAACCACTCTTGAGGTTGCACAAAGCGTTCCACTGCTTGATTGACCAATGCTAATAGTCCAGCTGTCCTCACAAAGCACTAATTACTGCTTTGAGCAGCACACCAAAAATTCTGCAAAAGCTAATGGCGATGCATCAAATGAATGATTTCACAGTCTTCAAAGCAGTTTGGTCAATTAGTCTCCAGATTAATCAGATTTCTTCCTCTCCCCCCGCTAACACTGAAAAGGGTCCCTTCTCTTAACCACAGGAAGTATCGAGATCAACCTTCACTCTATTAACATAAACTCAACAACTCTTTTCCAGAAAGGATCAAATTATTGCAGCGTTTCTTCCTACTATCAAGCAAACTAAAGGACCCAAAGGGGACTTTCAGAAGAGACATTTTTGGAAAAGAATAACACAAAGTATAACAGAAAAGTTTTCGGGGGGGGGGGGGGGGGGGGGCAGTGTTGGGTTGGGTTTATTTTTTGTTTGGGTTTTGGTTTTTTGTTTTGTTTTTTTTTAATAAAGCAAGTAATATGTCATGGTTGAAGTACCTTCCAGAGGTGACCTTTGCTTTAACAAAATCAGATCCACGAACTAGGTATGGGGACGTAGATAAGTAGAGGAGGAGGAGAGAAAAGGCAAAAAGACAGACATTTCAATAAAGATCAGGTTAAAAGCATCTCAGAGTAACTCAGCTTTTATTTAGAATATTGCTGTTGCATTGAGCATTGCTTGTTAAGATCAACAGTGGTTTTAAGAGCACAGTTATCTGCCAGCTCTTCATCCACTTAGCATGTGGTCATAGAATCACAGAACAGTTTGGTCTGGAAGGGACCTTAAAGCCAAGCCCCTGCCCTGGGCAAGGACACCTTCCACTAGACCAGGTTACACAAAACCCCATCCAGCCTGGCCTTGGTCCTTGCACATAATTTTGGAAACTCAGTTACCAGAGGTAGATGGACACTGTCTAACACTCGAAAAGCTCCCCTTTTTATTTCCAACATTAGTCTCCAGAACTAACCACCATGCAATGGCATGTCAGCATTTCTAACACTCCTACATCTATGTACATTTAAAAGCTATCTATGCAATCACAGAGTTTACATTGTTTATTATAATCTCCCTTCTGTAAAAGGTGGCCACCAGACTTAGAAAAATTCAATCAGCTACATTTGGAGGTCTCAATGCCTACTTGACAATAATAAAAATTTGGGGGTTTACAGTCACTTTGAATATTTAAAAATAATTCTGAGAGAAAATAATTACATTCTTAATGTGATGACAAATTAGTAAGTCAGACAAAAAAGTCTGACCCAAACTACATAATCTAACAAAAGGATATTCTACGTACATAAATACCAATAGGCATCAAACAGAAATTAAAGCAAAGACAAATTGCAGGAGTTTGAACTTTTGACACATGAAGGAGAGTTTTAGAGATTTTTCCCCTTTTCTCAAACTCCAACCATATACATGTCCTTCTGCAGCAAGCAGAGTCATCAACACCTAGAGACTAGGATGCGCTATTAGTACTCGCCATCAAAATCCACACTAGTAGTTTTCCCCCAGAGTAAGGGAGGGGAAGAAGAAGGCAAAGATGCAGAAATTTCTTGAAGCTTAGAGAAATATTTATTCTACTTCACCAGCAGACAGAGAACACCCTAAGGATCCATGCAGTATTTTTTTCAGGTATGACAGTTACCTAGATACAGCATTTGTTTTATGGTAAGAATGCACAATTTATGCATATGGGTAGTATCACATTTGATATCATCAGCAGACTGAATCTCCCTGAATTTGTATTTAAGAACAGTCTGGACCTGCTTTTTTTCTGCACATAGAGGGCAACTCAACCACACACCCACTTATATAAAAAAAAAAAAAAAAAAAAAAAAAAAAAACAGAAACAAAAGCAGCCAAGGTCCAGACTCTATTTCCATCCTCACTATCGCAACCTAATCTCCTGGCAAGTTAATGCAAATCAAAGCGAACACTTCTCTGACACTGGTAGCAAAGCGTGTTCCTCTCCCAAGAGAGACCTGTAAAACAGGACAGTCACTGACAGCAGTACAATTACTGACACAGATACAGACTTTATGGACATGTTTATCTCTGCTGTAAATCCACACTCTCTCTCCACTCCGATTCATGAGTCATAAAGAAATTGCAGATAATGAAAAAGTTGGAGAAATTTACAGCATGTCGGAAACCTCAGACAGCCAGAAGAAATTAAAGAGCTGACTGAGGATAAATCACACAGGTACAATTAAAACTTCCTATACCTTCTTCACTTCCAAACTGGGGCACAAGCCAATGGAGATGATGAAAAGTTGAGGTCACGACTCCTCTGACTGTAATCATTTCTTAACTACCTACATGTCAAAATTAGCCAATTCACAGATCACATATGAATGGCAATTTCAAGGCAGTATTCTGATGTCTGCTCTTCCAACAGGAGCTGCCCTGGAAGAATCCTGCCTGTAAATAAGCCACCCAGTGAGCAGTATAAGGAGATGTGATTTCCTCACCCCTCTGCAGATGCAGAGTATCTCTTACCATAGCACTGTGCATTAAAATGAAGCAGCAGATCTACAGTGTGGGAGGAGGGTATAAAGAGAATTGGGAGAAAGGCCAAGGTTTCACATGGAAATCATAGCAGCTTGGACATCATGGTGACAGGGCCATATAAACACCTTAACGGACAACATAGGCGTTCTTTTCACCGCTCTGAAACAATCAAGTAAGGACCAGGAATTACTATGAATGTAAACTGAAAACAGCCTCCATCTTTTCCTACTAAGGAAAACAAAACCAACCATCTCAACTAATTCTGTGATTCCTGAAAAATTCTGTGATCATCTCCTAATCCACAAGTGAACCATGCAAAATGTGAGACAATTTCAGGGAGAAGTCTACTAACTCTGCTAAGTAAATCCTTAAACTAACTGCATATTACAGAAATCCAGTGTCCAAAGAGCATAATTTTGTTGTCCAGCTATAAAACTCTGCCTTCAAGCTCTGAAGCACATGAAGTATACTATTTCACATAAAGTCCTTGCCAAACACAGTACTAAATAACAAAATAAGAGAGAAATATGCTTTCAGGCAAAACTGAAACATGATGAAGATTCATTCAGCAGGGCAGGGAATGTAGAAACTAACCAAGAAAAAAAAGAAAACAGCTGCTACAAAGAAAATTCTAAGCAGAGCAGAAATAACTGAAGTACATGCACCTCAAACTGCTTCCTCCTATGCAGGACAGCTCACCTTGCAAGAGTAAATAACCGTGTATTTTAAGTTTAAGGACATAATGAGCACTAGACTTGGCATACAACATTCTCTTCAAAGTCCAACATATTTAGAACAATGAGGCGATTCCAAACCATATTTTCTTCCTTCCTGTTTCAGATTAATACAGACACACTAGTGCTAGAAGCACTATGCTTCTGGAAGTGCCAGATTTTAACAAAGAAAAAGTGAGTATCCTCCTTACTCTTTTGTCAGCAGTCAAGATATTAAGAACAGTGCTGTATCTTTGTAATAACTGGCACTGAGAGTCCCGCTGCAGGATCTAGATTTGGATCCACATCACATGATTCTCTTTCACTTTATTTCCTTCTTCCTTCTCCAAAACTCAGTTCTCTTCTCCAGCTCCACCACAACACTTTGGGTAGTCTATCTCTCCAAGGAAACACAGAAAAAGTTCATGTTCAGGAAAGAGTCTACTCTGCTACATAGATTCCCAAACCTTATTTTGGCTAATAAGAAACCAGTTCACTTTTTCATGCCACTTCCCAGACTGCAGAGCGTGGACACACAGCTTTTACTAAAATGGACCATGAAGGGATTTCAGAAGACGCCATAAGACAGACACCCCACTGACATCCTGCATATTAAAACACTCTTTACTTATACATACCTGTTGATATGTTGATTTCCTACAAATGTAAGGCTGAAACATTTTGTTACAAACAAGTGTACACAGAGACTAGAAAAGTCACAAGGGAACTAGAAAAGACACTAGACAGCTGTACTTCAGGAAGCAGGGGCATGTTCACAAATGTAAATAAAGGCTTCTGAGCATAAAAAACCCTCTGTGTTGATTGACTCAGGATTAAAGAAAAAGTGATTATGGTCAGGAAATATTTTTATCTGATCAATTGCAACATCGATATAAGCCCGTTTGGGTACGAAGGCCAGGTGTTTTGCATGGAACCTACGGGCTGCATGTTGGTACTACATGTAGACACTCCTAGGAAAGACAATCCGTTACAGAAAAGGAAAGAGATGTTTCAGTAAGAGGAGACACTGTCCTCCCTCCTTTCCTTACTTTGATTCAAATTCAACAACTTACACAAAGTTGCAGTTTAACAACTAAGTGTCATACCCTGTTTTTTAGTTTAATAGATAATACAAGTTCAGCCCACCAAAGATGGAGCCCCTGATTTAAAAATATCCTACCCACAACCATCGTCAAAAAAGGAAAAAAAAGAACCAAACAAACACCACAAACAACAAAACAACTCAATGAGTGAATGCACATTCAACCATACAGGGAAGAGCTATCCTAGCTTTGAAATTATCCATGTCAAGAGTAGCCTGCAAGGATCACAGGCAGAACTAAGCATATGTTTCAAAATATGCTACAGTTAAATCCTGCTCTACCCAAAACCTACAAAAAAGCCAAACTTGCCTGCAAGAGATCACAACCAAAGACTACCAATCTGAGAAAGAGTGGCAATGTGTAAACAGCTTGGAATTCAGAAAGACTCATTTATGATTTCCCAGAAATTTCAGAGGCTGCAGAGGACTACAATTCACAACCAAGGACAGCTTAACGTGGGAGCAAACTAGCTCGATTACCCTGCAGTCCAGCCTATTACAAAGGTCCTCCCAAGCCACCACCCTGACTCTGACATGCCAATGGCAAACGCCTATAGAAGACTGTAAGAGCAGGGAAGCACATAGCTGTGCCTGCCTAGTAATCCCTCCCAGCTTTCTGCATCTCCAAGATCTCCACTGGTGACTTTTCTGTGGTCAGACACCCTCGATAGATTTATCTTGCAATAATTTGTCTCATTTACTGAGCAAGATAACCTCCGTGCCCACAACCTCCAGCTGCAATGAGTTCTGACTTTAATGTGCAGCCCAAGTATCTCCTCGTGTCTGTCCTGGTACGCTATTTTATTCTCTCTGGCTCCCATACTACGGGAAAAAGCGAAGTCATTCCCTACTCACGCTCTCTGCATTAATCACTTGTACAGATATTTTTCGTATACTGCACCAGTTGTCTCTCTCCAGGCAAAAAATTCCTAGTCATTTACTCATTCTTCATATTAAGGAAAATTATCATTGACTGAACAAACACTGGCTGACTTTTCCTTTATCAGTCTATGATGCTACATGATGGCCCACTTTTTGCTGCTCACCTAACATCTCCCAGGTCATCCAGGTCTAATTCTTGGGCTCTTGATGGCTAGCATCAAATAGCTCTTCCACTGTACCCTTGGTATTTAATTTGCTTAACCATACACAGAAAATAACCATATACAGGAACAGAGTTGCTAGAGTCCAGTGAAAGCCAGGGAATACAAAACCACAGAGGACCATAAATAGGGAGACTTGGTTGATAATGTTCAGTAACTGTCTCACTGCTCTTGAAGGAGTGTCAGGATTTGATATTGGATAATATAATCATTGTTACATTCCTGATTTTACAGCAGGAAAAGCGCAAAACAGCTTCAACTCCAAATTAAAAATTAATCTAAGAGAGAAGACTAACAAAAAGATCACTGACAGGGAAATTATAAAAGGTATTCACATCTGTGGGGTCAGTTATCCCACGTTTTTTAATATTTAAGGCAGATACTGCACAAAAGCACCATCGCCTCCACAAACATATTAGGACTTAAAAAGAATAGGCTTTTCAGGAAGTCTTGCACTAGTGATATCACCGAAGCCATACTGTGGTAGCATAGCAGTCAGAACATCTCTCTGGCATCAGCGAGAGTTTTATAAACATGGCAGTGATACCAGGTGTGTGTATATATATATATATATACACACACACACTTTAGGACTTCTGGACCAATATCGCATGTGTTATCTGAAAAAGATCAAAGATTCACAAGCAATAGCAGGGTCTTCAGAAAGTCCCTGGAACAACCACATTCCTTAAGTGAAACGGTGCTTTTCCTGCTTTTCCATCCTACCTATCTGCTACTTTTACACACAGGTTTGTTCCAAAGTTTGGAAAAAGCCAATTTTTTTATTTTACTTTTTTACATTTTTAAAAAAAAACATTTTTTTTTTTTAGAAAAAACACATTTTTCTCTGTGTGTGTAGTTTTTAGACACACCTCTCTGTACACGTATATTCAAAAGGATGACAGGGCAGATCTTTAAAAATAACTGCAATCAAGGATAATAAAAATCTCTTAACACCAAGTTTGCTTCCTAGCAACGTAAGCACTTCCCAGAGCTGCTAGCTCATGAAACCAAGACTTTAAAAGAAAAAAAAATCCAAAGTCAACTTTGACTCAGTTGCTCTGAAAGCTGTAATGGGTCATGCAGTGGCAAAACAGAGCTAGTGTCTAAATTTGCAGTTATTTACACAAACTGTTTTGAAACTTGCCGCTTTGTGGGACACAAATACTGAGTCAGGATCTGTGACTAGGTTCCCAAATAAGAACTACCTCCCTCTTGCTTTCCACATCAGCTGGAGGCTCCTTATTCTGCAGCACTCACGACCTAGCTCCAAGCAAAGCCGGAGGGACGCAGGGGGGGAAAAAAGCTCATAATGAGGCAACGTGCCTACGCCTTTGTTGTTGTTGTTTTTTTTCCCCCCCCCAGACTTCTGCCAACAGCAGAGATGAGACTTGCTGACGGGCTGCTGCTCACATTCAGCAGTGATACAATGCCTGGTAAAGTCCCCCTAACTATGTGAACAATTAGAAGTAGGTGTGTTCATTGAGCCCATTCCTCCTCCCTTAAAATACTCACGTTAACAGGGACAGCAAAATCCACACAAAGCAGAATTTTTAGTACTCAAAATGGTTTCAACGTATTCTAACCAACAACTCTTTAACAGAAGGAAAACAGAAGCTCCAATGAGAGAACTGAAGCAAAAAGAGAAAAGCAGTAACAAGTGAGAGGATGAGGTAGAAATTTACATAGCTTAAAAACAAGGCAAGGAACCACAAACCGAGACCTCAGAAGAGGTCTGTTGAAAAATAATATATATATTTTTAAAAGATTTTATTATTATTATTATTATTGATACCAGGTCCTAAGCCTAGAAGCTGCTGGAGAACTCTAGAACCACCTTGTAGCTAAGAATAAATACACAAACCAGAGACTTAAGGATAGTCTATCCTTTAAGAGGAGAGTAAAAACAATAAATCAAATTGTTGGTTCATGCTACAAAAATCCTGCCTCATTCAAGGACGGCTATCCTTTAGGTGAATTCTGTGCTAAGGATATTCTGTAAGGAACAGACAGGAGTGAGCAAGAATCCACCTACTAGCATGCTAGGAAAGCTGAAGAAGATATTCCTCACAATCACCTTGGAGATCCTCTCTGATCCACAAGATAGATCTTCAGTGTAAGTCATCAGCAAATTAAATGGTGCAAATAACAAATTCTGATTTATGGAAGATAGCCCATCTTTTGTTGGCAGTTTAGTGGCCTGCATCTTAGGAAAAGGGAAACGAAAGTAGAGGAGATCATGCAGACAGCAGTCAGAAATATATTTTTTAAAAAGCAAGGTGCTCACTTATCCATTTGGTTAAAAAAAAAAAAAAGATGACAAAGTTGCAAAATATCTGCAAAACAGAAGTCTTTTTAAACTACAAAGGTAAAACAACGCCAAAAATAAGCAACTGATATCGTCTGAGCAGGACCTAAATGTATTAGGTACTACTGAGGCCAGAAGAATCGGATACATGGCTGGACAGATCAACAATTACCTTATTCAGAAATAAGTAACTGAACCCTGAGACAAAGAGGAGGGAATCAGCATTATCAAAAATACCATTAACCATTTCAATTGTCAAAGGTCTCCTTTGACACTATCATCCCACATGCTCAGAGATTGATGTCTTACCAGATAAAGGTACTGCAGTCTAAACAGGTATGTGCTAGGCTGCACAGAAATCCTAACAGAGGGTAAGAAGCTCAGATGATGATATAAAATACCAGAGGAAGCTCTGTTAGCGTTATTCCAGCCTGAATGATATTCACTGTATCTCAGAACTCTAACACTAAAAGTCACCTCTGAAGCTTCTAGTCAACTGTTTCTTGAACTTATGGTTACAGTCCAAACAGGGCAAGTCTATCCAGTTTCATCTGATAAAGAAAAACTTTCACAAAGCTATGCATTAATTGAGATATAATTATTTAAATCACTTAAGAACATGCAGCTTAAAGTGCAGACCAGTGAAATAGTAGCGACTGTAAAACTGTCTGCTTTTAAAAGTGGAGGACAACTGTAAATCAAACCAGATGTCAAACAAGCCGGAAAGAAAATATAAGTTAACAATTTAATTTGATTCACAGAAGCTATGGGGCATTCCACAAAGTAGCCAGGGTTACAGAAAATAAAGGTAACCCTATGGGAAAAAGAGAGGGGAAAGTTAGTTGCAAAGAACAGAAATCTGTGTGAAGCAAGCAACCAAAAGAGGAACTGAGAAGTCAGGGACAGCAGGAATTATACATAATCAGGATGTAGAACACAGATAATAGTATTCAACCATTCCTAGATTAAAGCAGTGAAGACGGACAAAGCATTCAATATATTTGTTCCAAATTTGTCAAGAAAGCCTGCTTATATAGAAAAAATAGTAAGACATTCATATGAATTTAAGAAACAAGGCATGTAATTCAGTAATTATTGATTTATCAAACTACATCACGTCAAATCAATTACTCAGATTTCAATTCTAGTGTTGCAATAGTACCTTGATGAATAACTTTTCAAAAGGTACCCAGTCCCATATGTCACTTTGCTTAATGACTTTTAATGCAAAATTAACATGAAGTGTACTGTGAACTGGTCCAATAACAGACCTCACAACATAACTACAAAGTCACTTAATAAATACACTTGTCATGGAGCACTGCAGGAATCACTCTGGTCCTGCACAGCATTTTATCAGTAACTTGGATGAAGACAGAAGTCTTTGAAAATATAACGGATTTGAGATGCAATGTAGAAAAGGAGAGTTGGAAGGAAATGAAGCAGAGTTGTTTCTCACGCTCCATACAGATAAAACGTTTGAAAATACTGTAAAAAAAAAAAAAAGACACTGCACATTCAGAATAGGAAATGTGTCACAAAACACAATATCAGGAAGAACTTCAAATCATGATTGAAACGGTACAGTTTTATTAAAAAGCAGCTAGACTTCTGTGGGAAGCCTCATGCTGCCACCTAGAGGGGACTGGTCAGCAGCGGTTTTAATCCCGGTTTTCATTAATTTCAATGAACAGTCAAGTCAAAAGGGGACTATTAAATTTCAATATACAAAGATATCATCAAATCCAATACCTCTGGACGAAAACCACAAGTCCCTTAACTTTAATGCACACATCTTTTGGATTTTTCTTCTTGTTCTCTCACTTATCTAAGACTGTTAAGAGAAAAGAACTTAAAAACAGTATTAGGAAAAACAGTTCCAAGAAGCTCTGTGCAAACTCCGCATCTAATCTTCTGTGAAAGCTTTCCAAAATCCATGTATATTATGACATACAAAGTATTCAATATATTATAGCCTAAAGGAAAATAGACTTCAGTGACAAGACGTTACAAACACGGAGAGCAAAAATTCAAGATTTCGGTTACTATAGACTAAGGGTTAGCACTGTTGGACCTCAGATATTTCATCGTTTGCTCACTTTGTCTTCTTTCCATATTTATTTGCTTTCAGTAAAAATAAATGGAAACGCATTCAACAAATATTGCAAGGAAACAACCACCTCGTTAGCTTTAACGTAACTCAGGCTTTGCTTAAACTGCATTTAGCAGGACAAAGCTGTCCGACATTTAAGCCTACAGCTTAACTGAGAAAGCCAATCATCGGCCAATCTTTGTATTTGGCTCAGTTTTACATTGTTATGCTTTAACTTCTTCTTCACTAAATGCTTTACGCAGTCTTAACAGATGTCAGCACTGAAAGTAAAATAAACTTGCAGGGAGCGTGTTAAAACAGGCTTAATGATCTTTTGATAAGAAAGCATTAGGATATCTTAGTTCTACAGTCAGGAAAACTCTAAAGGTCTATTACTGATTTTTGTTATCCACTAAAAGGAAGGTGAAAGACCTGCAAGTTTTAAAACTTTGGTGCTTTGTGTAGCCCAAGAGTAATTGTAACTAAAGGAGCAAAATTAAGCAGAAAAAAATTAATCATATCAGTACATGGTGGCATTTAAAAGAAACACAATATTCTTTAAATCCTCAAAGCTGGATCAACGTGTTAACAACAGAGTCCTAGATGTGATGATGAAAGCAGCTCCTTCTTCAAGAACTGATAGAAACTGTCTGTTTGTAAATGGGATGAAGGTCAACTTTAGTACTCAATGACATCACCTCCCACCACAATTGAGTGTAGAAAAAAACAGCAGCTACAGAAGCAGAAAACAGTATGAACAAAGTGATAGGAGAATCTTATACCTAACTGAAAGTTTCACTGTGGAAGCAGTGCATAAAGTTTGACAGAAGTACTGCCACAAGTATTCTGAGAAACAGCTTCACTGAGTGGGAAATTAAGCAAAGTGACCTGATTTATCTAAGGGAACGTTAAGTCAGGAACAGAAATCTGCGTGCCACGAGACAACACCAGATTGACATGTGACCTCTTGTTATTTCTGCTAAGATGTTTCCCCCATGCAGGTACGCTGAAGTTGGAGTTGTAAGCTCACTCTCCCATCCTGTTTCAGAAAGTCACTGTGACTGTCAGGTGCTTGACAAATCTGCCAACACACTTTTCCAGCTACAAATGTACCATTAGCGCACACTTTAGTGGGAAGATTGGCAATGCAGTCAGTCGCATCTGCGCAGAGCACTTACATTCATCCAGTCCCAGCTGATAAGCCAGGTTCTGCAGGCCACGAACCTTCTCCATCAGGTTAGCTGTAGTGAGGCTCCCTAACTCTAAGAAAACAGAAAAGTGTGAGTTTTAACATCTATAGATCTCTAGTGACAGTTCACCTGTTTACTACTTCACAGAGCACTTTCAAGTCATACTTCTGATAATATCTATTTCCAGGGAACAGAGTATGTTTGAAATTCAAGCTGATACCATCCCTAATTTTAACACTGCAAGAAAAGACCAGCTTCCTCTACTGAAGAAGACACAGATATGGTTCATACTGCGATCTGCCACCATTGCAATGAAGAACTTGCCTCATATTTTGGAAGTTCTTGGAAGTTCACATTGCTACATGAACAAGCTACAAGAGTATGTAAGGGAATGGACTTACTATACATTATAATATATATACATTAATAATGTATATACATTATGTATAGATAATATACATAATGTATATACATTAATAATGTATAGTAATGCTGCACATTTCCTGCGACAATTTCAAGTTAATTTGTCCCACTTATACTTTGGAACAGTTTATCTGGAATTCACATGAGCAGCAGAGCATGCTTGAGGATGTTTACTGCAAACCAACAGCTGTAACATGCAGCAAATCCAGATGCTAGCTAGCCCTTCTGTAACTTGCTCATACAGCCTTACCATTCCATTACAGATCTTGAATCTGTGAGAGAAGACAAATGCATAGAGCTTCTCTAAACAAGTCAATCAACAAGTCTAAGCTGCTCACCAAATTTGATCAGCTGAGGCCCATCAAAAAATTCATGCCACTTCTCAAAATACAGCAGACGCACACTATACTTACGCAGTAAGAAACTGGTAAGTGAAATAACTGGATTAATGACAAATGTCTATCATCAGCTAGATAAAGAGACTCCCGAGCTGGAGATTCTGCAAATGTGAGGGCTAGAGATCTGAGGCCACAGGGCTCACTGATGGAAGACTCCTGCCTTCAGAAATAGGACAAATCAACAGTATAATTAAGGGGGGGGAAAAAAAAAAAAAGACACAAGCATTTGGGCATCCTGAGCAAGAAAAACTCCAAAATAAGTACTGAACAACACAAAAAAACTACTCCCCATTCCTTCACCTCCAGAACATTTAAAGAACAAATGTTTTAAGCCTCTTAAGTAAGTACTGAATTCCCATCTGTTTTGGCAATGTTACTTCCTACACATAATGTCCGTACTCACCCTTTAACATATCGATATCATCATTTTCTAACTCAGCCATCCACTTGGGAGGAGAACTTGTAATAGGCTGTTTTGAAAAAAATTAAAGTTCATACAGAGACAAGTGCATTTTTAGAATTGTAAAAAAAAGTCTGGTCTCATATTGAAAACCAGTTACACTGACAGCAAAAATATGAGAGTTACAGGTACTTTATAGACATATTGTTATGTTTAATCTTGCTTTCTAGCTTTCCCTGGAATTTTTAGAGTTAAAAATAGCACACTACCACCCACAATCCCAAGTCAGTATGAAAAGCGGGATTTCAAGGCCACACCTCGAACACTGTGTCCAGTTTTGGGCCCCTCACTACAAGACAGACATTGAGGTGCTGGAGCATGTCCACAGAAGGGGAACAAAGCTGATGAGGGGTCTAGAGCACAAGTCTTATAAGGAGCAGCTGAGAGAACTGGGATTGTTTGGCCTGGAGAAAAGGAGGCTGAGGGGAGGCATTATCACTCTCCACAACTACCTGAAAGGAGGCTGTAGTGAGGTGGGGGTCCGTCTCTTCTCCCAGGTAACAAGGGATAGGACAAGAGGAAATGGCCTCAAGTTGCACCAGGGGAGGTTTAGGATGGATATTAGGAAGTTTTTCTTCACAGAAAAGGTTATCAAGGATTGGAACAGGCTTCCCAGGGAAGTGGCTGAATCACCATCCCTGGATGTATTTAAAACACAGGTAGATATGATGCTTAGGGTCGTGGTTTTGGCAGTGTTAGGTTAGTGCTTGGCCTCAATTATCTTAAAGGACCCTTCCAACCATGATTCCTAAAGTTTAAAACCTTTTGTTTCTTCCAAGGTGTAATTCTCATTCACAGTAAGCTCCACAAGGTTGTATAAAAATAATATTGAAAACAAAAAGGATCATTCTAACGTATACCGGAGTTATCACTGAGAAATGTTTTGTAGACCAAAGATGTAAAGCCCACAAGCGGACACAGCAGACCCACCACCACAGGGGAAGCGGGGGAGGGGGGGGGAAGGGAAGGGGACGGGGAGAAACGCGAAAGGCAAAGCAGCGCTCACTCACGCTTTTGAAGGAAGCGGCGAACTCAGCAACCCCGGGCACTGGGAAGAGACAACGAAAGGCGGCGGGGGGTGAGCGCCTCCGGCGGCAGCACCCCACAACCCTCACCCTCCTTGCCCGGCCCCCGTGGGCCCGGCCCGGGCGAGCTCCCCCCCCCCAGCCTCCCCGCTGACAGGCAGCGGCGGGCCCGCCGGACTTACGCTGCTCGGGCCACAGGTCCGGGGAGGCGCGGTCCAGCTTCTCGAAGCTCAGCAGCGAGGCCTCCAGGTCGGCGCCTGCAACAGAGAGGGGACGGGAGGGGGTGAGGCACCGCCCGGGCCCCGCCGGCGGGACGGGGAGCGGAGCGGCGACACCACCCGGCCTTCGCGCCTCACCGTCCGCGGGAGCCGCCATCTTGCCCGCCTCACGTGACGCGTCGCCGCTGCTCGCGGGACACACGCACCCCCCTCCCCCGGCACGTGACCCTGCCCTCGCGGCCGAGCCCGCGGGGAAGCGCAAAAAACAAACCGGCCCCCCCCTAACCCCACGTGCCGCTCTCGCCCCAGCCGCCAGGAGGCGTCGCCGCGGGGCGGCGCTCGGCCAATCCGGGCGCTCGACGGCCAGTGGGCGGCTTCGCTGGTGCGGCCAATCCGCGGCCCAGCACGGGGGGCGGTGGGGGCGAAGGGGGCGGGGCGAGGGGATCGCTGGGGGCGATTGGCTGCCGGCCGCCGGCGCCCCGCCGGAGGGGGGGCGCGGAGCGGGCGGGGCGGGTGGGCGGGGAGCCAATGAGGGCTGCGGGGGGCGGGGCCTAGGGGAGGGGGCGGGGCGAGGGGCTCCGTCGGGGGCCGCGGTGCAGCGACCCTCGGTCGGGATGGCGGTGGCGGCGGTGGCGCGCGGCGCCTGGGGCGGGCGGCGGCGCGTGGCGCTGAGGGTGAGGCGGCGGCCCCGGCGCTCGGGGCGGGGGCGCGGCGGAGGGAGGGGGGCTGGTCGTGGCCCCCTCGGCCCCGTGGGAGCGGGGAGTAGCCGATGGCGGCCCCGGTGGGGGGGTGGGTGACAATCCGCGGATGGGGGGAGTCGGGCGGTCGGGAGCCCTGCGGAACCGCGCTGGTCTCTGCTTCCCCTCCCCTCCAGCTGCCGTGGAGAGACGGTGCCCCCTGGATCGCCTCAGCCGCCGCCTCCTTCTCCTCTTCCTCGGTGGTGAGTGCCCGTCCCGCGGAGCGGGGGAGGCCGGGGGGGAGGAGAGGCGGGGACAGGGCGCGGGAATGCCCCGGGCGCCGCCGCCGGCCGAAGGGTTGTTCCCTGGGGTCTGCTCTTGTAAGGTCGTTTCTGCCATCTCGGCCTGGCACAGCCCGGCTGCCCTCCCCGCGGCTCCGGGTCGGTGTTGCGGGAACAAACATTCGGGACCGCCCGCGGCCGCGGCACGGAGGCCCCCCCTTGCGCTACCGGAGGGAAAAAAAAAAAACAAAACCTTCAGTGTCAGATCGGTTTGAGTCCGGGCCGCTCCCCCGCTCGCCCCTTCGCCGTGCAGCCGCTCCGGGAATCCTCCCCCGGCGTCGCTTCTCGTAGCGGGCCCTGCCCGGGCCAGCAGGTGCCCCCAAGGGCGATGCCGTAGTGCGATTAATCGCGTCCCGGTTTGTTTTCTCCACGTTCCCGAAGCAGCACACATTGTGCTAAATATACACCAGCCGCTTTTATTTTTTCCCCGATTTTTAGGTGTCTTTTACCACGTGTAATATCTGTTCAATAAGATTGGCAAAAATGAATATAGAATATATAACTAGTGATAATATGTGAAAAAAAGATTGTTTCAAAGTGTGCAGACTGGCCTCATCTATTTATGTCAGAGAGAGGATCTGATTTCCTCTGGGCAGCATCAAACAACTTTAACTGTTAAGGTGCCTTTTTTCTTCCGGTATCCATGGCAGTACATGCTCCAACTTCTGAATAGCTAAATCATGATTCTCCAAATAGTCTGCTTTTACTACACCCCTTGTTCCTGTAGTGACCTCAATTCTCCACAGAAAAAGGTGGTGATCTTAGGGAAAACGTACAGGCAATCTTAATTCAGCCTTTCCTGGGTTGCTTAAAATATTTTTTCTTTGTATTTTGTGTGATTTTCTAGATATCCCTTTTAAGCAATTTGTAAAAAACATAAATTCCATTGCACTGAAGTCCCCATGGGTCATAAAGCTCTGGAGTTTGTAGGTCCACGGCAGATACGTGGCACTTGTGCTAACAGAGTGACTGATAGCAGTAGGAGTTTGTCATTCTTTAGACCAGCACTAGAAGACCTTTTCTGACAGTCAGGAAACCAAGGACTCAGATTTCTTGTGCTTCCTTCCAAGTTCTAGAGGGGATTGTGTTTTCGTAGGCACAGACTTCTGCCTCTTCTTTCCTGAATGTAATTCCAGCTACATAATCTTCTGCAACTTTTTTTTTTGACCTGTTCCTGGTGTTACCTCCCAAAAGGTCTTGCTTTTGCTTTAATGGTCTTACTTTACACTTCTCATCCTAGTCCTGCTTTCTCAGCTTCTCCCAACTCTCACTGCTGTGAGATATCCCTCAACACCAGTCTCTTTTCCTGCATGCTACAGTTTTGTTGCTTATCCAGTGCTAGTTACAGCTTCTACCCCTGCTTTTTCTTCAGCCCTGCATTTACCTCCTTATTCCAAACCTGCCTTTTCTCTCCTCTGCATCTGAGTTGGAAAGTTCTGTTCTCCGTGCTGCCAGCCAGGACAATCACTGGGAACTGGGCAGGTGCAAGTTCCTTGCTCTTAGCTGCAGGGAATGGGGAAAGTCCAATTTTATGCCTATAGCTATGAGCCGGAGAGACGGACCTACTTAGTGGCTTGATGGGAAGGAAACACATAGCATGAGTGTGCACTGGGCACAGGGGTTTCTCACAAGGTGAATTATTAACTGTTTCTTTTGAACATTTATGAATTGCAGTTTTTCAGTTTTCTAACTTAGGTTAGAAACTAACTTAACATTGGGTGAGTAATTGAAATAGTTCTGAACATAAGCACAGCAATGTACTTTTGCTATAACTGCTTTTAGAAAAAAATTTGGCCATTTTTGTGTAAAGCAAGAGGAAAATGGGGCAGAGAGTGTGAAAAATTTCAGCCTAAGCAGTTAGCTGGGTCTTGCTGTAAATACTGGATCTAGACTCTTTAAATGGGTGCCGTAGTGGTAAATGGTGAAGGTTTGCATGTATTAAAGTGCACTGGTGACTGGGCGTCTTGAGACAAAGATCACTCACTGGACAGTGTTTTGTCCTCCACAGCCAACAACCAAACTTTTCATTGATGGGAAGTTTGTTGAGTCCAAAACTACTGAATGGATTGATATCCACAACCCGGTAAGTGAAACGGCCTCACCTTATATATAAGCGATCACTGCGCAACAGGAGTCCCTGCCTCTGTTCAAGTTTTTGGCAAAAGGGGAAAGTACATACATTTCTTGAGAAAGGCTTAGACTTGAAGCTTAAGATGGATTTAGCACTGTGTAATTGCTTCTCAGTTTCCTGTTCACATGAAATGTCAGTCTTAGGAAAGTGATTCCCTCCTTTATCTCCCCTGTGTAGTAAAACCTTGATCTCTGGAAAGGAAGCTTAAACCCCACTTAAATTTTTTTTTGCTCATAGAAAGGCTCTGTGATCAGTATGTCAAATTTCTGAACGGTTTCTTTCACCCTGTATGTGAATTCAACCGGCTGTGATTTGATGCCAGCTGAATGTGAAGTAATGATAGAGACTGATTTCACTCTCAGACCAAGGTAAAAAATCCTGTCAGCTGAAGCTCCCCTCCTTTCAGAGCTTCTATCCGTGAGCCACAATATTCACAGTGAATTTAGAGGTTGGGTGCTATGCAGTGCAAAATAGTCTTAAATTAGTGGCACTTGTCGTAGTCCTCCACCAAAGACAAACGGAGATGAGGCTGCACTCAGAATTCTGACCCTTCTGACCCCCTAGTAAGCATTTGGACAGCAGTTTCTAAAACTTTTCTCTGTAAAGCCCTATTTTGATTTGCTTTCTGTAAGTGATCAGAGCAGCAAGCCATGTTCATGAAGCTCATCCGGTCTCTTGCATGGCAAGCAAAGTTCGTGTTTAATTTTCTTTCTCTTGAGTATTTTCTCTTAGTGATGTACCTGATGTTTTTGTCATGTCAAAGCAGACTTAATTTTTAAGAGCTCATTAGAAGGAGGTTAAACCGGCAAAGACCAGCTTTTAAAGTGAAAATACCTTAGAACTAAGGTTGCATGTAAAAATCTTACTTTGGCCTGGTGATCTAGGTGAACTAACATCAGTGCCAATTGCGTAGTCATGTACTGCTTTTTCCAAAGGAACCTTGCCTCATTTAATGCACAAGAGGGACAGCAGATGAGCCAAGATGAGGCAAAAGACCACAGTCCGCAGAAACCTTTGCCTTGTAGCCTCTAGGAGCTCCAAGACAGACAAGTCACTTCAATTCCAACTTGGAAATCAGCATGGCATTTGCAGCTTTCTGGGTGCTTGGTTTGAGAAGTGCAGAGTGCAGGTTTTCAGAACTATTCCAGTTGTAGCCCAGCCCTTTTTGTGTGCACCAAGGAAGGAGTCTCTTTTGTGCTCTCCCCTCAGAAGTACAGCTCCTTGTAGAACAAGGATGTTAGGTGTGTGGTGTGAAATGGTTGAATGGTTGGCAGGGACAACTGGAAAAAAGTTGAGTTTTGATGCAGGTTTTTTTTTCCTTCAGGCCACAAATGAAGTGGTTGGCCGTGTACCAAAAGCCACAGCCAGTGAGATGGAGGCAGCTGTGGCTTCTTGCAAAAAGGCTTTTTGGAACTGGTCAGAGACATCTGTTTTGAGTCGCCAGCAAATCTTCCTGCGTTATCAACAACTCATCAAAGACAATCTGGTGAGACACCACGGCTGTGTGTGATGGCTGTTGCTGAATGCATTGCAGTTGACTTTAGGAATTAAATTGAGAGGCTCAGGGTTTACTGCGTTCTTGATGAGGCATTGTTGCTATGATTGAGGAGCCAGCTGAGATGCTGTCATTGAGAGGTCTAGCAAAGCACTCTCCAAGCAAATGGGGACGCAGAGGCAGTGCTTCTTAGGAAATATTATTCTGCATTTGTCCCTTTACCAAAAGACCATAAGAGGAACTTTCAGTCTTGACGGAGAATGTGCCAGTTGACAAAGACAAGTGGGACGAGAATGTTACTATGACTTTGGATTCCCTGGATTGCTTTTTCTGTGTGTCTGTGGTGTGACACATGAAAGCTGTAGAATAAAAGCCAACCCACTGTTGACTTTTCTAAAATGTCACCTGTGTGCCTTACTGGCTTCTTACCCACAAGGAGCAAATCAGCCAGTGTAGGCGTTCCCAGGTTCTGCTCAGTCTTCATTGTGATGTTCAGCTGTCTGTTAAACTCTTATCTCTGCACCCTGATGCATGGACAGGCACTTTTCTAACCTTCATAAACTTCATCTTTTCCATTTTCAGAAAGAAATTTCAAAACTCATCACCTTTGAGCAAGGGAAGACCCTGGCTGATGCTGAGGGAGATGTGTTCCGAGGCCTCCGTAAGCTGCTGGCTCCTCCTGTTAAAAAAGGGTCTTTGAGAACCTATAGGAAGGGAGGAGGTCTCCTGAGCAACTGATTGCTCTGAGATTATGTACATGTAGCTTCCTTCACAGCCTCCTTCTGAAAGAAAAGGGGTGATTCTAACTCTAACTGGGAAAGTTCCCTTAGATTGAGTTACCCTGAATCACTTCCAAGTTGTTAGATCCTTCCTTTTCCTAGGAGTGACTACAAATTGCTGTAAAGGGATGAGAACTTCTCACTTGCGCTCAGATGTCTAAGGTTGAGGTCCAGGTGGTACACTAATAGTATACCTGTGCTGCTTCTACTGGGGCTGCTGTGTCTGTGCTCCTATCACAGTGACATAAAATGCACTCAAAAGTGAATCCATTCACGATGAGCTCACAGTGCTTGGCAGAGCAAAGGTATTTTCTGGAGCACAATGAGTTTTAAGATGTGGGAAAAGAAGCTGGATGGAAGACTTAGGTCAAGGCAGTGATGAGAAGGGAGTTTGGGGACTGGTTGTTAACAGATCACCCAGTGGCATATTGCCCTTTCTGCTGCAGAGGTGGTTGAACATGCTTGCAGTGTGACATCCCTCATACTGGGAGAGACCATGCCCTCCATCACTAAAGACATGGACACTTACACCTACCGTCTGCCTCTCGGCGTGTGCGCTGGGATTGCACCGTTCAATTTCCCTGCCATGATTCCTCTTTGGATGTTCCCCATGGCTATGGTGTGTGGAAACACCTTCTTGATGAAACCATCTGAGCGTGTACCAGGAGCACTCATGTTCCTTGCCAAGCTGTTTCAGGATGCTGGTGCCCCCGATGGGACCCTGAATATCATCCATGGACAGCATGAAGGTAATAACAGCCCTTGGGAGATGGCTGGAGTGTCTAAGTGTTGTGGTGCATGTTCAGTGGAGGTACTAAAGAAGTTGGGGAGTCTGATACTACTGCTGTTAGATAGGTTTGGACAGGCACTTCACCCCTCTTGATGGAGGGGAGGGGAGGTGACTGGGAGATTCTCTGCCATCTTGCACCAAATCTTTCAGGACATATGGTGGGCAGAATTTTGGGGGATGGGTCAGAGTTTCTAAGGCATGTAAGTGCTCAAATTCTATTTAGCCACCTAAGCTGCAACTGAAATAAGTAGATAAGTCGTCTTGATTTCACAAGGAAGCCTAAACAAGAATTAAATGCCTCACTGAATATGGAGCGGGAGCCAGAATTTTAACTCCTAAGGTGATGTTTTCCATAGCACACAAGTACCCTCAGAACACAAGAGTACAAATAGACAACAGTAACTTCGCTTCACCATCGCTTGGGCACCTTGGGAGATGCCCAGAGCATGAAGAGATGGCAGAGAGATGGGTGTATGAGCACAGGGGCAGGATTACACAAGCTGAGAAATCAGTGGAGAGATGCATGGACAGACAGTAGGGGAACTCAAATGTAGGAAACACAGAGGCAGGAATTTTGATAAGAAGATATATAGATTTAGCACTCTGGGGGTGGGGACAGAGGGAAGCATTTGTGCACCACAGTGTGTAATGTATTATTTCCTATTTGAAGCTGTGAATTTCATTTGTGACCATCCGGAGATCAGAGCAATCAGCTTTGTGGGATCTAATCAGGCTGGCGAGTACATCTATGAGAGAGGATCCCGGAATGGCAAGAGAGTCCAGGCCAACATGGTAATGCCTCTGCAGCACACTTCAAGCACATAGACTGCCTCTGTCTCCTGTGAATGTTAAGAGAGACCATGCCACTCAGCAGCAGAAGCTGACTTTGCTACTGATAGTTAAGTGCGGAGGCTGCCCTTCTTGCCAGCCTGTTGGTAGCAGAGTCATAGCTACTATATGAGAATGTTGCCAGAGAACAAAAGAAGTGGGCCGGGGTGGTTAACAATGAGAGGCTCTGTATGTGTTATATTTCAGGGAGCCAAGAACCATGGTGTGGTGATGCCTGATGCCAATAAAGAGAACACCTTGAACCAGCTGGTTGGAGCTGCTTTTGGAGCGGCTGGCCAACGTTGCATGGCCCTGTCTACAGCAATTCTAGTGGGAGAAGCTCAGAAATGGCTACCAGAGCTTGTGGACCGAGCCAAAAATCTCCGTGTAAATGCAGGTACAGACTGTGATAAGGTATTTCTTTCAAGGTACTTCACTTCTGTACAACTGTAGCGTTTTAGGTAGTATCTGCCATACAACGGTGTGTCCCTTGGAGCTATTGGCGCCATAGATTTGATGTGTAGGGGTAGGAGGTGGCAGATTATCTGGATTGGGAAACACAGCCCTAGAGCTGGAGTCAGGAATATGTAGGAAGGCTTGGCAGTGTGACTGTGATGCAAGGTTTACAGGATCGGTCTTGTTTTAACTGGAGCTTTGAGGCTATGTCCTATGTTTAACTCAAACCTACCATTTATATAGCAACATCACTTATAGGTTCTTCCAATTTTTAGTGTGCATGCAATTAAAAAGAAAAATGGAGACATGTACTTTGCAAAAACTAGACTGTTATTAATTCTACGAGAGTTATCTTCTGTTTATGTTGAATAAAGTCCTGCAAAGGGGAAAAGTTTCCTCTCTGAGAAGAATCTGTTATTGAATTTTGGCTTCTCAGTGATCTAAAATTATGCTTAATGTTATTTGTTGATTCTGAGAGTTGCAGGCTATTACTCCTGTTCGTTAATATCTCAAATCTTTGTTCTGTGTCTCAGAAACATCAGGATTTTCAGATTTTTCCTGCCACCGTAGTTATCTCCATGATGCCTATGAAGAGGAAGCTGTCAGGGTTAAAAACTTGATGTCTCTGCCTCTTCACAGGAGACCAGCCCGGAGCAGATCTAGGGCCTCTAATCAGTCCCCAAGCTAAGGAACGGGTTTGCCATCTGATTGAGAAAGGAGTAAAAGAAGGTGCCAGCCTTCTTCTGGATGGACGTAATATCAAAGTGAAGGGCTATGAAAATGGCAATTTTGTTGGACCAACAATCCTTGCCAAGGTCAAGGTAAGATGACCAAAACCAGTGCTTGATGCTGTATTTTGCAGGGTCAGTTGAAAAATGGGTTACCCAAATCAGTCAGTAATCAATAAACACTAGGTGGAAAACCCATAAATGGCTCAGCCTTCCCTTGCACAATTCCAATGAAGTGCTGTTGTGGAGGTGATGGAAGAATTTGCAGTAGTGCAACATACTCTGAAGGAGGTTAATGATCTTAACTTGAACAGAATGCAGCCAATTAGAAGAAGATATGGGCAGTTTGCACTGTGTTAAACTAAATGTCCATCGAGCATAGCGTACTATCTGTAGTAATGGCCAGCAGCAGATGCCGAAGGAAGAGTATGATGAAGACCAAATTTGCAATTTTCCTTCCTCTGTTATACATCTGTGCAGTTTGCAATTTAAGGACTTGCAGAAACAAAAGTTAAATATTGGTGGAAATCTTCACAAGAATAATACAGGACGAGGTACAAAATCTCTTTGTTGTTGAATATATTCAAAACTTTGTTGAGTCAGCCTCTCAACATAATGCATGGTGTACAACAGATGGACACTACTACGGGGGAATATTCTTTACCAGGTACACATCCATCTGAGTTTCTATACCTAAATTCATTCTTTTATGTTTATGCAATTAGCTGGTATGATTTCCTTAATATTTAAGTATTCAGTTCTTTTTGGTGAGTGATTCCACGATAGCAAACTAATCTTGATAATTCTGCTATTGTACTTTGTATTCTTAGGATTTTATTGATTTTTATGCTCGTTTATAATTCAGGCTTTTAATCTGTCTCAGAATTTTCTTGCCTTGTTTTCATTAAACATCTTAAAATACTTCACTTTCCTGTGTTGTGTCATAAATATTGTTAGGTATTCAAAAGTGAAAGTTTCACTGAGATTTTTTGATAATTAGTTTTCTTATACAGTGGTTAGTAATAGGTTAAGCCGCATAAAACTTAAAACTTGCCAAATAAATGTTTTGTCCTTCGCTGTATTAGCTGTTAGTGATTCAAATATTCTCCAACTGGTGTTTTTGTATTTGTCAGATGTTGCTAATCAGACATAAATCCTGGACACTGAGTTGGAGAGAATAGCAGGTTCTGGTCACTTCGTCAACAAGAACTGACGTAAACTATCCTGAATTAATCGCCGTCTTAATCAGCTTGGTCATGTAGACCTGTAAGTGAGGTTAAGCAGGCAGTAAAAACAGAAAGCGCTCTGGAGATGAAAAGCAGAACCTTCTTTAGTGGTCTAGATAGATGGCAGGGCATGGGAAATGGTGAACAGGGAAGGAGGACTGAAAGATGGCCTGTGGCAATGTAGTATGATGGGTAATCCTAGGAATATCCTCAGCATTAGCAGCACATGTGTTCATTATATCCTGTTTCCTATGATATTTTTATTATATCCTGTTCATTATATTCTATATACAAGCTGCTTTTTCTGCTGTTTGTCTTGGCAGCCAAACATGACTTGCTACAAGGAGGAAATCTTTGGGCCTGTCTTAGTGGTTCTGGAAGCAGACACTTTGGATGATGCCATTGAGCTGGTGAACAATAACCCCTATGGAAATGGAACTGCAATCTTCACCACGAATGGAGCCACAGCTCGGAAATATTCTCACTTAGTAGATGTGGGTCAGGTATGTTCAAGCTAGAATTGTTGCTATTAGTACTCACCATTTACAATGGGTAGCCATCCAGCTGTAGTGACTAATCACTGACTACTCAGCCAACAGTACCCAGCCTCGGATTTAAAGAAACAAACTATGGTAGCTTTTGGAGAGTGCTCTGCAATCCGCTACTTCTTGTGATTAATATGGCAGCTTTCCTTTGGTTTAGGTGGGTGTCAACGTTCCAATCCCCGTACCTCTGCCCATGTTCTCTTTCACCGGCTCTCGTGCTTCGTTCAGAGGAGACACCAATTTCTATGGCAAGCAGGTAACTTACTGATTCAGAGTACTCTATTGGATTGAATTGTGATAAATGGCAATGAGGAATGGTCATCAGACCTCATTAATAAGGAGACTTTGAAGCCGTCTCAACCAGGAAACTGAAGACCAGCCAGTGATCACAGCCAGCATAATGCATGTTACAATAGCCAATTCCTTTTTTTTTTTCTTTAATATAAAAAAGCAAGCCTTTTTTTAGGAGATTTGAGAAGTGGGGAAGAACTAAGTAGCAAGCTTACTCACAGAGCCAGAATCTTTGGAGAGCTGGTAAAAAGAACAGGCTGACAAGAATTGTTCCCACAGAGGAAAACTCAACCCTCTGTAAATACAGCAAAAACTGCTTGATACACCACTGGTGCAGACCTCAAGAATTCATAAGGCCAAACGTCTGATCCTTGTGTCTCTCCCTCCTTTCTTCCAGGGAGTGCAGTTCTACACACAGCTGAAGACTATAATTTCTCAATGGAAGGAGGAAGATGCCACCGTTACCAAGCCTGCTGTGGTTATGCCAACTATGGGAAACTAAATCAGCCTTTACAGATACTGTTTCTGCTGCCCTTCTCCTTCCACGCTGCACTTTCCAGCTTTGTCCTGACTATCATAATTTCCTTGGGAGTAAATAAAAAGCTCCATCTTCTCAAGGATCTCTGTTTCTGTGCAGATCAGGCAGGCTCATGTAATGCACAGTCTGAGTTTTCTGCTGCTGTCAGTGTTTTTTGGTTAGCTGAACTCAATTTTTTTCCTATAACCTATCACAGAGGAAACAACCTTATCTAACTGAAAGAGCAGACAGTGAGGTTGGTCTTAATTTGTATGTCTTTCCAGACCCTCTGAACTTGAACATTACTCTGGTTTCCACTTCAATATCTTTAGCCTTAGTGACTCACTCCTGGCTACATCTTGTAGCAGTTTTCTTTACCTCTTTATCTTACATGTTAAGATTTTGAGTTCACCTTACTCAAAGATGAGTACTCATTTTGAGTGACATAACTGGGACACCTTGGGTGTCTCATAGAAGTGACTTTACGTACAATGAAGACAGCAAGTTTGGGAGTTGAGAACGTCAGCCTTTCATCTGTTGAGCAGTTTCCAAGACACTTGGGAAACAGCTTTCTACAGATTTTTCAGGAAAGCGTATTTGATTGCTTGTCTGAGGATGAAAGAAACTCCTGTATGGTACAGTGACCTTCACCGTGCCTCTGATAGCTTGAAAACTTCTGTTCCTGTTGTGTATGTGGCTTGTATTCTCCAGCTTGCTGTCAATTCTGTTATACCTGAAAGTTGTCTGGTGCCTTTTTACTGTGCTAACAGATATGTGCCTACAGGTCCTGTAACATAACAAAACTGTGGAAGCAGAAACATAAGGATGTATACGTGTCTTTGTGTCACAGCACCGTGTGGGTCTGGGTGGAAGGGAGAGTAAGCAGATGGGTCAGAAGGAGGAAAGAACACGCTTTTTAATCACAAAGCAGCGAGACGTGTTCTGTTGGTTTCTTTTCCTGACTATGGCTCTATTTTTTTGCGTCGATTGACTCCATGTCACATTTGCTTTAGTCATGTTCTCTAGGGACTGCAGGTCCCATTACTAGAGAAGGATAAGACTTGGTATACCCTGTTTTTAAGAATCTGTGCATTTGGAGCTGGAGAGCCTGTATTTTTATTCCTGGTTCCTGGAAGATGATGCAGCCATGACAGTTCTGCAGGGAACTCTTTTAAGCACCCATGCAAAATAATATTATTCTAATGATTGTAACCTTTACTTGTTCTAATTAAACAACCTGAATGTGAACACTTTGTATCCTGCCTTCTGGTAAAGATGCCTTGTAACTGACAGTTATGTATTAGTGCAATTACTGGGGATTCACTAAAGTTTGTATCTTTTTTTTTTCCCCTTTGCTATACCCTAGACGGAAATTCTCACCTTGTAATTTGATTACAAATTAAAAATATGCTAATATATTTCTGCAGAATATGACTGTTCCTTGGTAAGACGTTATATAGGTGGATGTTGACTTTATTCCCCTCTTTGCAGAGGCTGGTCTGTGACTCCTGTAACCCATGTATACATCTTCCTTTTACAGTACCTCAGGGACCTCTGTCCCAATTTCCTTATACCGCATTTCAAGGAGTGCATTGCTTCTGTTTCTGCATACACATCATTTGACCACAAAAACTCTTAAGCTTTATGTGACTTTAATACAAAGTGAAAATACATCTTTATCAAATTATAGCAACACATATATACAGAGTTCTAACCGCTAGTCCAAATCCAATAGCACCACTAGCGTTTTGTACACGGTCATCCGAGCCCCTAGCTTGGGAAAGAATAAAACCTTAATTTTAAGCAAGAGGAAAATAACTATTTCAGATGGATTTCAAATGTGCAGTCAAAGAAGTAGTGTAGCAGATAGGGGATTTAGAATTTGCAGCTTCGCTCACAAGGTATCTTCCAAAATGAAAAGTGCAGATGGGTCGGTAATCACTGTGGCTGTTGGCTGTTGTTCATGCCAAAGTGTACAGCTGCCTTGCTCTGCTTGTGGTGTTAACATCTGAATGTGCGGAAGGATTACTGCAGAAGATAATGAATCTGATAATTCGGCCTGCTGTGTAATGAATATTAGGTTGGGAGAAGTATTTTCTGTGCTGCAAAGGTAAAATACTCAAGGTAAATCGCCATTAAGACCTTGGCATTCATTCATGCGCCTGGGAAAGGAATACTAATCAACCGTTTCTAATATTGTCTACAGTCATTCACTTTCAAAACACTTTAATTTTCTTCCTAATCAGTATTGCTATTCTGACTTTTCTGTTGTCTTATTAAAGCCCATTGTGTCTTTCCTTTAGAAAGTCTAAAATTCAGCTTCTCCTGTAACAAAAGCGGTCTTTATTATCAAGCTTACCTGCTCCTTGAAGAATTGCATTCTCCAGACCTGTTCTGGACACTTGTATAATCATTTCATTTGTGTGCAAACATCTTTTCCAGTTATCTGCATTTCCAACAGCATTTTTTAAACAGATGGTTTTAAATAATTGTACTAAAAATACAAATCTTGTATATGTGTTTCTTAGCTAATGAAATGCCTTTTTAGATCAAGCTGCAGATGCTGACTGATCATGATGTACCTGTTTCATCTCACTGCTGTTACTTTCTACTCACCTGTTTATTCTCCTTTTAATTTCAACATTCACAATTTAAAAAAAGCTAAAGATATATCTTTTATATTATACAAAAGGATAATCTAAGTATAAAGTACCTCCTGATAAATTTCTTTAGATTCTATTAAAATAGCCTTTGTCCGCCCTTTGTCTCCTATTAAAAATCATTTCTTGCCTAGAAGGCACTGCAGTCTAGATTCTCAAAGCTATTTGATACTCTTAAGTCCAAAAATTATGTTAAAATATTTTAACCACCTTTGACAAATGGGCCCTGTGAGTTCCAATCCTGCTTGTTTTCCCTCTCTGTGCAAAAAAAAGGCTACAACTCACTTCCACTCCTGTTTCTGGAGGTGGCAGTCTGCCTCTCCAAAGGAGGTGTCTCTCAGCTTTCCGTATAAATCCCTCCAGGGCTCCTGTTTAAGAACTTTATCTGATCATTCAATGTCTGGGTATTACATTTTCTTTTGTCTGCTTTAATGTCTCATGTCTGACATGACATTCCATGATGGCACGCCAGAACCCCTCCCTACTTATTCCTCCAGGGTAAGTTGATACTGCTTGCCTTGGAATATTATAATTAGCTATATAGTTGTATCTGAGTCTGTATCTGAAAATCAGGCGTATAAGTCTTCATACTGGTCCGTTCTCTCTAAGTGATTCTACACCGAACACCAAATCAGATTAATAGATTTTGCCTTTTAATCAAAACTTCCTGTGCTGGCTGAAAATGCATCTCCTTTTATGATCATGGCCTTTCACAAGAGAATCCTCAAAAAATACTAAAGCTGCTTTTCAATAAGAGGAGGCTTCAAGGGGGCATGAGATCAACTTTTTTTCATGAGAGCTGAGTCTAAATGCCTGCTGCTACAAGATTAACATGACTAGAAATCTCAAAATAAATAAAAAATTCCTCTCTCTTGTCACACATACATTTATTTGTGTATAGAAACACTAATATAGATCTTCAGACAAACCAAAGTATTCTAAAGTGGGAGGGATGACAGAGAGACAATTGCATCCATTTATATATAAGCAGGACTGAGGAGATGTTAGATAGTGTGCTATAATTTAGCATCTTACCCAATTTTGCTTTCTTCTCCAGTATCATCAGAAGCTGGAGCTGAAGTAGCCAAACTGTACTTGCTGTGAGGAAGAAACAAGAGCAAAGTAGTCCTCATCTAATGATTTGTGCTCAGCCAGCTTTCTAATCCCACACCAAACTTGTTTTCTAAAACAAACAGCAGGCAAGAAATGCCAGGGCACCTGAGCTGTTGCAGTACACTATCCAAAATCAGCACTACGAACTGAATGTGAGTTCAGTTCACTATGGAATTCTCTATTTTGTGGCAAAATCATTTCAACTAAAAGGGAATGAGGAGAAACAAGCAAACAAAAAAAAGTTTTTATAAATCTGGGTTTAATCATAAGTCAACTTAAAATGAAGTGGGTTTATTACATTCCTCAAGCTTTCGTACTCTACATCTTTAGGTGCATTCTGGCATGCTGGCAAATACTGATAAAAGGAGTTAAATCCATGCACAAATTGGAACTATAAAAGCTGATGGATGAATCATTTTAATTATACATTTCTTGCTTGTGCTGTAATAACCTTAACAAAATTTGCTAAAATGCCATTAATGTAACTTTTTCTAACAAAATTTAAATTTAATTTAAAAATAAATAAATAAACAAACTCTTTTAACACAAAGAAGCTGATATTCCACCCTAAGCATTACATCTCCCCAAACCACGTTAAAAATCATAGCGTTTTAGGTTTCTCTTTGGGCCCTCTTACGCCCCAGTTCACAGCTTATAATATATTTAATGCTGTTTGAACTTTGAATTTCCAGTGTTAGCCATATTTTAGATATCTCTAAAGTCATGCTCCCAAATTTCTTAGGCAGACACTAATGAGCCACTAATGAGACACTTTTAATAATCTAGTTGTGGATATTTGTAGTTTTTAATACTGGTCAGATTGCTTTACAGTACTGTTATTAAAAGGAAACATATGCGGGGAGCAATACTCACAATATACATTATTTACTTGTTTGGCAAAGATGGATAGGGATTCATTAACCACGGAACAAAATTAATCCCACTGCACTGAGCAAATTTAACTCTCTGTCTTCCTCAGCAATACCTAAATTTACTTCCACTTGCTTTTCTTTTGATACTACACACAAAGATCTAACAGTATAATCTGGTGCATGACCAAAATTAGTGTATAGTATATCAAGTTTTTCAAAAGGTTAAATCACCTTTTTCAAAAGGATGAAGTATGTCACACCAAGCCACACAGTTAGCTAGATTCAGAGTTTCTTGGAATCCCTTGACCTGGAGTTATCAGCCCAGCTCCTGTAACAGGAAAAGCTCAGCAGTCACCTACTGAAGAAACAGAATATTACCATGGATTTGTGCCATTCATTTTGGCAAAAAGCAATCAGAGAACACGTTCTTTTTGTCCCCATGTCAACTCACTGATATCCACTTTTTCAAATGGGATTTTTTCCCTGAAAAACGCAGAAAAGATCAATGTATTAGAAGAAAATTTCAAAGGCATATCTCTCATGGATTCTATACATGTAAAATAGGTTTTAAATTCTAGTTCTGCCTTGGTCTTGTTCAGTTATTCATAGCATGTAAATTAAAAAAAATAAATCTGAGCACACAGCGCTGTCTTTTTGCCTTCTAAATCTATGTCTCTCTAAACCAAGTAGGACAAACCCAATGATTTCTGTTATACGTGTAATGGTTACAAACACTGGGAGAGGGAGGGTTAGTACTAACCTGTATTAGTTTCAAGTACATTTCCTTGCTTCCCCTGTCCATACATAAAAGGATCAATACGTATAACCAATTTTCATTCTTGGTTCCAGTCTCCTCCTCTTGCTCCAAGGGGAAGCTTCCTTAGATTTTTGTAACTACTTTCAGCTCCGATTTGTCATGAAGTGTTTCTGCTGTATCGTTTTTGAGATAAGATAACCTGAACAACGCATTCTAACTGATTGTGCGTCAATAAATTATTGAATAGCCAATGCGTACTAAGCAAACATTTTATTTGGGAGTAGGATAATTTTGATCTCTCTCCAAGGACGTATGCAAGCTTCAGGTATGGGGGACCTTAACTCTGTGGCTTAAAATCCAAGTGCCTGGACACTGCTGCAGTGTTGTAGGCACAGATTTCCAGCCAGAGACTGGAGACCTGTAATCCTGGCCACCACGACATGTGTAGCCCTAATTTAAACTAAACTGCATCCTAATACAAATTCTGAGATACCCACACTTATGAATCTGAGATTTTGTTTTATTCACTATAAAATGAAATCCTGTCAATCTGTACTGTACCACGTCATCTTGTTTTTAATAGGTCAGTGTCTATTTCAAGTAATGGCTTAATTTTTAGATTATTATGAAGCTTGAGGAAAACAGCCTTTGAAAGCACGATGCAGAGCAGGGGCTTCTGACACAGAGGAGAACAGTTGAAAAAAAAACTGGATTTGCCATCTACTGGATGTTTCTGTTAAAATGATCAGCAACATAGTAGAGAGCTGCTAGCATCTCAATTGTAATTCTTAGGCTTCAGCGTGAGTTCACTGGAATGAGTAAAAAGCAAGAGAAGAATACCAGAATAGCAATGCCTATAAAACCAAAAAGATTAGAGAAGCAATAATAATTATTAAAAGGAAACCGCAGAAGCACATCTATACCAGAAGTTCTATATCAAATTCCACAGCACATGGCAGAATGACTATTCAAAGAACTCTTTCAAGCTTATCTTTCATTTAATCCATAGAAATAATGACAAAAACAGTGATAGCCTAGTTGAAATTAGGTGCCCACAAAGTCATTACTAATTGAGAGGATATTACGCCTCATACAGTAATTCTCACTACAGAAACCCCCCCAAGCATTCCGAATCTAGACAATACTATCATGCAAAGGGTTTTTTCAGCTGTACTAGGAAGACAGACACTAATTTTTGATGTTTCAATACCAGTAGCATTTCTCTGCTTCCTCTAGTTCTCTGCACATACTATTTGTGCTATTTATATTGCTTTTGAAGGTTTTGATTTGGGGAAATTCTTCCTTCCCTGCACTACCCACGGTCTTCATCAAATTTTTACACAATCTATAAAATTCACTTAACCTTCTGGCTTGTATTATTACTTTGCTTCCCCTTCATAGGTCGCCTGTGCCCGTATTTCCACATCACTGACAGTCATTCACACATACTCTGTCACTCTGTTTAATGCTTTACTTTGTCTATTCATTCAGTCATCAAGATCATACAAAGTCCAACGCCTCAAGGGTTCCTTGAAAAATGCCTGACTAATTTGCTTTTAATATCTTAGCTTAAAAGGAGCTATCTATTAATAATCCAAATGCTGTTGACCTCATTTTACTCTACAGAAAGCATCTGGTGGTGTTTCTAAGCCTCTTCTTGTGGCTGAAAAAAATTCCAGTAGAGCTGAGTCAGCAAGGCACTTGAATTGCTCGAGGCACTTTTTTCATGTCATAAGTCAGCTGGGATACTTCTTTACCCCAGGCTGAAATGTTTTACAGACAATACTACTATTTGATGTTTGTATTATAGCTCCAAAGTATCTCTGACTAGGCCATGTGCTGTGTAAGTGTTTAATGAAAGACAGTCCCTAGTTTTATATTCTAAATGGCTTACGTGGTTCAAAAGATGATACCATAGTGGTATTCACATACTAACTGAGCTGACTACTGAGAAATCTGTCAGACTTATACTGCTATAGTCAATTGCTAGCTCCTCTATATATATCTTTAAAGTGTGTACTAGATGCTCTAGTCCATCCACATATATGTTTGTATGATTCCATGTTATTGTGTAAAAAAAACTAAAACAAGCACTGGACCATTACCAAAATGAGCTCTGGCTTCAGAATTTCCATTTTATTAACCTAGTGCTTTTCCTCACTCTGTAAAATGTAAAGAAAACAATCCAGTAGATCGGCCACGTCTGTCCTCCTCCACTCCCAAACTCTATGCTGCTATGCAGACAAAAAAGTTGCCTTACAATTAAATATTGCAAACACATATTTATGACAAACTTACATCCTCCAGCCCTTTCTCCATAGCTGCTTTCTCCTTGCGGAAGTCCTTTATTAATTTCAGTTATAATTGAATTTGGCCAATTTCCCCAGCTTTTTTTCCGAAATTTCTCTTCCGGTTCTTGTATTTGTTGGTCATAGTCTGCCTGCAAATCAGAAATTCTCAATAAGAAGAAAACCAAATGAGAGAAACTGATCATCAAATATTGTAACACAAAACACAGAGCACACAGAATTGAATGTCTGACATCATACTAAGCTGCAGTGTTTTAATGACTGAATTCATCATTAGAAGAAATGCTGCAAACTCAGCAGAAGCTACCTTCCAGTGAAATAACAAGTCTAGAAATTCATAGCAAGTTTAAAGCAAGGTCCATTTTATCATTGCATTGGGTTTGCATGGCAAGGTTTTGGTAGTGGCGGGGAGGGGGCTACAGGAGTGGCTTCTGTGAGATGCTGCTGAAGCTTCCCCTGTGTCTGATAGAGCCAACGCCAGCCGGCTCCACAACAGACCTACCGCTGGCCAACGCTGAGCCCATCAGCAATGGTGGTAGCTCCTCCGTGGTAATATATTTAAGAAAGGGGGAAAAAAACCCTGCTGCAGCAGGTCCTGCTCCAACAGCAGCTAGAGAGAGGAGTGAGAATATGTGAGAGCAACAGCAGCCCTGCAGATGCTAAGGTCAGTGAAGAAGGAGGAGGAGAATGTGCTCCAGCTGCTGAAGCAGAGATCCCCCTGCAGCCCGTGGTGAAGGCCATGGTGAGGCAGGCTGTCCCCCTGCAGCCCATGGAGGTAATCGGTGGAGCAAATATCCACCTGCAGCGCATGGAGAACCCCACACCAGGGCAGGCGGATTTGCCCGAAGGAGGCTGTGACCCCGTGGGAAGATACAAACAGATGTGGAACTCTACCTAAGAATTAAAACTATGTGGACAGAGGGGTTTCTTCCTTACTGTTTGGATAGAGGTGCAGTGTTAGAGAAGCAGTTTAGGAAAGGAGAAAAAAAGACAGATGCAGAGAGAAAAAGAGGCAGCTGGAAAAAGGCCTGATTAAGATCTTCTATACCAGATAGGCTGAA
Source organism: Larus michahellis (assembly GCF_964199755.1). NCBI lineage: Eukaryota > Metazoa > Chordata > Aves > Charadriiformes > Laridae > Larus > Larus michahellis. Next base: position 65,017,452 of record NC_133899.1, on the reverse strand, counting down.
AGAAAACGGTGGTCTGTAAGCAAGAAAATTGCCTCCTACCATCTGACCTCACCCAGATCCTGGGGATCAGAGCTTTTTATCTTCTCATTCAATAAACAGGATGTTAAAATAATTTTATTTTAGTTTCCATTTTCAGTTTCTTTTTCTAACTGACAAAAAGGGCTCTGTTTGGTACTTGGATTTAGAAAAGTAAGAAAAGGACTAAAGCGAAACAACCTGCCATAGAGGAAATGGAAGCGACGGTGTAGGGATTCTTTTTCTTCATTGTGTTCTGAGTAGAGTTTGTCCCTATTTTCCCTAAACCCTTCTCCAGGGAGCTAAAATGAGTGGATTCCCTGAGCTTTTTTCTGCTTTTAAGCTGAGAAGAAAAAATGCTTCGGCCTCTTCTTGCCCTGTGCTGCAGCCCCGCACCACGTCGGTGCCCTCCCCTGAGCTCGTCCCGGTACGTTGCTCTCTCCCTCGTCCTGGGGGGACGCCGCCGGTGTGAGGGCGCAGGCCCCAGGCAGGGAGGGGCAAGGCCTCCCCCTCACGGCCCAGCCCGCGAGGAGCCTTGCCGCCGCCAGGGTGCGCTGCTGCTTCACCGTCACCCGGCCGCCCGTCGGCGGGGCGGGGCGGCCACCGGCTGCCAGGAAGTAACGCCGTCCCGCCGGCCTCCATCTTCGGTCACCCGAGCCGCCTGCCCCGCCGCCGTCGGCCTGCGGCAGCGGGAAGGCGCCGCAGCGGCACAACGACTGACGCCCTCCCGCCATGACTCCCCCCCCGCCGCCACCGCCGCGTCTCCACGGCAACCCGCCCCGCCGCTTCCGTTACGGGCGGCGCCGCAACGAGGAGCGCGGGCAGCGGCCCGTCCCCATGGAAACCGGACGGCGCCGGCCCGCCACGCGCAACGCGCGCGACGGGCGCGTCACGCGGGGCGCGTCACGCTGACGTGACACGCAGGGGCCGGCGAGATGCGGCGTCGCCGCCAGCGCTCCCAGCGACCGGTGAGCGCGCGCAGCGGCGGGGGCGGGGGGGGGGGTAGGGTGTGTGACAGCGCCGCGCTGCCATGGCAACCGCACCCCCGCCCGCCGCCCCGGGCCGACGGCGCCGGCATCAGGAGGGCGGGGGCGGCCGGGGGCTGCTGCCGTCCCGCCGGTGAACCCGCCGGCTTCCCGGGAGGGATGTGGACAGCGGGGAGGTGTCGGGGAGCGGCGTTGAGAGCTCCGCAAGTCGGCGGCGTTTCCGTTACTCCCCGCGGCGGCGCCGCCGTCGCCTCCCGGGGCGGGCAGGAGGACGCGCTGTCTCGGTCGAGCGACAGCTGAGGGGGGATATTGAGGGGAAAAATGCGCGTTTCTGCTTAGCGTTACCGGTGCCGGCTACGGGAGGCGAGCGGCGGCGGCGTCCCCAGCGCCGGGCCCGGGGAGCAGCCGCGGAGGCGAGAAAATGAAGGCGGGGGTTTTTTTAGGTGTGTGTGTGGGGGAGGTTAATCGTGGCTGTTTGGCGTGGAGAAAGGAAGAACGGTTCGGCGTCGAGATGTATAAAAGTTTAAAAAAAAAAAAAACCCGAAACGATCCCTGGAGCCCTTTTGGATCGGGAAGAGGGGTGTCACGCGGCGGTTTGCAGGATTTTTCTCCCCAGGCTGAGGCGGAAGCAAAAAACCCCCTCCGCACCCAAAATCTCGTCTTCTGAGAACACTGGTCGGTCCAACAAAAGATGTTATTTCCAGCCCCCCCCCCCCCCCCCCCCCCCCCGCCGCAGGGTTACAGTGACACAGTTGTAAAGGGACACCCGCCGCAGGAGGGTCAGGCTCACACGGCAGTCCCTTGGAAAGCTGCCTTGCTCCCGTTAATTAGGAAAATTGAAAACCCACTTGGCCAGAAATAAGAATAAATAAATAACGTGTATTTGGAGCCTGAGGACGGGAAAAAGAAGATTAAGACTGCTGATAACGCGTGTTTGTGAGTTGGTTGTGGGTTTGTTTTTTTTTTTCTAACATTTAAAGCTCTAGATCCAGAGTTTTGCCCCAAACGTATGTGTGCAAAGAAAATTGTGACGCTATCTTTATGGAAATGCTGGGAAATTCTGCCAGTGAATTCAGTTATTGTGATAATAGATTATAATATAATAAATATTATAATAATAAATAATAAATTCTTTCTATTGTGATTTTTTAAACCGTGTACTTTTAAGAAGCTTAAATTTTTTTGTCAAAACAGTCCAAGGAAGCTTTCATTTTTTTTATTAGATAAAAATTAGTCCAGAAAAAATGTAAAGACTTTTTATTGCTGCGGGGGGAAGAAAAAAAAAAAAAGAAGTAAAAATGTATTTGTCTCGTTGTGAGTGTTATGTGTAAAAGCTGCTCATCTGGGAAATAGATCTTGTTACGGTAAGAGCTGCTCATCTGGAAAATAGATTTTGCTCCTGGTTTAGTGCAGAAAATAGACCTTCCATTCCGAATGATTTTTGGTGTGCTTGAGCAATAAATAACAATAGGAATTTAATTACATGATTTATCTATTTTGTTACCTAAAATATAAGTATTTATGTGTCCTAAATATATCTAATTATTTTCCAATATTTTTCTTTATGTCCAAATATTTCCCAATGATATTTTAGGAAACAGAAGGGAAATTCTTGTGTGTCTCAGGCACACCACTTTTCCTTCCGCTCACAACAGACTCGTTCATTTTTACGGGGAGATGCTCCTCTTGCTGTGCTTTGGGTTTTGCATGTTTTTCTGTCAGAAATGCCCAAGAACGTGGGTGAGACTTTCTTGTCTTGAAAATTACCAGTGCTTTTGTGTATGGTGAACTCTAAGTAAGGTTGTGTTTTGCTGTCTTATGGTTTATTATTATAATTCTGGCTTTTTTTTTTACTTCTGTTGTTTAAGGAGAGTTTGGTTGGGGTTTTTTTGTTTCTTTTTTCTTTTCTTCCTATTTACGCTCTCAGTCTTGGTAGCCTCTATGCAGCATCCCCATATTTTTGGATCGTACAGTCTGTGTAGCTCCCAAATCTTTATATTGGATGTGCTTCAGCTTTTTTTGGCTTAGTATCTAAAATCTGCCTCGTACAGGTGATACTTACATGTGTTTCTCTGTGTTGGGAAACGAGCGTTCTACCTTGGGTCACTGGACTCAGAGCGGTGCTGTTGAGGTCAGCTGTAATGTTTGTGTCAATGTTTTACTAACTTGCTGAGCTCGGTTAACTTTCAACTTCTTGAAATTCGTGCCGTGTAATTATCTGAGCATGTTTCTCTGCTGGTATTAAGCAATGATAAACTCAAATTTGAATAGAGCAGCTCGCCTGATATTTTTATGTGCCTCCGTGACTTTATGCTTTGCCTGATAACGTAGTGCGCTCCTGCTAGCTGAAAGCGGAGGTGAAGAAGTGCAGGGGCAGCGTCTCTTGTCGCCGCGCTCCAAGGTGGTTCTCATTAGGAATCTCTGGAGCGGAATAGCTGTTGCTTCCATCCTGCTTCAGGTGTGTGCCTAACGTATTCACGATTGATGTTGATTGTTACTGCTCATTTATAAAGGCAGTAAGTGGAGCCTACTGTTGGTCCTAACTGCTTGCTTATTTTAATGATCTTGGTGCTTATATTACTGTTACCTTGTTTTCTCCTTTCTGTTTGTTGTTCATTTTATCCATCGTGTTGTATTCCAGTAGCAGCTAGGATTTTAAGTTGTTTGAGAGGAACTCTTTTGGAAATATTTTTCCTTCTCAGTGACTAATCCCTTGTCTACCTCTACCCTATTTTTTTTCCTCCATTCTTTATTCTGACCCTCTCTTTACAAATTCCTTTTCCATTGCCACCTCTGTTACGCTCTGCCTGTTTCCCTCCGTTGTCTTCAATTTCTTACTCTCCTCGTCTATTTTTATGCTTCTTGGGGACACTGTTTTGCTAGTGCACTTGGTTAAATGGTCTGAACCACTCATTGAAGAGGCTCAATGTGCTTTTTTCATTTTTAACAAGGGTGGAGAAAAATAAAATCCTGAATTTTATTTTTTCATTTTTAGGAAGACAAAGGTGGAAGGCAAAAAAGTCAGGGGAGAAGTAGAGAACGGAAAGTGTGAAGTGGCGGTGGATGTCTGAGAAGGGATAGGGAAGAGAAGCTTAATGAGAGAGTGTTTCATGGGACGCTAAGGCTCATCCAGTAGTATATCTGGCAAGAAAAGTATGTGTTAATGATGGCAGTTGCTTGGATATTTTCGGATCATCGGAGATTCTGAGGCTTGCATAAGTGTCACGTGCCATTTGTAATAGGACTCTGGAGTTTGTTCTTAAGGCAGGTGCTTGGGTTGTATTTGTGATGGTTCAGTAAGCAAAATCCTTGCATTGTATGAGAATAACACCACCTCTTCTGGCCACCTGGAAGGTAGCACTCACTAATGTGGCTTATGTTCTGTGAAAACACTGCAGCTTCTTGAATTTTCAGTAGACCTCCTTGCTGTGATGAGGCAAACGTGGGTAATGCCAGCTGTATCTTAGTACAAATCTATAGCTATGAAACTGCCAAATGGCTCAGCGCTTTTCATGAACGCTGTTCAGGACAGGACTCTTAAGTTGTTACAGGTTAGAACTAACTGTTTACACATTTTCACATAAAATGTGAATGCTTTAGAAATTACTGCAGTTGGAATTGATCTGTCACAGAGGGTGGGTCAGGGCTGTTGCCTATTTGTGGAATGGTAAAGTCACTTCTTCCTCTTCTCAGAGTATGCTGCTAAGGCAGAGTGGATTAAGAACTTGTGCTTCTGCCCACAGCTCTCTGCATTTGTTAGGAACAGGAGGATAGAAATAAAGTTCACAGAAGACAGGCAAGGTTACCTTTCTGCAGTGGGCTGTGACATTTTGTTTGCCATAGAGGTAGCTGAACTGTTGAGTAAGTTAGAGAGATGCTGGAGGAATGACTCAATGTGACGTTGTTTACTGAGAATGGGTAAAAGTTAATCTTGCTTTGCTGTAACTGGGGACAAAGATGAAGGATGGAAATAATAAAAGTTGTACAAGGGCTAAATCTGGGTTAAAAGGTAGTGGAGGATAAGTGAGTTCTTTGGGTGTGGGAGAAAGGTGTGTGGAAATAGATGTCTATGTCAGGTTCGTGTAGAAAGGAAAGGAGAGAGCTTGGCATTAGGAATGAATAAATGTAGGATAGAGATAGCAAATAAAGATTTCAAGAGAATGAACATAGTGGGGCTGAGCAGATCGCTAAAAGACAATCAGCTGTAAGGGCTAGAGGCGGGTGAGGGTCTCAGGCAGAGCAGATGAACAGACATGAGGTAGAATATTCAGTGCTGTGGGCGGATGGATGTGTCGCCAAGTGTCTGGAGAATGATAAGGAGCTATTTGCACCTTCTGCGTGCTGAGTGCTGTGTGTGTGTCAGTGCAGGTGATACTGCATATGGTGGGGCATCTGGCTACATGCTCTTTTCTGCCGTTAAAAAGCAAATAACGAAGATAGCTATATATTCTCCTCCTTTTTACTTGGGCATCTAATGAACCCTATCATTTCTGTGCCCGTATCTTTGCTTTATTAGAATTTTTTAGGAAAAAAAAATGTGCAAGGAAATATGTGTTAACACAGAGAAAGTATAGTTGTATCTTGATACTCAGTACTGCATCACAGAACCCTGGGGCCTTGGCTTATAGAAGCTGTTGTTTGAAGCTGTGTAAACAACCTGAGTGCTCAGGGCAACTGGTCTAGATGTGAGAGTGTGGTGGAGTTTTGTTGGATTTCTTCATAATTCAGAAAATGAAAACGGTGTCAGGAGAAAATGATGAAAAACGAAGATCAAGACAGAAAGGAAAAGTGTGAAAAATACTGCAAGGCAGAGCCCAGGTGCACCTTACAGTTCAGTCCCTCGTGTGCAGTACAGGCTTTTCTTGGGGATGAGGATGCTGTTGGAAGGATATGCCGTCAGTCGCTCTGTGCCCTAATCTGTCCCAGCAGCTGTTCTTCGCCCGAGATGAAATTCTCTTTGTTTGTGACTCTGAATAACACTTGTGTTCTGCCACAGCATTTTAAGTGTGTAAATGGTAGGGCAAAGCATTTCTGCTCTGAGCTCCCCTTTGGTGATGCTTCTTTTCGGCTAACATTTGGGCTTTTTGGAGGTTCTGGCGACTCTAAATGTCAAGAACCTTCAAGCCAAATCAGAGAAAAAAATTGTCTAAATAAAGTCAAAACTAGAAATACTGGGAAGCAAACTACTTTAACTCTACTGCATTTGGGAAATGGAGAAACGTTTACTCTGAAAGAACAAACCATTTAGATGTAGTTGTAGCATTAAGTGCAGTAAATCACATCTTTTGGATGAGAAGCTGAAAAGCATCTAAAGGGCAGAATGTATGTGTACACACCAATTTATTTTTTTATTTTTTTTTCCCCTACAGAGTTTTTAAAGAGAGGGCTCTTGGTAATTTCCATTTCTGCTTTTTTTTTCATCTACAGGACCTACTGCAGCTCTGTGATTGCTGATCCATGCTTGACTGCTTCAAGGGGTCCTGGCAAGATGGCAACTTCCAGACTTCCCATCCTTCTAGCATTGGCATTTTCTTCTTTGTCCTTTGTTCTTTCCCATTCAAACATGTGGTTTCAGGATTACTTTCCGCCTAACATGTGCCCTATAAATGCCAAAGCCAACACTTTTTATGGCATAATGTTTGACGCAGGAAGCACTGGAACCCGGATTCACATTTATACCTTTGTGCAGAAGAGCCCAGGTAAGACCCCATGTCAGTCTGTGCACTTGAACTATGTTGACTTAGGTTCCAGCTTCCTAAAAGAGTCTTTCTTGCCAACACAGCATTTGGGAACAACTGAAGATTTCATAGAATTGTAGAATGGTTTGGATTGGAAGGACCCTAAAAGATCATTTAGTTCCAACACCTCTGCCATGGGCAGGTAGATCTTCTGCTAGACCATTTCTACAGTTTATCCTTCAAATGGTCCTCTGGCAGATGGTTATTGTCCATTTGTGGTGGTGTTTTGCTCTAAAAATATCTTTTGAAACTCAGAGGTTTAATTCTGGGTATGCTGGAGAGTTCTGAATTTCCAAAGATTTTCATCTATGCACCTGTTTAAAAGAATGTCTGATTGAGTTGGAAAGAGGTGTATGTTGGTTTTGTCAAGTTTCATGTTACCTTGAATTATATCAAGAGATACTTAAATTCTGCATATGTTTATATGTCACATTTTGTATTGAATTAAAATCAGTAAATGAAGGAGTTAAAAGCACCGAAGGTCTGAGCAATTTCCAGGAGAACTTGTGTGTGCAGATATACCACAGTGCAATATATCTACTTCTGGTGCAGTGCAGAGGTTCCCAAGTCGTCTGCACGCGCAACAGGATTCAAGAGAGTGAATTAGGTTGGGTACAGTGAGCCAGCAGATTTGCAAAGGTGGAAGGCTGGCTGATGTGACTCAGCTAATAAGCCCTTCAGGGCCACACATAGTACCTCTGTGGCTTCACGTGATTTCAGCCTTAATTTGGAAGGGCTGGTACAACGTCCATCTCTTGTAATATGCAATATTCAGGGATAGCTTCTAGACCCAAGCTGCTCTGGGAGCAATGGTCACACTTGTTTGTCTTTGTAGGCAAGTGCTTGAGCCCAGTCAGCTCTCTTCTGTGTTTGTGAGTTGGATGAATCACCTAAGAATAATCAAAGTTGACTGTGTTTGTCTCAATATGAATTAGTATTTCACAATTAGCTTGGGGACAGAAAGGGAAGTAAATGTTATTAAGATTAGGCAACAGTCATACTACACTGCTATAACTCATTGTAGTTCACAAACGCAAAGTGAACATACTGCTAATTATAATACGTTCTTAATAAATTGTTTGTGAACTTGGAGGATTCAAGGGCAACATTCTTTTAAATATGCTCCTTAAGTGAAGGAGCAGCGCTTGTTTTAGGAGGGGAATAGTATTGTTCGCAAGGGGAAATCAAGGATAGTCACTATACAGAGGTTGCAGGCAACCTTTTTGAAACTAAAGAAAAAGATTCAAGTTGCTGACTGTTTCATGTAACGTTTTGTTTGTGCAGAAGACCTTCCGGAGTTGGAAGGGGAAATCTTTGAGTCTGTGAAGCCAGGTCTTTCTGCATTTGCTGATCAGCCTGAAAAGGTAAGGCTCTCCTTCATTCCCTGTGAGTTGGCCTTGGTTCTGCTAATATCAGTTGGATCTACCAAGCAGTTCAAGTATTACTAATTGTAATTGCAGAGAGTCAAGAAAAAACGTAAAGGTTCGACTGCTGGCTCTCTAAACCTGTCGCTCTACTTTTGTGAGTTAATTTCTACACAGTGAAATGGGAGCTGTTGTTTTACATATTTCATCAATGGAACGATGGCTTAATTAATTGCTTAAATGCTACATATAGCTAGACTATATGCCTATGAGGATTTCACAGACAAAGTGATTTTTTGCTCTAGCAGCATCCATATTCAATATTTATTTCCCCTACAGCTACCCCAAATATGAGTAAACATATACTCCTGTCTCATTTACTAGTAATTTTCTCAGTTTTTCCTTTTGGTTGAAATTTTCAGTGCTGGTCACAGTTCAAAATGGGCATATTTTGTTGAGATTTGTTTAGTTTAGATGTAAGGGATGAAGACTGCAAGGGTTTTCTTTTCTAGTCATGTTACACTGACAATCAAAGAAGGTTCATTTCTCTGACTCCTAAAAATGCTTAATTTTTTTGTGTGTATAGTCATTTCTACAAAAGTTAATTTTTGTTAATAAATTGTGGAGAAGGGGAAGAATAAAGATGCACTTAGCAGGTTAAGTCAGGCCTTAATATTTTTCTGAGTGTATTCTCTGCTTCTGCCATCAGACTTCCAATCATTTGTTTGTTTTGATTCTTTGCTGTTATCTATGGAACCATGGCTTGGAAGTTAGTGCTCAGGGATATGTAGGACTTGCTTCAGTCATGCTCAGTTCAAATATTTGATTACAGTTTTAGCTGAATAATGATTTGGGTACAGGCAGTTACTCTTCTACTGCCTCAGGACTTTTGTTGTTTTGTTTGTACAGAGTTTTCCAAAACAGTCAGACAGTTCCGTCTTCTGCAATCATGTGTATTAATTAACATATAAATTTATAATTTTAATAAGAAATTGCAGTTAGTTGCCATCCTCTGTATTTTCAAATGGGGGTGGTTGTGAATTTGTGCGCAGTGCACTCATTTCATGCCACTCTATTGGATCAGGAGTCAGAAATGAGCAACAGAGCAGAGATAGCTAAAATAATCCTGTTGTTGTGATACACGGGGCCAGCCTTGGAGTAAGGTGCCATTTCCCAGATCCCCCTGCACTGACAGTAAGCTCTTTCACAAGCTAAAGGAGGTGCCAGAGAAATGGGAGATTAGATACTCTGCCTTGTGTGCTTTAGCAGTACTGGAGTTGGGGGCTACCATAGGGGGCGTTTCAGGTTTCTGATTCTCCTCAGCTGCATTCAGTGCCACAGGAATTTGAGTGGAAAAACTTTATGGAAGAGTGAATGGCTTTTGGATTTTTTTAAACTTTGATGAAATCTCCCATGATTTTACTAAATTGTCTAGTCTGTTGGGTAGGAGTGGAAGAATTCACACCAAAAGAAGTTTCTAGAAATTTCACATCAGAATTTTTATTGCTAATGCCTGTGTAAATAATCGAGAGCCCAGCAGTGATGCCTATACCTCATGTGGTAACCATTCTACAGCTCGTGTTCTAATTACACTACTTGCTATGGACACATTTGGAATTCTTATATTGCATTTAGTGAAATCTACAGACATTCCCTCTGACTTAAGTCAGTAATCACACCGTTTAGTTTTATTGAACTGCAAGATGTTTGGGTTTGTCAGGTAATCAGTTCCCTCACCTCTCTTCATCCTTTACAAAAAATACCTTCCACAAACAATGAAATTTATCTCGCCTAAGATCTGTCTCTGCATGCACCCTTCCTTCCAATGCCGACATTCTCTTTAAGGTTCTAATGAGATGTCTAGCACAGTTTTTATACTTATCTTGGGTGTGAGTGAGGTACCTTCTGCTATTGAATACTGTTTTCACTAGTGTTGAGGGAAAATTGGGAGGCCTATTTTCTGATGGCCTGTAGGAGGAAACCATAAGAAAAGTATCTTTGTTCTTTTAGGGTGCTGAAACTGTCAAAAGATTGTTGGACATGGCTATAGATGCTGTGCCACCTCATCTGTGGAAGAAGACCCCAGTAGTGTTAAAAGCCACAGCTGGACTGCGCTTGCTCTCGGAGGAGAAAGCTCAGGCTCTGCTTTTAGAGGTAATACTAAGATCTTTTGGATGCGCTGGTATCGCTCTCCCCGTTTCATTTTTCACAGCTCAGATCTCCATCTCTATTTAGCACAAGGGAATTTCAGCTGTGAAAAGTGGCTGTAATCCCATGGTAGCATGAAACTCACAGACTTTACAGACTTTCTTTTATGGTCCTGAAATCCCTTGTCTTGATGTGGACAGAAGGCATGGGGAGAGAGACTTATGATACTTGTTTCTTTCTTTCCTGGCCCTTGGAAGAGGAAGAATAGTGTCTACTCCACACAGTTGTCATATTTTCTACTGTTGTGAAAAAGAAAACTTTCTCCATCACTCTCAGAGCAGAACAAGACCAAGGAATATAATCGTTATTTCTTTCTTCAGGTGAAAGAGGTCTTTGAGGAATCACCATTTCTTGTTCCAGAGGACAGTGTTAGCATCATGGACGGGTCTTATGAAGGTATGTTTTAGAAGGAGGAAAAGGCAAAAGCAAAGAGAAATGGGGGAAAGGGAGATCCTATGAACATGAGAGGGAAATGGTCACTAAACTAAGGGAAAAAATAAAAGGTTTCTAGCCCTGTTTGAAACAACGCAATCCTGCTTCTACTAGGAGGTGCTGATTACTCGGTCATCTGTTGCAGACACACAAAGACATTTATGAGTTAGCTAGATTGAAGATTCGTCCAAAACCTTCTGAGGTTACAGAAGAGAACCTTATCTCAGAAATAAGTATGCAGGGCTAAGCTGCTGAAGCCTGCTGTTGAGAACTGGTGGAAAAAAGATGTTGTCCGCCTCTGGAAGGCTACGTGACGATAGATAGCAAGCTAGGAAGCTTATGGAAATTGCCTAGTAAATTCTGAAATATTGACATTAAAAATAATCTGTTATGATTAGCTCATTAATTTTCGAGTTAAGGTTGGAAGCATTGTGAATATTAAAGGAAAATAAAGGATAATTGGCAAGTATTAAAAAAAGATAATTAAATACATAATAAAATAATAATTAAAAAATATTCTGATTGCAAAAATGCAGCTAGTAAAGCAGCAAAGCAAGTAACCTAAAATACAAAGAAAGGTGAATTATGTTGTAGCTGTGGAGTGAGTGATGATTTTGCAGTGCAGAAGAGGCCACTGTAACATTTTGGCTCCGTATCCAGACGTATTACCTTGGAGAATAGGCAGGCAATAATCCTTCTGTATGGATGTGTGATAAGAGCCATCTGTGATGTTACATTCAGTTCTGAACGCTTCATTATGGCAAATATATTGCCAGGTTGGAAGGTGTTCAAGGAAAGCAAAAAGAGTTATCACAACGCTTAAACAACTAATACATGGAGGAAGACTAAAGAGCAAAATCTGTCCGCACGGGCCAAGAGAAAAGGAGAAGTAACAAAGTCTGCAAGTATTTGATTAAGTATGGTGCAATGCATAGTATTAACCCAGGATTGACAGGTGAATTGTACGGTAGGGAGAAGTGTAGTATTCACAGGGAGCAGGACCAATGAGGCATAAAGAGCACAGCATAGCCTGCCAGGATTTAGTTTAAAATCCTACCACTTCTACTGTCACATGTTGGACTAGATGATCTGAAAGGTCCCTTCCAACCAAGGCAATTCTATGATTCTATGTTTGCCTGCGTTTGGGTGAGAATCGTGCCAGTCTCAAGCAAGCTGCTGGTGTCAGAGGAGTTGTTTGTGTTTTACGGGTTGCCACTATGTCTGCAGTGTAATTACAGAAACCACAAGATTAAAACACAGAGTGGTGTGTATGCAATTTTTCAATTAAAAAATGAAATGCTGGGGGTGTGGGGGGGGAAGTGCCCAAGGAAACTTGTGAATTGTATCAGCTTGTTACTTCTTTGTATGTTGTTTGGGTATTTGGGTAATAGACACGACTTGTGCATGCTGCAGTTGCATGGATGTTACAAATGTTTTACCTATCCCAGTTTATGACATTTTAATGAATCAATAATGCGTCATATCACTTAAATTATAAGTTTGTATTGATCTCTGAAGTATGGGGCAGTTAAGTTAGTAATGATTTCCGGGTAAATAAGAAACATGTGGAGGGGTAGTAAGGGTGGGCAGGGGGTTGTGGGAGTAATCAGTGGTGATTATTTTTTTTTTCCTCTCTCCTTTTTCACTCTGCAGGAATTTTAGCCTGGATCACTGTGAACTTTTTGACAGGTAGTTAATTCTAACTTCTCTCTAAACATGAACTTGAGTCTCTTCTGCAGAGGTGATCACTCTTTGTTGCCGTGTCCTGTTTTTCCTCCCCACTGTGGCACCAGTGGATTGGCTTGGGCAGCCTGTGTCCCTGGGGGAGAGCCACACCTGTAGTAAGAAGGAGGCGTCTTAATCCAGAAGGTGCCGGGATTTACTCAGGACTGGGAGGCAGTGACAAGCTGGTTTCTCTGACGTATGTAGGGGAGTGGTACTGCTAACCTGTTAAAAGGTGGGAAACAAGATTTTACAATGTTCTTCATCCCAGCGTGACCTATGCAACTAAAATTGTGTAACAGGGGAATGCACTGGTGCTTTAGCCCTACTGGCTCTTAGATGTTCTGGGAACGCAGTCTGGTGAAGAGAAAAGGAAATCAGTACTCTAGTGGATACATGAGCAAGAAAAAAGCTGCTCTGGGTGAAGAGAAATGATAATAGCTGGTTCTGCTCTTACTGTCCTTCGTCTCCTACTGCTTTTGACCAGCTGTATGGTGGTTACAGAATTAACGTACTCTCCCTGACAGTCTTCTGCAGGAGATACTTTGTCTCTTACTTTCAGCTTTTGCTGGATATCTAAGAGATTTATCTGCATTTGTCCCTTTTGAAGTGAAATTGGAATCAAGGAAGAAAATCCTATGAATCTTTTTGTAATACCTTCTGTTTGCCTACCTTTTCTCTGTGATGATTGTTGTCTTTGAAGGCCAGCTCAGCCTTCCAGTATTGCTGTGATAATGTGATAACTTGTTGGTTTCTTGTACATAGATGTAGTATCTGCGTTTTAGCGTGTGTGGACTTGGGACTGTTCTGATCATGATGTTGTTTGCAGGGCAGCTGTCTGGCCAGAACCAGCATACTGTTGGGACTCTGGACTTGGGAGGAGCCTCAACCCAAATCACATTCCTGCCACAATTTGAGGTGAGGAGTGGTTACACGTGTGCGGGTTGGGACTGCAAGGCCACTGGAGAGACCTGAGCACTGCCGTGCTCTCTGATATCGCTTTGTCAGCACTGGCACAAGCAGAACATCTGTATTTCTTTTCCCTTTGACATCAGCAGTTGGCTTACAGGCGCTTGCAAACAAAGGAGCCTGGATAACAACAAAGAAAAAAAAAAAAAGCAAGCAAGTGGGTAAAACCACAGAGAAACAGCTTTCGTTTTCTAGACCCAGGCAGGGAAAGTCCCATTAATGCAGATAATTATTTTGTATTCAATAAATTTAAAACATTTCCAGGGAGTGTTCTTGCAGTATTACAAGAAATATAGGCTCTGCTCTGAGTTTGGGTTTTTGGTTTGTATTTTTTTTCTCCCCCGTCTGATAGCAGATCCTCACTAAATTTGGGGGGTGGCAGACAGGGGTGTCTTATGGGGCAAATGTCTTTATAATAGCACAGCCTATCCCTCTTTGTTTTCATATCGATTTCTTCTTTGAGAATTCCTCTCTCTGTCCCTCAGTCCGTCTCTGCTGGATTTCGCAGGAATGCTATAGCTCTTTAGAAGCAGTTTGAACTGGGACCCAAGCCTAAAGTTTGCACGGGAAAATGTCATGGGTATTGGAAGGGCACTAGAGCATTCTGTACCTTGATAGTGTGAAGTTGGTTTTGTCCCTCTTTCTGAAGGAGTCCTTTGTTTAACACATTTTGTTTACAGAAATTGAGATTCTCAAAGGGTGTTTGGGGACCACAGAACATGTGGTTTTCATATCAGGATGTTTTAATTCTGCAATGGTGGGCTATGTTGAAACATGACGTGCAATCTTATCCTGTTCAGCAACGCCTGAAGTACTCCAGGCTTGCCCTCTGTTTTGTGTTGATAACACCTGCTGAAGCGGGCACTGGACCAAGAGGAAAGGGTGTTGCATGTCAGGGTTTTGGAGAATAAATAGAGCTGTGAAGCAGGCTGAACTGCAGCTCAGGATTCAAACTTCTCCTTAAAGCCTTGCAGGAAAAGGCCTCAAGGATTTGCTACTGACCAGGACCAATGGTGCGAATTAGTAGGGCAGTGTGGAGTCAAGGTTCACCTTGCCTGCTTGTATGCTATGTCTGCTTCTCACTGATGTTGTCATGTTCATACAAAAAAGCACATACATAGCTCAGTGTGTTTCTGAAGAGTTTTTCCTATCTGACAAAATTAGCAGGGATTTCACCCTTTGGTTTGCAGAGGTTGGTTTTTTTTTTTTCCCCCCCTTCCTGGAATCTAAGGAAATCAGATGTTTACTCTTGTATTCGTTTTGAACAAAATACTGTAATAATATGAGAATCATTAATGAATATAGATTACAAACAAATAGAGGACATATAATGGTAACTGTGTGGAGCTGTGTTATGCTCTTCATGGTATTATTGTCAGAGTTATAAACAACTAAAAACCAATCACAATCATTATGAAGTTGTCTGTCTGGTGCCTGCCTCACTTGGAAGGGGTGTGACGATTTCTACATTTTTCTGAAAGTAAGGCATGAAAAAAGCCAATTGTTTTCTCCAAATAATTTTTTTTCAGGATCTCTCCTTTTTTAAAAGCTTTTGTGGTGTAAGGTTTAGGAACAGAACTGAAAATATGGCAGAGTCTGGGTGTGTTGGGTCAAGAATCCGACTGCCGCTCCAGTGAAAATTTATCTGAGGCCCAAAACAGATTTCAATTTGTATTTGTTCAGGAGAAACTCAAGCTGAATACTGACAAATCTTTTTCAGCTTCGAGCAGGCTTCTGTCTAGAACTCTACAGTTCCAGATGTGTTTGGTGGGTTTTTTTGCCACATCTGGTTACTCGAACGGTAACTACAGGGACTCTGCAGCTTCAGTCCTCTGAGGTTCCGCTGCTTTGCCCGGAGTAACAGAGAAGGTCTGACATGAATGCGCAGGGACGAGAAGGAATGGGTGAATGAGGTCACTAGCAGAGGAAAGACAGAAACTGGGATTGAGACCTCGAGGACTGGAAACAAAGGAACACTAAATGAGCCCTAAACTGGTTCAGAATCACAAGAATATGACAGTCTGGCAAGAAGGTAGGGACTGAGTACCAGTGGGGCAGAGGCGCACACAGAGGGACGAGCGGAAGGAAGAAAACTGGAGGTGGTGAGACAAGAGGTTAATTTAGAGGAAGGCACTTAAACCAGAAGGTAAAGCAGCTCTAAGACTGGGAGCGAGTGGTCACAGTGTTTCCTTGAGTATCAGCATGGCGTTTAACAAGGTGAAAATGTGGCCTATGCTTTGCGTTTTTAATTCTTCTGAATTCCTGAACTGAGAAGTCTTGTCTGACTTGCAAAAATTCATAGTGCTTCTAGTGCAACTGATTTCAGTGGGGACTCTGTATATACAGAGTAGCATGAAAGTACTCTGAAAAATTCAGGTATTCTGAGTTAGAAAGCACTTTCATCCTCATCTGTTGCACTCCCCTATTATACATTATACACTGAGATGCATGTAAGTGAACTCAGTGTTAAAAGCTGCAGATATTACCGCAGTGGGCACCACTGGAAAATTGTTCTTTGTTTTCAGAGCAGATCAGATGAGTGTGCAGTAAACCCTATGGGTATATCTGTAATATTATATCAAAGTTCGCTATTTTTGTTGCATAATAAAGACTAAAAGATTTCTTCTTTTACTTAACTTTTAGGAAACTTTGAAGGAAACCCCTGGGGATTTTCTTACCTCATTTGAAATGTTTAATAGCACCTACAAGCTCTATACCCACAGGTGAGGAGCAAAAAGGCTGCTGTCTCCACTGGGGAAATCAGTCTTTCTGCAGCCCCTGAGCTAACCACAAATGGCCATGTCATCCCGTTACCAGCCGTTGGGACCATGACGTTTTTACTAGTTTTCTTATCTGCTTGAAACATTAGTTGAAGTGGAACGTGACATTAGTTGACGGGAAATGTTCCGGGATCATGGTTAATATCACTGCAAGGGAGTATCAGTCAGTCTGTCAAATGCAGAGGAAGCGTTCTGAGTCACTATATTTAAGGAGAAGAATTGTTATTACTGGATTCAAGGCAAATATTCTGGACCAAGCAGAAAGGTGGATATCGTGCCAGTAGACAGAACTAAACCTGGTCAGAGATTGGGAAAGAGGACCTTCCTGAGCCTTTTTCCTTCTTAGTTTGAAACGGCACATCTCATCAGCAACTGGACAAAAAGTAAAACCTAGACTGATGTAAATCAAAGAGAGACAATCGCAGGCAGCTGATACAGACCATGGAGCACAACAGATTCTTGAACCAATTGGAGGGGATACTTGGCCTGGAATAATATAATTGTGCTTACTGTGTTAAGCTAACAAGTTTCTGAGATATCTGCAGTGGAATCCAGAGAGTTTAACTGCGTGACTAACAGTCCGATGAGAACCTGACCATGTATAGTAGAGAGTTGGTCTCAGCCCGTTATTAGTGGGGTGAAGACTATCATCTCAATCGGTTACAGAATATGCTTACTTGACAGCAAAGCTGGTTTAATAGTCCTCCTCTCCTACTGCTTACATTTACTGATGTAACTGATTGCAGTATTCACCAATACAGTCCATTAGATCACTTCAAATAATTGGGATTGAAAATCATCCCCTAAAAAATGAGGGAGCTGGAGGTTAGTTTAACTCCGATTATTCTGTGAACGTTTGTATTGACATGACTAAAGGGTTAAGTAGCCAACCACAGAGATGGGAATGAAGGGCCAACACGTTTTTAATCTAGCTGTGTTGCTGAAGCCAGCAACATGTAATGACGTTCTCATAAATGTTGGTCATATCCTAGCTTGTAATGAGTACAGTAATAATCCGTGGAGTCAAACAGAGATGAATTTCACACAAAGGCGCAGCTCCCATTTAGTGGGAAGTTCTGCTGTTTCCTATTAGTTCTGCCCTACGAGCACATAGTCTTATGTGTGTGACATAAGAATGGCCATCCAATTCCCCATGTGCTCCTCACATACCCTTCTTTCTCCCTTGTTTTTAAGACTGTGCATTTTTGCTTTTCATGAATGTCTTGTAGAAATGTCACATCAGCTCTAACCACTTTCTGCGGTTTTAGATTTTCCCATTTTACAGCTCTGTAATTATTGGGTTTGGTCACTCTTTTGATACTTGGGATTGTTCTGGCAAAGGGAACTCTCTGTTTTAGAGAGGGGAGACTTGTGGGAAGCAGAGGGAGGAAATTTGGTTTGGGTGTTCCAGGATTTAGGAAGAGGCTATGGGTGAAGCATACCAGATGTGCAAGAATTAAAACTGTAATGTCTGCCTTTGTTGTTTGCAGCTATTTGGGGTTTGGACTAAAAGCTGCCAGACTAGCAACGCTTGGAGCCCTGAATATGGCAGGTATGTTCGTATGATAAAGCATCCAAGGTTTTTGAAGAGATGGTTAGACTTAGTCTTGTGTCAGCAGCCCATTTCCCGTGTCTTCACTTCTGTATCTCATGATTTTTCTATGTTTTCGCTGGTATAGATCTGTTTGGAAACAGGCTACCGCTTGTTAAGGAGCTGTCTTGTGAGGCAGCTGCTTTTCCCTGTTTCCAGGCTCAGCCAGCAGCAAGACTGAGTGCAAATTTCAGAAATGCACACATGGGAACATACAAACACCATATAGACATGCTCAGCTGCAAACACACAGCTTCACAAGCATCCACAGAAACACAAACAGCATGGATACATCCTTCTCCTAAGGATTGCTACTTAGGCCAAACCCACTTTATAGGTCTCTCTGTTATCTGCCTGGCCCACCATGTTCCCCCAGACCTCCTGTTGTATTCGCTGACTAGTCTAGCTTGAAGTCCACGAGCATATCACACACACCTGAATGCATACTCACATTCCTGAGCCTTTCCAGTCTCTGACCCAAACCATAAATCCTTCCAGTCTTCATGCCCAGACCTTGGGCCTCTTGTCCAGTCTCTGCCCTGGACCTGGGGTCTGTCCACCTTCCGGATTCTTACGTCTCAGCTAGATGGACTTGTGTTAATTACTGGAGCGTACCCAAATCAAAAATAGTTGGGAATAGGGTTTAAGAAGAAGATAGGACGCACTGCAGTGGTTGGTTACATGGCTCAGCCAGAAAAACATACTGACCAGCTGCCTGCTTAGTTGTGATTGCCTTCTTTTATTGTCCCCTCTGTTTCCCACACTTGCGCTTCCCTGATCCCTCGATTCCCCCTTTCCCTGCCTTTGAGCCTTCCCCTAAACATTCCATAGTAAATTTTGCACAGTCCCACAATTCCCCTCAACCATTCTATAAGAAGTTTGCTTTTTCTGTGAGACCTGTGCTGGCCACAGTAATCATGTTTTGCTCTTATCAGTTACAGTATTTCTGGTTGAACCCTTCAAGGGTTCCACATTGAGTAGATCCTGTAGTGGCCATTGATCAGTGTCTTGGGAGGTTTTTGTCTTTGTTGCTCAGTTGCTTTGTTTGTCTCGGTTATCTGCTGTTTGTTAAGGTTTGTGTATCTGTGTGTTTAATTTATTAACTCGCTTGTTTCTTGTGGTGAACAGCCATTACCCAGATATCCTTGTACCACTTATCTTTCATTAACAAATGACAAGGACAGCAGCTCTGCAGCTTGCAGGACAAAATGGACACAACTTTTCCAGACTGAGACTGGTCCTTAATTCATAATCAGTTTGTGCAGCATCCATCAATTCAGATTTCTGTACTTTTGCTTAAAGACCTTAATGAAGATCTTCCAGGCTTTTCTTTTCTGGTTCTGTGTATTGATCAATAACTGTGTTAAATTTAATCCTTTCTGATTCACCCCTCTGGTTTCATTCCAGCTGTGGATGGACAAATGTTCCGCAGTTCTTGTTTGCCAAAGCAGCTGGAGGCAGAGTGGCACTTTGGGGGAGTGAAATACCGGTATGGTGGCAATAAAGAAGGTAAAGAGACTTGTTGCTTCTTGTAAGATAAGTCTTGTCTCCAGAATCTAAGTTTTTCCTTTGCAAAAACTCCATCTTGAATTACGAAGGATACCTGTCCAGTCATAGATGCAGACTTTTGACAGAGCCAAAGAAAAATCTGAAGCTGTAAGAGTAGCTGGCCTGTATTATCCATATTCTGGCTGTGATCTCTTATTACAAATGCTACCTTTATAGAAAACATTAAGAGTTACTTGTGCAAATAAGAGATTTTTTTCTGAGGCTTTGTGCTAAGTGCAAAAGCTCAGCCTGTGTTAGGGTAGAATAACTGATTGGCCAAAGCGTATCTCACTTGTGGAACCGTTTCTTAAGATACTATCCCTAATGCTGTATACAGAGGGTGACGCTGCTACCATCAGTGACTAGAACAGATGCCTTTGGTGACTGGTGTTGCTTTGTTTTACAATGGGGAACACCAGAGCTGAGCTGCAGATTTGGCGTGTGTGGAGTGGATTGATAAAATGATGATGTGATGGGGAGGGAAAGTAAGGTTTTATCTAGCAGGTGGTAGCAAATGTAAATGAGATTCTGCTGACCATATAACATAACAGTGGGAGTTTTGCCTGATGTGGAGGAAGCTTTTCATGCACCTATTCTAGTTTGTGCAGTGCACCTTTCAGATACTGCTGTGATCTGCTCTAAACGGTTCCACTTGATGGTGGTGATTTAGAGTCCTTGGCTGTATGTGGATGCCATGCTGGATTATGGAAGGGATATCTAAGCTCTTCTCACTTCTTCTGATGCTTTAATCTCTACTTCTTCTCTTTTTAATCCTATTGCCACTCATTCTTCCATCTCCTGGACATGCCTCTCTGGCTCACCCCATCTGTGTTTGTCCTGACAGGAGAAACAGGATTCAAGCCTTGCTACTTGGAAGTACTCAAGGTTGTCAAAGGGAAACTGCACCAACCAGATGAGATTCGTGGAAGTTCCTTCTATGCTTTCTCCTATTACTATGATCGTGCAGTTGACACCAACCTAATTGGTAAATTGGTTTTGGATAATCTACTGTGTGTGAGCATGTCAACCAGGAGGTAGACAGAGGAACCCTGGAGGCTGGAGCCATGGGGAACAGGGAAAAAGAATGGTGTTAAGAAAGAGAAAATACACAAAATGCCTTCAGGAAATGAACGTTGTATCCGTCAGTGCAGTTTGATGTTCAGAGTTCAGCAGATGAGACTTGTGCTCTGAGCTCGTAACACTTGTGGCTCTGTCATCTGTTACCAACAGATCTCACTCCTAGTGCAGCATCACCGAGTTGCACCCTAGGGTCAACTTAGATATTGGAACAAATGCTTTCAGGTCTATGATGATGTTTTCTCACCTCTTCCTTTTCAGATTATGAACAGGGAGGTGTACTGGAAGTGAAAGATTTTGAAAGAAAAGCCAAAGAAGGTAATAGTCATGAGACTTGGGAAACTGGTGGGGGTGAGAAATAACAAAAATATGAATGTCTGTAGGCAGTATGTACTGTGAGTTTGACTTTAAAAAAAAAAAGTTTGTTTAACCTTTATTCCATTTATACCTTCCATGTCATGTTACATGGTTTTTATTAGCCAACACCTATAACTGTTGCAGAAGAAAGTAGTGAAGAGCAGTGAGGGGAAACAAAGTGTTAGCAGCTTCACAGCTCTGTTCAGGAGAGGAGGGAGATAGTTCATAAATTTCAGTACAAAAGAAAGTGAAATTGCTGTATCAAGAGATCCTTCTGTCACACTACAACTCTGAGTTTAGGAGAGTGCTGACTTCTGTAAGTCAGTCACCTTAAACCCTTTTTAATCTCTAAAAAAATGGAGGGAGAGAGCAGAAGTTAAACATTTAAGTCGACAGCCTGTTCTGCATTCCTTTCCCTCCCCTGACTTTTTTCCTGAATGCTTATTCTGGTTTTGTACCTCCTTCTGTGAAAAAAGAGCTCCCACCTTGCCATACTACTGACGGCTAAAACTTTAGCTTACAGAACAAGACATTACCTCTGAATTATGATCATCCTCATGATGATTAGTAGACTATTTCTCACCAGATGCTGCTTAATTATGTAGTTCAGGACTGACTTTTTTCTAAAATAGGACCTAAATTCTAATGATTTTTCAGTTAAACTTAATCTCCCTAGAAACTCAGCTTTTAATAGGGGGATTAAGCTCTAAAGTTTGTGTTCCCAGTATCCCTGGATACTGGCAGAGCTTATTTCCAAAGATGCAGCTAAGATGTTATCTAACACCATGAAACCATTTATTTAGCTTTAGAGCATCAGGAGATCAACTCTGTGATCCCAAATTAATGCTCCTCCTTCTCATTTCAATAGAGGGAGGATGCTGCTGATCAGTTTCTAAAAATACGTGAACTCTGCCCTTGATGCTTGTAGAACAGGGCAGTAACAGTAGGTCCAGAAGATGACATTTAGTGTAAATCCATTTCCCAGTCACTGTCACCCTTATTGTGGAATCTTGACTTGGCTGCAGCGAGGGAGTGGTTATTTGGGCAGTAGCCTCTTCCATGTCCTTGGACACGTGTGGTTGGAAAAAAAAAACCAAAACACAAAAGAAACTGCCAACATGGAGTCCATTATCGAGCCATCTGTTATTGGAGACTGAACTACAAGGAAGACAAATGACACTGTGTTCTTGAAAGACTAAGTAATAACCAACTCCCTACCAGTTATCAGTTGAGCAGAGATTCAAACTTCAAAAGAGCTATGGGGATTATGCTGCTGTAATAACATATGTACTTATGATGCGAGTTAGGAGAAACTGGAAGTACTGCTATGATTTGTTCTCCAACATCATAGAACAGCTGTGTAGCACGTGCCATGTGTCATATGTACCCGTTAACAGAAGCGGGTGGCTTGTTTTAGTAGGCTTTGGCTTGAGGTCAGTTCAAATGTATAATGTAGTTGAAAGCTTTATTTTGCTGAGACCCCTTTTTTTTTTTTTTCTTCTTGTCTAGTCTGTGATAACATGGAGAGGTACAAGTCAGCCAGTCCTTTCCTCTGCATGGATCTCACTTACATCACTGCTTTACTAAAGGAAGGGTTTGGATTTAGGGACAACACGCTCTTACAGGTGAGAAAAAGCAGTTAAATCCCAAAGCCAGGTTCCAAATTTCTCATGAATCAACATGCATCAGTTCATTTTTCTGGCTAATTATCTACTGAGCCTTTCTAGAGTCATTACATGTAGTTGCTGTCATCTGTGCAATATATGAATTTAGAGAACTGTTGGGAACAACTTCTTTTTCTTCCTTTATAGTTAACAAAGAAAGTGAACAACATAGAGACAAGCTGGACTTTGGGTGCTACTTTTCACCTACTGCAGTCCCTGGGGATAACCTATTGAGCTGTGACGTTCCTGTGGACTTCAGCATTTCTGAAAGGCTGAGAAAGCAAATTGAAATCTCCAGGTACGTTGTTCAGCTGGAATTGGTCACAAAGCAGAACATGGACCACAGCTATAGAACTGATCTTCACCCCGGATTGGCATCGTGCATAATGAGAGTTGCCACGGTATGATTTATAATTGTCATTGCCATAAATGATCCAGAAGCTGCCTTCTGAAAGTTAAAAGGCCTAAACTCCAGCAGAGTATCCACAAGGGGCTCACAACCAGCTTTCACCAGCACGTTTGTATAGCATCCCATTGCTAGAAGCACAGAGTACCTGGCATATGGTGGCAGACTAGACACGTGACTTCCCCTCCCCCTTTTATTTTAAACATACATAACTTAAGTTTGCTTGTGACATATTAAATACCAAAATTAAAGATGGTATCAGCAGTCATTCAGAGAAAAGTGAACGACTCTGGATGCTCCCAGCCTCAGCATTCCAAGGACTTGGCTGTTGGCTTAGCTAATACATTGCAAGAAGATTCCAGTCTTTCAAGAAGGGGCCTTCTATAAGCACACTTTGGGCATGGTTTTGGGAAAGGTGTTGGCTAAAACATAGGTTGAAACTTGGCAAGCATTTCTTCAGGCAGCAGTCACTTCCTAAGCAGAATGTGTGCCTGACTGTTTGTGTTCCTTTCTCCTGCCGTTTACAAGTCTGTGGAGCTACACCGTACATCTGGCTACCAGACCTGATAACTTGATTCATTTAGCATGTAGTCATAACACATAGTTGTGCTGGCACAACTAGGCAGCAGTGCCAGCTATTTAAACTCCAATGCCAAAAGAAATGCTTGTCACATTACACCCACAAGAAAATTTAAGAGTGCAGTCAGATGAAATGGCTGGTCTGATAGCTCACTTTGCCGTTAGAGGCAGTTCTGTTTCTCTGCTCTCAGCAAGGCACTCCCACAACCGCCTTTTCTCTGATGCTCCTCAGGTTCTTTAGTGAACCAATTCACAACACCAAACTTGAGTTAAATCAGCTCACCAAAGAGTCAAGTCTGGCAAGCAGAAGGGAACTAGGCATTGCCCAGCCTGGAGAGACCTGCTGGGCCAGTGAGGTGTTAGAACACCACAGCCGATTTTGTCAGAATGAGCCCTAAGCTGTGTTTGAAAGTTGGGACTTATCGCTTCCTGCACTCTTCTTCGGAACCTCCTCTGAACGCAGAGCTGCAGTGAAACAAGTTGTTTTTTTCAGTTGTTTAACAGATGAAAAGAGGTAGAGTGGAACTAGCATCAGAAACAGAGGAAGAACAAGAGCAGAAGTAGCTTTGCTTTCTTATCCCTTGTTAATTTTAAATTGTTTTAAATTTTATTTCTCTTTAATTGGACCCATAAAGTGGTGTATGCAGCCCTGCATTGCTCTAAAGATATTTTTATTATGTACAGCAGGACTTAAGGAACAGTGCATCCAACGAAGGGGTTGCAGCTTTTTAGGAAGCCCAAGACTTCTGTCAGGATAGCATGAAGCTATTCGAGTAACAATTTAAGGTTAGTCTTGCCCTCTCTTTCACACCAAGCACACAGAAGCAATGAAAGATCAATATTTTAAATAAAGCATGTTGTCAGACAGGCTAGAAAGCTTGCCTGTAGGATCCTCATTTTTGTGTTTAATTGGTTGTAGAGAACATAAAGATTGCTCCAGTATCTTGAGGCTCCCAGTGGACCTTGCATTGTCCTAAATAGAAACAGCTGCGGAGGCAACTTTTTCTACCCCATTAAATAGTTAGCAGCTAGTGATTTTTGATGAGCTATCTTCTGTCCACCATGGAATGTGTAAGGTAAAGATGAATTTGCCCCAACCATAAGAACAGAGAGGTGTTACTCATGTGACTAAGGGAAGCTTTTATCCCTTGGTCTCTTGTGATGAACGTGTTCCTGTCGGGCATTTGCAGTCACCTATTTGGTGTAACACACCTTTCCCACTTCTGTAAAACCAAAGATTGCCCTCATGCTACCTTCTCTGCAAACTGGATTTGAAAATAATTGGTAATTCCCAGCAAGGGGAGGAAGTAGCACACTCATGCCCTCACTAATCTTGCCAGCAACTTGAAGACTTAAAAATTTGCCTTACTGTGAACATTGGTCCACTTCCGATAGTCAGCAGCACAGGTTTGACTGTGGCTGATTAAGCTACCCCGCCTTCTCGTATCTCAGGTTTTACTGCGCTAGGGTGCAAGGCCTGGTTTTGATTGAACAAGTTCAGTCAGCAGCAAGAGTCCAAGGGTAAGGGATGGAGCTACCGACACTTGTCCCACCACTGACACCTTGCTGTAAATTCAGGCTGTTTCTTTGAAATATGAAATGCTCATCCTACCTGTACTCCTCCTTAGCAGAATCTGTTTTGAGATCCATGTTGGGAAATTCCTGTGTCACACCAAAGTTCTGTTCCTTCCTCACTAGGACCGTCTGTTTGAACATGAAGAAAGTAGTTGTGGCCTCTTCTCAGCCACGCACATTTCTTATTCCCCTTCCTAGTGTTTGGCAAAACTTGGTATATGGTCTGATCCGCACAACAAGGTGCCTGCAAACGCATTCATTTTGTCTTCAGTGAACAATTCTACTCACTTTTGTATTCTCAGAGAACACAGAGCAGGATGCAGTGGTTACTAGCCAGGCCGCGTTACTGCTGAGAACTAGCTAATTTAATAATCCAAAAGCCTTCTTTCAGTCTGAGCCAGTGCTGTCACAAACTCTTACTAGATCTTGGGGCAGAGCCACGAGCAGTGAGGCTGTATTTGAAAGAGGAAGGGAAGGTGGGATGTTATGTGTAAGGAACAAGCAGCAGCAGCTTCTCTGCCAACTGAACAGACACTAGCCCTGAGGAGTACTTAAGGGTTTGGTTTTGTCTGCAGGGAGGATGGCCTAGAACAAGACAGGTACCACACATAGGAAGTTTCTTTTCTGTGTTCTTCGCTTCAGACTCTGGTACTACAAACGCTAGGCAGGAGCATCTGCTTCCCAGTACCAAAGTTGCATTAAATCTGAATGCTCAGGGCCTTCCTTTGTCAGTGGCACAATTCATTAACTGAAGCAAAACTGCTGCTCTCTATCAGGGGCCTGATCCTGCAGTCATGAGAGAAACAAAAACTCTGCTCAAAGGTTTCTTTTGCAAGAAATTGCAGAATTGAGCCCCTGCTGTTTACATCTGAACTACTCAAGGTGGGTGGGGGATCTAGAGAAGCCAGTCAAGTCCTCACACTTACCCTGGTGCAATGAGATTATTTATTAGCTTAACTAAAGACTAAGCAGCCTTTTAAGAGAAAAGTTCCACTTGCAGCCCTGATTTTTATCATCTCCTTCGTAATGTCTTTTAGCCAGTCACTAACAGGAACTGCCTAATATGAGTGACTGAAGAAGCACAATTAATGGCTTTCAGTTCAAAACTTATGTTTCATTCTTTCTGATGTTAATTCCTGATACTGGTCAGCTATTTGTGTAAGCTCACTTAATTTTGTGAGTGTCAAATGTCTAATGCAGGAGGCTGGTGTTTGGAACCTAAGACAGAATATTTTGAAAGTCTATTTTAGTAATTAAAGAATTTTTAACAATATTCAAGACATTGTGTTGCAGTTTTCTTTCCTATATAGTATTGTTGTCTTGCATCTCTTTTTCATGGAGTCCTTAAGACTAGCCAGTTCCACAAGAAACAACATTATTAAATAAAGCACCAAGAGAAGGGCAGGGAAAAGCGTGAGAGAGAGACAGATTTGAGCTTTAAAACGTGTCTGCCAGCATGAGTTGTCTCCCTCTGCTGAAAACTACCCATCCTCTCTGAGTCCAGGAAGTGCCAAGAACCCAGGAGTGACATTACAGCTCTAGAAATCACTTCAGAGAAAACTGAAAGTAATTAAGCGGAAAAAGTTGTAGCTGGCAAAACTCAGCAGTGCATTTGCCAAAAGACAGAGAGCTTTTTCCACCTCAGTCTTCAATTCAAAAGGCCCAAATTAGAAGCACAGGTAGTTCTGTGGCTGAAGACATCATGGTACTACAGGAAGAGACCCTAAATCCTCTTGAGGAGACCAGATGAGACAGAACATTTGCATGAACCAGCGGATGATACACATCTCAATCCCTTCGTTTTATTGTTAAATTAAAATAACACAAGTCAAAGATTCAAGTCAGTCACAGTCCTGTAAAGGGCAACACATTCACTGGCAAGCTGCTGTTCCAAACTGACAACAGATCACTTGCTGGCAAAAGCCATGATTTGCTCCTAAAAGAGGAGAAGAAAAAGATAGGTAACTTGTAAACTAGTAATAACCAAACAATCTAGAAAGCGGTTATAGTCGCCTTCCTTTTTATATATACAGACAACAGTTCTTTGTCAGCCTTTCTAGCCAAGTGCAGAGCCCCTATCCCTGTATGCTAGAAACTTAAAGAAGTTGCAGCATTCCTTTCCTTCCCAAGTAGCACGCAACAGAGATGTCACCAACAAGTTCTGTGCTTAGAAAAAGAGATCTTAATTTGGTTTTCTGCTTTAAACAGATAAACAGGAAAAAAAATTCTGAGCACTGAAGCAGCAGCATAGTCCTCTTTTTGGCGCAACTAATGAAGACACCTTGTCAGTGGCAGATACGGCACCTTAGGAATTTACCGCTCTTCAACTCAGTGTCTTAACTGTAACCATAACACAAAGGAAACAGGCCGCCTGTGACTAATAGGAAGGTGGTGACTTGATTTGTAGAATAAAACATTCAAATCCAGGAATGAGGAATCTAATTTGAGGGTGCTTGGGAGCTTTGAGAGCAGGCGGCTTACAGAACCTCATGAAAATCCAGCAACTAGGTCAAGATGGTGTGGAATTTAGGCAGATAAGCTGCAAGTAGGGAGTCTGTGTTTAAGACTGAACCTGCTCAGTGCTGCCTTCCTCAGGTAACTTCCATTACAGAGACTTACACTTCTGCCACGAGGGAACAATTTCACAAGGCAAAACAGCACAGAAACGGGTAATTCATTTGAGCCGCACATCACATCTGTCAAGTCACCTGATGTCTTAGGGGAGATGCGTCTTCATGGGGTTGGTTTTTCATAGTGCATTTCTGGAATGCAGTTCAAGGTTCCACATTTTCATTCCATAGCAAAATAAAGCCAAAGACATCTAATGACTTGTAACCTCTAACTACAGAGTACAGACACTTAGCTCCCTTATCTTCCCTTGTGCTGCAGGAGAAAACAGTTACTGCTGAGCCATCAGTTATTTTGGAACTCCTCAGGCTCGTTCTGGACAAAACCTCAGTTTGAACAAGTTAATATTTCCCAGCCAAAAAAAACCGTTTCATAACAATAATCTTCATCAGCTTGCCTATATTTCAAGAGTAGTTCTGGACTCTTTCTAAGGCCCTCACTAAAGTGAGATTCTTACTTTGACAGGAGGCAGGGCATTTGTTGCTTGCAATCCCCATGTCCTCAGCAACACCAAGGGAGCCAGCCTTGTGGAGTAAAGCCTCTTTAGCACATCAATAGCAGCTATCAAGGACACGTTGTGCCTCTGACGTTCTGTCTCAAACTTTAACAGATGTTTTAAGGAGCCTGGAAGAGATAATTGAATGCTCCTATTAAAACTGACTTGCCACAAGCAATTGTGCATCCTAGCTATATAGCAGTCTCCACCAACAACTGAAAACATAGAAAGAGAACAGAGAAATCATCCTTCCATCAGCTAGCAGTCTTCAGCTCACCACCACTTTAACCACCATCTGCAGAACTTGTGGTGTTTTTTTTTTTAAAGCAGCTTTGAGATTTGTGGGACAGAAGCTGCATCCAAGAGTCTTTAACTGCTCCACAGCCAATGGACATCAGAACAGTTTTGCTTCAAAAACGCTTGTGCCTCTGAAACACAAGACAGCAGCACACTTAACCTGCAGCAGGGATAATGCTTGTCCTGACCTTAGCAGCGAAGGCCTGTAAGAGACGAGTCATCTTACTGCCACTTCGTTGTCTTGGATCCTTACCCAGATCGCTCCCATTGAAGGCTGCTGCACTGAGGTGATGAGCTAAACATGCAATATCGCCAAAGCCCAGGTTTACACCTTGTCCTGCAAGTGGGTGGACTCTGTGCGCTGCATCCCTGGAGGAAGAAAAAACAGAAATTTATATCCCTTCTTGAAGAAAGCTATAGTGGCTGACAAACCCCAGAAGGGATCAGCGTAGCACTCCTCATTTCTTTGCAATGAACACCACCTTACAGCAGCATATACACTTTATCCAGTACCTTCTTGTGTGCTCTGCTGAACCACCTGACTGCCTCTCCAGTTGTAAGATGCAAGACAAAGGGGAGATAACAAAAAAAACACTTCTGAAAGGAAAAGTTATAAAGAGGTGTCTAGGCAAAGCCCTCTCAGATCATGTGTGGAACAGGCCTTAATGTTTTTGTAAGTGACCTCAGCACAAGAGGAAGTAAATCGATGGCACAATTCACAAACACAAAGTAGACAGACATCATGAATACATGAATTCACAAGAAGCGGGATATCCTTGAATAGAAACAACATTGTGTTCTTTTATGAGCAGACTTATCTGTAAAGGACAAAGCCAGACATATTGATGAGGGAGTCTTAAAGTTAGAGAAATTAAATGAAGTTTGAGTATGAAATTTAAGATCATGCACTTTAACAAGCCATAAAGTACAGAATGCTCCCAAGCACAGAGTGGCTCATAAGCTGGAAAGAGGAAAAGTATCTGAAGTATAATACGGCATCTAAGAATTACTATAAGCTAACAGCGTGTTGCAGGTGTGGTGGAGAAAAAAAGTACGTGCAACCTTAGAATGTAAAAGATGAGATATCTCCCTATTTCTGTAGGCCACCATGCAAAAGCCTACGACATCCCATCCAGAAAAATTTGTAAGTTTTGTCATTTGTGTTCAAGAAAGGTGAGTTTAAAACTCAAACTGGCACACAGAATGGCTGCTACAATGTTTGGGGAAGTACAGGTTCAGCAGGCAATCCTGGGTTGTTTCACCAGACTACACAAAACAAAAAAGGGAAATAATTATCTCGCAATTTACATAGAAAACACACACAATGGACAGAGCACTGCTCATACAAAAGGACTTTGTTGGCACAGGAGCACATGGTACAAACTGGGCCTGCATAAAGTCAAACTGAAACTACAAATTATTTCTAACCATCTAATTTGTTGACCGGGAGTCGCTATTTCTAGCCACACGCCACCCACTCCACAAGGGCTGCCACTGGGGACCTTACCCAATAAGAGCCACACGGTGCTGGACATACTCTGTTGCATGCCCCATTCCAAGAGGGAACGTGGCTCGGCTCTCTGGATCTACTTTAGCAATGCTTGGGGGCAGCTGACGGACTGCAGTCCCTGAGGGTTTCAGGAGTGAAATAGCAGAGCGAAACATGGCCCCAGCAGTATCAATGAAGTCAGAGTGGTTTACATTGCTCCACTGAAAAAACAACAAACAAATCTTTAGATGTTAACCCAAACTAGACATCTAAAAGCTGAAAAAAATCTGAATGAGCTCCAAATACTGAATTTTAACCACTTGAACAAAACTATACAGTAGAAGAAACTATCTTTGTTGTTTTAGGACATGCAAGTTTCCAACTAGGATGAGTCTACTCTTCCCACCTTTCGGAAATTTAGTTCCACTTCTTCTGTTACTTTCGGAACTAACCTAATTCAGTCCCAAGGGGTCATCCTTTCTTTGCTAAGCGCCTTTTTATTATCATCCTCCACCAGAGGAAGGAACTTGAGAATCCACCTCTCCCACTGCTATCCTT
This sequence comes from Larus michahellis, assembly GCF_964199755.1. Taxonomy (NCBI): domain Eukaryota; kingdom Metazoa; phylum Chordata; class Aves; order Charadriiformes; family Laridae; genus Larus; species Larus michahellis. The sequence continues at coordinate 64,986,973 of NC_133899.1, read as the reverse complement.
TAAGCTGTAGGCTTCCACTGCATTTCTCACGATTACAACAAAGTCAGCCTCACACCCGCCACAAGGCTGATACTCACAAAGGCAGAGTTGATGCTATCCACAAAACTTTCCTCATCCATAGAGAGAAGTTCCGATGCGTGTTCATGAGATGTAGACCAGACCAGAGAACTGGCAGTGTCAGAGAGCTAGTTTAAGAGAATGTCAAAGGTAAGTATCAAGAGAAAAAGAAGCAAAAATTAACGATCAGTGCAAAGATTTCCCCACTGCCCTGCCCCATGCCAGCCCCATGCCAGTCCCTCTGCACATTACTCCTCCAGCCCAGCTTGCTACAAGTGGGAAACATCAAGGATAAAGTGAGAGGGCAGGAGGGGGAAATAAAATGCAATAATGGAAAATCCTAAGAGACAGAACCAACACAGTAAGGTACAGACAAAGTTACTGAAAAGAATAGACTAAAACCTAAAATAAAAGTTAAAAAAAAAATACAGAGACCACAAGTCATCTTACCGGAAGAAGTGCAATTGGCCCTGTGGGAAGGAACCTCTGCCATGCTACATTATTGTCTGTAGCCTACAGTGGAAAGAAGCAAGTGGACAGTTAACAAATTAGTGACCTGGATCACCTGCTTAAGCTGTTCTGCTGCTTATGGAACAGCCAATTTGCAGAGTTTCACCTCAGACAAATGAAGAGTTGCCACCACAGCTGACTGGTCATACCGATGCTCAATGGTCTTAATTTCAGCTTCCTTCCGGACTACAGAGTTATGACCATCTGCACCAATCTGCAAAACAAAGACATACAAAGCCACCTCTTCAGCAGCTTCTAAGAAAGACAATATCCCAGTCTACAAACCTCAGCCTGCATGTACGCATTTTTCGTTTATTCTGGAAAAAAAAAAAGATTCCCCCAAAATCAGAAGAAGTGGCCCTTTCTGCTCCTGTCCAATTCAGTCCAGTCTTCTTGCATGAGGTACAGAAAAGCCTATGCACCGTGTCCCACAGCATCTCTGACAGAGTTAGCCACTCACCTCACTCAAGCCCTCCACGTGGGTGGAGCGGCACACATGGAATCAGAACCAAATCCAGTGGAAAGGACTTGGGCAAGAGATGACGCCTGATCAACAGAAATAAAAAGTTTAGTTACCAGCAGTTTGGTCTGAAGTCTGCGTCCATCAGCTAACTCAATTTGCACCCAGGGGCTTGTGTCACAGCTGTGAGAGGGAAGGGGCCAGGTATACCCGACTGCTCTGCTCCCGTAGAAAACCTCCACCCGGTCTGATGGGAACACAAAGTACTATGGTCACAGTATGATACAAACATGAAAAAAGGAAACATCACTGCAACAGCAAAGGCCACGTGTATCTTAACGACCCTAAGAGCTGACCCTACAAGTCTTAAGGAACCCTGAAAGAACAGGTCTGGCCAACCCTTTGTCAGTTCAAGGCCTGCTCTGGATAGAAAGCTACAGATCTTTTCATTAAGTCTGGTTTTGGAGAGACAATGTTCTGGAGAACTACATATGCAACTGTTTTCTTATGGGGCAGCCTTCAGAAGTCAGATTTCTCCCTCCCCCCTGAAATTCAAGAAGCTGCCTATGTCTCAGAGTTACTTGTTAGATCTTTCCCCCTCTCATAACTTAGCGCGCACAACAGAAGGCAAGTAACTGAAAGCTCTCTACAGGAAATAAAATATTAAAGAAGTTGTCCACTACCTGCTACTGCATCTAACTGTTTTGTGAGAGCAGCCATAATGACATCATTCTCCACTATGTAACCCATGTCATCTAAGTCATCTTTCTCAAAAACGATCATGGCTTCTGAACAAGCATCCCAAACCTACAAAGAAAAAATACATTACATGAAGCTACATGATAAATAAGTGCTGTTCCTTTCAGGGACTATGAATGTATCCATCTTAACAACAAAAGGAGGCAGCAATCTTGAAATATGGAACTAGAGGAAACATCCTGGATTACTGTCCATTCACAGCTACTGAAGCACATCACATATTTCCTTCATACAATGATCTAGCTGATTGTAAAGAAAAGTTTTTTATCCCTACTTTCCTGTTACATAATTAAAATATAAAGCTACCCTACCACCTTGTTGTGGATTAACCCTGGCAAGCAGCTCAGCACCACCCAGACGCTCACTCACTCCCCCGCAGTAGGATGGGGAAGAGAATCGGAAGGGTAGAAGTGCAAAAACTCATGGGTTAAGATAACGTCAGTTTAATAAGTAAAGCAAAAGCTGCATGCGTAAGCAAAGCAAAACAAGGAATTCATTCACTACTCCCCATCGGTATGCAGGTGTTCAGACACCTCCAGAAAAGCAGGGCTTGATCACACATAAAAGTCACTTGGGAAGACAAACGCCACAACTCCGAACACCCCCGCCTTCCTCCTTCTTTCACCAGCTTTTATTGCTGCTGAGCATGATGTCATATGGTGTGGGATATCCCTGTGGGGTCAGCTGTCCCAGCTGTGTCCCCTCTCAGCTTCTTGTGCACCCCCAGCCTGCTCGTTGTCAGGGCAGTGTGAGAAGCAGAAAAGGCCTTGGTGCAGCGTAAGCACTGCTCAGCGATAGCTACCACATGCCTGTGTTATTAACAGTTTTCATCACAAATATGAAACATAGCACCATACAAGCTACTATGAAGAAAATTAACTCTATCCCAGAAAAAAACAATAGGTACCTTTACCTTTGTTTCCTGACTAGCACCCATGCCTCAATTATCTACAGCTTCCATTAGGAATCAACCTTTTATCCTGTAACATCAAGACTCTGAAGACAGGTATTTCTGAGTAGACAGCTACCCCAAAAAAGGTAACTGGAACCATCATAAGCACGACCTGCCCTTTGTCAAATTAAAAACCTTTGGATCATTAATGTAAGTACTTCTGAGAATTCAGAGTAGACAGACACACAGCATATTTGCAGCCCTAAGTAAGGCACCTGCATTCGCCGGAACGGTTTGAGTCTCAGGCTGCAGACATGATCCCAGGCACCAAAACCTAAAACAGAAAAAAGGACACAAACGCATGGAGGTGCAGGTTCACACATGACATGGAGACCCAAACAAAACTGAAGCTCGGTCCAGACTCTCCTCCTCCCTCCCTGACTAGCAATGCCCAGACTCTGCTTGCACCATCACTAGACAGGGCCAGATCTGCCTCAGTACTTTCACAGCTCCAGCATCCCATTATTTGACTGTTAACACAAGCCAGTAGAAAAGAAACAAGAGCTTTCCAAGAACGCTGTGACTTAACAGTCAACTCTCACTGTCCTATCACTCAGTAATAAAACAGACACGGAAAAGCACAGCCATCATTGTTTAGAACATTTCTTTCTCCATACTGAATCAAGACTCAAATCTGTCTTTAAAATTAAAATTAAATCAGAAAGGAGTTACCAGACTAGAGAGCACTAAGTACATGCTTCTTTTGTAAACAGAACATTCCAGATGCTATAGAGAGCACCTTACAACCTTTCACTAGCCTAACGTCACAAATCAGACCAAGATACCAGAACACAGATCCCTGTTATCAACAGATGCCTTATTCGATCACCACAATTCAGCATATACAATACTAAAAGGCAAAGGCAAATAATTCCATTTAGGATGAAGGCAGCACATGCTCAAAAGGGTTTTGTTTAAATAAAATAAAACCACTTCAATGTTAAAAATGCAAACAATAGAAATTACACTTACTGCTTAGGAGAGTTGCAGATCCTGGGGAGATGGAACTGACCCTGTTACTGTAACTGTCTGGCATGCGATCATATTCTTTCCTAGGACCAGCCTCCAGCAAAGCAATCTTCTTATCACAGAAGTGGATATCATGCCCTAAAACAAACAAATGCATGCTTTGTTACTATGCTCCTGCCAAAAACCTCATTTGTTATTTCTATCTCAGTAAGACCTATGCATTTTTGTAATAAGACAGAGCAGATGCAAAACTTAATAAAGAAACACATTTACAATACAGGTTTTGACTAGGCAGGTAAACTTTTGTATTTTAAAGCTTTATGACTACAATCCTGTTACTGAGACTGACAACCCTTTTGCAGTTAAAACAAGGATTAAATGATTTCTTTTTGTACAAATTTGTGCACATTTTGTTATGAAAGCTCATTACTGAAGTATTAACAAGTGAAATCTGCAATGTTTACTCCAAGCACAGAACGCATTTTTCAGAGCTTAAATGTAAATTCGCTAATTAGAACAAGAGATCAAAATAAAACTTAGCAACTACATTTATGCTTTCTTTATCTTTATATTCTGACAGTGGAATAGCAGAGGCAGTTTAGACTTTAACTTTCAGCTAAAGAGAACTGACAAAAATTGAAGAGATGACTCAAGTAAAGAGTAAATCACACTGCAGCTGAATTAGCCATGCTTGCTGCATCTGACCACTATGATTGTGGAAGGTACCAAGACCAGAAGTGGTGTCCTTATAACATTCAGGGTTTACTACTACAGCACTCCTAATAACAGCAGTATCCTGACATGTTTTCTAGATTACGCATAACATAACCTCGTCTCTTGGAAGGTCCCAAACCTGCACGTTAGTCTTAGATATCACTGCTGCAGGGGATCCTTATGCTATCTCAATTCCACTGTGGTCTTCTTTAATGATACAAGCAGAACAATGCTGTTTGCAAGGGAAACCCTTTTACTTGCAAAGCACTTATTGCTTACGACCTTTGCTCTTTTGCTCTTCTTTGCACTCCTTTCTCTAGGCTTCTGTCGCACCCTTCTGAATCAACATTCCAAATAAAGAAATAGCCAATACTCTCAGCATCTCTAGTGATGCAAACCAAGCACAAATCCATTTTAACTTGGTATTCCTGTGTTTAAAATACAGGATTAGAGAGCAAAACTTAGGATGAGAAAAGCATTTTCAGCTACGGATGAAATTATCCATCAATGATTTAAGGGTGACCATGTTTGAAAGAAATACTACAAATAGTCTATAGAATTCAAAGTAACGACTACATTAAAAAAATACATAAATAGGATAAGGCTCATCATAGTGACTGGGTATCCAAAGAGCTTTTAGTCAACCTTAGAGTGCTGTCATGAGAGGATGCAGGAATAAAGCAATTCCACAACAGGATCTTGAACGTTAAGATCCTAAACGGTAACCACATGGTTATCTCAAGCTGTCACAAACCAGGATTAACAGTTAAGGTCGATTTAGGGAAGTACTCCATACTCCACACACTGAAACTCTTCGGAAAACTCCCAGTTTAAAGTTTTTGTGCAACCGGTGAGACAGACAGGGAGGGCAGCGGGACACAAAACCCGCCACTCGTTGCACTCACAAAACAGGGTGCGGGAGGCCCGAAGGCCTCCGAGACCTCACGGCACCGCGGCCGGAGGGACAGACAGCCGCCGGCTGTGAGGCCGTGACCGCAGCCCCCGCGGGGTCGGAAAACGAGCCTGGCCGACGGCATCTGCGACGCCGAGAAGGTCACAGCCTTACCCAGCACGGCGGCCATGGCGCTCCCGACCATACCCCCGCCCGACACCACCACATCGTAGAGCGGCGCGGCGGTAGCGGCGGTGACAGACCGGAGCGGAGCCCGCGGACCGGCCCGCAGCCGCCCACGGAGCGGAGCCAGCAACCCCCTCCCGCGCACAGCCGCCATCACTGCGGTAGTGACGATACGCCAAGCGACCCCGAGCGGAAGTCGCTCCGGGAAACCATGACAACGCAGCCTCTTCCCCACCACCAATCAGCGAGCGGAGGGTGCTGTCCCCCGTCTGGAGTCTGATTGGGTGTTTGAGGGCAAAAAGGCGGGACTAGAGCGCTGCCGGCTTCGCTGATTGGCTGGAGACGGCATAGGGGCTGTTGGAGTGCTGAGGCGGAGGCCTGCAGGTGAGGGGAAGGGCCTGGCCTCGGCGCTCCCGGCTCTACCTCAGCCGGGAGCGCAAATTGGGGTCGTACCCCCGAAACGAACACTCCTCCATGTTTTTTCTCTTCCAGGTGACACAGCATCCCCTCAGGCTGCGTGTCCCCAGCTCCTGGGTCTCCCCCAACCTGGGCAAGGAGCAGGGAGCGGCCTGTCAGGATGGGAGGCCGTCGGTCACCGTTAGAACCGGGCTTACCGTGCCAGGCGAAGTTAAGGGGCGACCTCAGGGTATCCGAAGAGGATGAGGAGCTGGAGGGTTTCAGGCAGGAGGCGGCAGTCCTGCGTGACAAGCTGTGGCAGGCTCTCAGGTAGGATAGCAGCTGGTAAAGGTGGCAAAATGGCCCAGGGGATTCCTGCTGCTTCTGACCAGCAACGAGGTGGAGCGTGAAGTCCCAAGATGCACGTATATAGAACCAAAACTGGCCACAAATGTTTTCACAGGTGGGAGGATGGGGGCAACAGGTGCCCACGTAAACTACATTTGCGTAAAACATGAACAGCACAAATCCCGCTGCTGCTTGTCAGCTAATCACACTTAAAATTTACAGCAGACTACACCCATTTCTATCCAGCGTCCAGTCTTCAGAGCTGTAGCGTCTCCAACATCTAGCTCTCAGACCTCTTGTCTTTCTCTGTGGTTAGTCCAGCTTGAAATTCACTAGCAGATTAGACACACGTGCTCTTACAAAGGAAATAGTTAGTTTATGAAGCCGAACAGATTGCAGCAATCACCAGGGAAATGTATTGACTGGAAGCCTGTTTATACATGATCGGTACCTTCCGTTTTCCTCTTTTTTCCCACTTTCCTGTTCTTGGTCCACCCTGATCCACCTTGATCCTTCCTTTTACCTGCATTTATTGCTTCCCTAAATATCTCATAAGTTTTACTCAGTTTCACAATCACCCTCAAGCATCCTACAAGAAGTGTGCTATTTCAATGAGATCCATGATAGTCTTGGGGTTTTTTTTTGAATTATCAGTTACATAGTCTTGTAATCTACAAAGTTTCCAGCTGAATCTCTTAAGAGTTGCACTAAAGCAGTTCCTTGCAATAGCCTTTCCATCAGCATTGTAGGAATTCTGGTGTTTGGTACTGTTTGTTAGTATTTGTGCATCTGTGTGCATAATTTATTGCCTTTCCTGAGTTTGTCTTTTATGTTGAGCAGGTATCAGCCACATATCCCTAAAGTTGGAACTTTCTGGTTTACTTGTAGCCTTTCTGGCCATAGAGTGCTAGCAGCATAATAAATTGCTTTACAAAGCTAAGTAGGCATAACTGCCATTCTATGCATGGAAAATGGAAAACAAGCAAAGCTCTGTTCATGAACTTTGGTAGCAAAGCAAAATATAGAGCCCAAGAATAATAAGCCCTAGACCTGTCTTTTAACGACCAGCTTGGCCTATGGTGTCTTTCTCTTAATCAACAATGTCTCCCTTCTTTTAATTCTATTTTTTAATAATTTCCCTTATTTCCCCTTCATAATGTCTTTGTCTTAGTCATACATCTGGTAACAAAAGGCAGTCCAGTTCTTTGATCGACCTCACCTCGGACAGTACCTGGGATCATCAGCAAAAGCCTCACTTGTTTCCTAAATCCCGCTTGAGGCCAAAAAGTGCTTCATCTCCCTGGATTCCTTCCATCACCATCCCTCAGCCTTTCGAAATGACACTGCGGGAAGCTCGCAAAAAGTCCCAGTTGATGAAGTCATACATGTTTCTTGAACTAGACAAACAGAGAGACAAAAGGCAAAGCCAGGATGAAGCTGAATGTCAGAAACAGTTCCGGGCACAGCCTGTACCTGCCCATGTGTTTCTGCCCCTTTATCAGGAAATAATGGAGCAGAATGAGATTCGCAGGCAAATAGCAACACAGAAAAGAAAGGAGCTGCTACTTTCAACCCAGCGGCCCTTCAGTTTCCTGGAGAAGGAGGAGAAAAAGAAAGAAGCTATCAGACAAAAGTTCCTGGCAGCAGCATCCCCAAATGAGAGCTCCAAACGGAAGCAAGCCAGTAAAAAAGTTCCTAAATCTACTTATGACCCACTTCTTGGAGATAAACTCAAAGGTAAAATGCCAGGGCTCTTCCTGTAAAAACAACTCCCTGCCTGTCCCTTGCTGTCTCCTACTGGGAGGTAGGATCATGGCCCATAGGGCGTTACTTGGAGTATGAAGCCAATATCATTACGTCCCCTGGTGTTGTCTAGTCTCCTGTGTGTCACTGGGCATTACATTTCATCTAGATACCCTTGCAGTAGAGTGTCCTAACTTTAGTAGTCTTGTATCAGCGTCAGCAGCAGCAATTCTGTATCACTCCCCATCACACATGGGTACATTGAGCTCTTCAGACAGATCTCCATACCCCTTTTGCTGCAAATCATGACAGTCTGGGGATCCTTCCCTGCACTGGATTCCATACCTTTGGTTTTGGTAAAGGGACTTAGATGATTTGTGGCACAAACATGAAGACAGATGTAATGTGAGAAGTGTCCAAGGTCCATGCAGTATCTTGGAACTGACAATTTTACTCCTACCCAAGTGACCTGTGCTGCACAGGACCCCTTGGAGAAAACTATTTCCTGAGTCCAAATCAGGCAATTAGTTTGGTTCTAAGTGATAGTGCGGTAGTCCAGTCTCTGGTGCCATTTTCTGATGTTCTCAGTTACCTTCCCACTCGCTCTCCACTTTCTTATTAAGTGCTAAAATGGGAGGTAGGTGCCAGGACCATTCTAGTTAGAGGGACAGCCAAAGAAATTTTCCCGCTGTTCACTTTCTTTCATATGGCTTAAGTTCCCACAGTTTTAAGTTTGAAGTAAGCAATACAGACTTCATGCTTGAATGTAGCAACTAAACAAGTTCTTGATAATCTTCATTGTTTTTCTCACCTTTTTGTTTTATTTTTTACTGTTTCCCACTGATTTCTTCTTGAGTACATACTAGTTCACTTTTCATCAGAAAACATTCTGTTGTGTTGTATTAAATAGATAAGAAAGGTAAAAGAGAGCAAAGGACAAGCCGTTGTTCTGTTTCTATCTGGTATGTGAGAAGGGAGGAGGAATGAACATTTCCCACTTCTGTCAATGCAAACTTTAATAAACAGACTCGAAAAAGTCTTATTTTGCAAACAGCAGTATCGATATTTTTCTAAAAGAAAAAAAAAACAAACCCACAGCCAACTGTTTGTCTGCATTTTCTCAAAAATTTAGTGCTGCACAGGAAAGGACTCAGTTTAACGCTATACCCTGAAACACGTTCTTTCTATGGAAAGCTTGTAATAGAAGTCACAAGAGATGATCCATCCACCAAATGCTCCTTACTTAAAATCTTTTCCAATCTAGACAAACACTGCTGGATATTACACAGAAAAGCCATCATCCATTACAAGTATATCTGAACAGCCCATTTGGATCACACAATCAACATAATGACATAAAGTCCCATATGAAAAGTATAACCTTTATTAATGCAACATATCTGCAAGACAAAGGGCACAAGTTATCTGGTACCCCTAAGAACAGGAATAGGAGGAGAAGACCTGTTCAGCAACTTACTCTGATAAGTGAAAGAGAGATCTAGGGATTAATGCATAAGAAAGAGACTCTGCCATGTGTTTTCTGTTATCTTTATTTTTTTCCTGGGAGGCAGAGGAGAGAGAGAGAGACTGAAAAGTGGGGAAAGAGAACACAGGGTGTCTGGTCTCTTCCATATGTGTAGTTGCCATCATAAAGAAAAGTTTAGAGTTGTGCAGTGGCAATTCCACAGCCTTTTATGTCACTCATATTCTTCTCATTGCTTTGCTTTTGATTCATTAGAAGCTGAACTCTACAGAGAAATCCGCATTCAAATGAGAGCGAAGGATTTGCTTGAGAGCTCCGTAGCTCCTATAGATACTAGCAACTGTCGGAGGGAGCCTCAGTCCCGAACTGCCACTAAAACTAAGCAGGAAAGACTTGGCTTCTTGCAGGACAAAAGTTTCAGCTTCAAGCCAAGAATTAATCCAACAATACCAGATTTTGAAGGACTTTACTGGGCATTTCAGAGGGAAGCAGTAAGGAGACAAGAAATCAAAGAGGCAACTCGTAATAAGCCGTTCAAGCTAAGAACCGCCAATCTGCGTGGCAGGCAGAGGCAGGCTAATGAAAAGATAAAGGTGAGATGACTGGTTATTTCTGTGGTACTGCTTTCTCCGATCAAGATGGCACCTTCTTAAATTTATAGCATTTTTTTATGGATGCTTGATGTCCTGTGACCTCTGCCCTTGTCTTGGGACTACTGCAGAATTCTAGGACAAACCAGAACGAAATTCTACACAAAGAGATGAGCTATGACAGCTAAGGCTCAGCCACCCTTTCATACTGCTAGTCACCTCTCCTTCCCCTCAGCCCCTCCCCATGTAAATTCCTTATTGATGGAAGAGAGAGGAATGAGTGCATTGCCCACAGAGCCCAACTGTTTGCTTTGGTAAACAAAGAACGTTGTGAACAAAAATACTCAATGAAGTTCCATTTTTTTCAGGATTCTCAGCAACTTTCCAAGGTTTCAGTGCAAAAAAGTCATTCTCTGACTGGACTTTCCTCTCTGTCTTCCAACACCCTTCCAGTGCATATTACAGATGCAACTAGAAAACGGGAATCTGCTATTAGGTAAGTAGAAGTTTGTCTACACCACCACACACCAACTAATGATGAAAATGGAGAAAAGTTAATGTTTTCCCTCATCACATCAGCTACATCACCAATACTTTTCCTAAATGTTTCTCTGTCTTTCCTTGCTAATTCTTGCCCTGCCTCCCAGTTGATTTAGGAGCTACACACTCATGTCTGAAATTTTGCTTTTCTCATTAGAGGACTACAAAAGTGAAAATCCTCACTAGCATGCAGTCTGGCAGTCTTAAGTGAGCTCATTACTAACTTTTTTCTATATAGATACTCTCAAGATAACAAAAAGGAAGGGGAAAAAGAAGGAATTTATTGGCTGGAGAAACAGAAAAAGAAATGTCAAGCTATCCGAAAGTCAGTGAATAGCCGAGCAAAAGCCCTGGATCCACATAAAAGTCTGGAGGAAACACACAAGGAGAAGTTGAAACAGAACTGGTCAGTGTCCTGTTCTGCACAGAAATAACTGTTTGTTCTACTAAGTGGGGATCAGCAGATAATTCTTTAGGAGTAACTAGGTCTAAGAACATTCCTAGCCTAACTTCTTTGGCTGTCATATCCATTCCACGTTCATTTGGGTTTCTTGACAATTCCACACTACTCTTTTCCATATGGAACGGTTTCCCTTAGATTAGCATTTTTAGAAACTAATTTGTACAAAGAAGCCAACTAAAATGTATAATTTGGTAAAGCGCATATAAGACAAGGTTTTCTAAAAATGTGAACACTGCTTCTCTGCCTACAGTCTAGTAGTAAAGCTTTGCTAATGGGTCTGTATTGCCAGCAATAGCAATGTTTTGCCTAGCACTTGGAATCAAGAGAATTACCAGAGCTATTTTAAGGACAAAACAGTTATTGAGAATTCCTTGTTCCTGATCAGCTACAGTCAGAGGGAACTTGTATTAAGACAGGCAACTTTTCTATTTCAGGCAAAATATGAGAGAGAGAACAAAGGAATACAGAAAGGAGCTGGAAGAAATGCAGCTGCGAGTCAAGAACAGACCATACCTCTTTGAACAGGTCACCAAGGTAACTGGTCAAAGTTCCAGAGTGTTTCTGGGCAGCAGGATACATTGTCTTTCATTTAAGACAGGCATTAACAAATCTAGTCTCAAGTAATTCAGGGATAAGAGCGTGCAAATGGTTGAATAGTCTCTTGACTACGGTCAAAATAACACCTGGAAGGCCACCGAAGTGTAATTTAAATTCCTTCCCATCGCTTGAGAAACACTCAGACTTATCTCTTGGTTGGTAGAGCTTTTCCAGTCCCTGGTATATATTGCAATCAAAATACATGGTTTGATCAAAATTAAGGCCTTATCACACCAGAAATTACATGAATACCTATTCTGCACCTGAATACCATAGCCTACAGTGTAGAAATTTTAAACTTTTTTTCCTTAAAACTCTGTCTAATTGAACACTTTTTCTTTGTACCTCTAGTGCTACTAGAAAAACATTAATGACATTTAAGTCACTTACATCACCTCCAAGCTCTGCTGTCTGGGGTTGTGTTCAGCACAGCTCATCCACCACACCTGCAAATCTCTATTGCACTCGAGGTGTAGATATAAACTTTACTCTCTATAAAGTATCTTTTTTCCTGGGTTTTCTCTTTCAGTTCTGTCTCCTTGCAGGGACGATATCTGGTTAGAGACATAGTGACAATACGTTGACAATACGCTGATATAAGTTTTCTCAATAGAAAGCACCCTCCTGGGTCAGACTTTCTGTTCAGGTGAGTGGTTAATGGAGGCAGAGAACACTTTTGTATGATAAATATTGGTAACATTTCTATTTGCCAGGTTGGTGAGAATTCACCAGTATCGATAGCATTCACTTACGCTGAGACAAGATTTCTATCCTTCCGTATAGAACACCTTAATCTTTAGGAACTGACCAGTCCCTCTGGAAAACCGTCATCTCAGACTACATTAATTTGCAATGTTTACGGGGAGGCAGTGAGGATATAGGATCCAGGTTTCCAGTTTCTTGAGGATCAGCTGATATGAAGTTATTTCAAGGCCTTCTCTCTTTATGGAACTCCACTGTGGTTAATGCTTACAAGTTACAAGCAAACATGCTTCTGGAATTTCTCACAACTCTTTTTTTGCACATATTCTCAATTTGAGTGTCAGAGTCAGGACTCAGACACAAGTACGCTAGTCTGGTAAGACTGCAATGCTGTAGAAGCAGGAGAACAGAAGGAGGAAGCAAAAAAGAACAGAAGCAGGAAAAGGTGAGCTGCGGTTTTGAGAAATGTGAGACATTCTCCTAGTATTCAGTTTTTATATTGTACTGTATGGATGACAAAAATTCTGGACAGGGGCTTTGATGTCCCCTTGTTCTCATTAGGAGTGTCAGCTGTAAACTTTAAAACAACTTGACCATTATAGAGAAGCCCCGGTTCTACGTGCTTACTGTTTAAGTTTCATTTTCATAGCATGATGCTCGTCAAGGAGCAGAGCGTCGCTACAGACACACCCTCCAACAGGTTGGGCTAAGTGAAGAATTTGTAAGGAAAAAAGGGAAAGATGCCACTGACGTGCTGGAAGAAGAATCTGATGTTCACAGGTAATAAAAACAATGCAATACAGTTCTTTTGCCCTTGAGTAGAAATATTTTCCTTGTTTGTGAAAGCATTCCAATTTGTATCATCTAGTGTAGGCAAAACTAAATCAACTTCACTTCTCTTATTAAGCATCGTGGCTTCTCTGTCTTAACTGCTATGACTGCACTCTTATTTCTTTGCATGAGGCAAAGCAGCAAGTAAACACTGCAAACCATTTCCAGTATTAGACAATCACTATTTCTGCAGAGCGCCCAAGCCCCGGGGTGAAAAGGACGACTGTACTGTACAGGAAGGAGAACCTGAAGAGGAACAGAGTGGAAAGGAAATGGCAACATAAGATCTAGCAGAAGAATCCATTGATCATCTCTTGATTATTTTTTTTAATTCAAGATTCTCCAGGTTAATCTTCAGGAACTTTCTGGTTTAGGCTGATACCTAAGAATTGCTCTGGGGTAAGTGAGATGTGAGAACTTGGTAAAGGAAAAAAAGACCAACTATTGTTTAGAGCATGTCTTGTCCAACACAGCAAACGCTGCAGCCTCCCTTAGTCTTCACAAGTGTTCCCCGTGTGAGCCAGTTCCCTTCCTTTAATGGGCAACAAAACAAGTTAAAAAGGTTGAAGCACTATCTTTGGATAAAAGTAGATATGAAAGACTGAAAAGGTGCATCCTCTAGTGTCAGCTCCTTGTGTTCATGCCACAGAAGCACACAGAAAGGGGAGAATGCCTTTCAGGGTGCTAAACCTTGGTTTACACATACATGTGGTAAAATGCTTTTAAACAAGGTATTAAAAAAACAAGATTTGACCTACCTTGGGAGAAGACTCAGGGAGAAGTCCTTCTCTGGTGTTAACTCTTCATTCGCTCATTACCAGCTCTGCTCCTTCCTCCCATTAGGAAGACGCAATAGTGTTTCTATATTAAAATATCTCCCATTTTTCACTACTGAAAACTGTTTTAACATCTTACCAAAGATGGACTTTGGTGGAAGAAAGATTAGGTATTACCTGTCAGCATGTTGCGCTCAAATGCCTGGTGCATCTTAAATGGTATAGTTCACACATTAGTGGTCTTCCTTTACCTGACAGTAATAATAATCTCAAAAATACAGACCCTTACCACCTGGAATGTTTTCTGAGAATTATGATATCAAAGCACTTTAAGATTAAAAGATTTTTACATGGCTATCAATGTTTCTGCATTGTCCAGTTTCTTTATCAATCCTCTTTTCCTCACTTTCTAAATGGAAGCTGCGTCTCTCTTCATCTTCGTTACCTCAATCCATTTCTTTTTACAGTGTAACAGCAAAACCTCATCATCAAATCAGTAGTGGAGTACCTGTAAGAGCTACCACATTAGATAAAGATATAAAAATGAGATAATGAAATTTTTGATCGTAACAAAATACTAGATTGAAGAATTTATGGCCCCAGGGTTTCAGGCTGCTATGTTGTACTTCCATAGAGATCAATTCACGCTGATACATAGCTGAATGCACTGGGGTGCCGCAGTTCGCCTTACTGACCCAAAGAATCTTCAACACATCTAAGTTTAGGCTTGTATTTTTCCTTTTTTTTTTTCCTCCTTTCCCAGTTGAAGAGCTTTCTACACAATGCATCTGCTGAATGCTGTGGCACAGACTGAAATGCAGCCCTTCACTAGAGAAATTCCCAACGGGTTGGAAATACTTCCTTGACTGGCGAGGCTTTCACTGAGAAGAGGCTTAAGCACCTGGGAGGGCTCAAGGAAGGCTGTTATCAGTGTACCAGTTTCTACATAGGTTTAATGGTGCAGGACACACAAAGGCTGTTCTTTCTCCTGTCTCGCCTGGAAAAGAGCAGTGATGTAATCATATTGTCACCACACCTCGTCACATTAAAAGAGGAAGGAAAGAAGATTTCTTCCATACTCCAAGACTGTGGGCTAAAGCCCATCGGGCTTGTGTGGATATATCTGGAGCAGTGGGAGTGAAATTTTAATACATACATTTTAAGGGTTATTTACTAAAATTGGTTGCTAATTTCCGTAATAATACTTGATGATGCTGGAAAAAGAGAT
Organism: Larus michahellis; assembly: GCF_964199755.1. NCBI lineage: Eukaryota > Metazoa > Chordata > Aves > Charadriiformes > Laridae > Larus > Larus michahellis. The sequence goes on along the minus strand of NC_133899.1, from coordinate 64,971,777 downwards.
TTCCAAGTTTGTGACGTGTAAAGAAAAGCCTTAAGAAAGGAGGAACAAAGGCTTGACTTTAAATTAATACATGATATTACACCATATCCCTTTAACAAATATTAAGGTGACATGCATGAATACAGTAACGGATAAATCCAACTCTTAATATTGGTCCCTAAAGAGAAATTGCTGAAATGGTGATTGAAAGTAAAAGCATCAAACTAAGTAACTGAAACTCACTAGCACCTTCTTGCTAAACAAAGTATTGTTCTGAAAGTAGGATTACATTTCTGTAATCCTAAAAGAGATTTATAATCTCTCAATATATCTCAAAAGTGGTATGGAAATAAATAATTTCAACTTTTGATTTGTACTTTTGCATTTTATGAAAATACTTTGTTATTTTTAGTTAAAAGAATTACATCCTGTTCATCTAGCCTATAAAAATACTAAAGAAGACATCTCACGAGAGCATCTCCCATCAACTGATAAGATGGTAGCCAAACCACAACCTAGTGGCCTTCTATGATGGAGTGACTACCTCAGTATCATCACTGACTACATCAAGTGGGCAAGGGAAGAGCTATGAGTGTTGTCTGTCTGGACTTCTGTAAGGCCTTTGACACAGTCCCCCACAACATCCTTCGCTCTAAATTGGAGAGATACAGATTTGATGGGTGGACTGTTCAGTGGATGAGGAATTGGTTGGATGGTTGCATCCAGAGGGTAGGGGTCAACGGCTCAACGTCCAGATGGAGCCATTGGAGATTGGTGACAAGTGGTGTCCCTCAGGGGTCCATATTGGGACCAGTACTGTTCTTCAGTATCAATATCTTCATCAATGACAGAGACAGCGGGATCAAGTGCACCTTCAGCAAGTTTGCAGACAAACCAAGCTGAGTGGTGCAGTTTACAGGATGCCATCCAGAGGGATCTGGACAAGCTCAAGAAGCGGGCTTGTGTGAACCTCATAAGGTTCAACAAGGCCAAGTGCAAGGTCCTGCACCTGGGTTGGGGCAACCCCCACTATCAATACAGGCTGGGGGATGAAGGGATTGAGAGCTGCACTGCTGAGAAGGATTTGGGGGTACTGGTGGATGAAAAGCTGGACATGAGCCAATAATGTGCACTCGCAACCCAGAAAGGCAACTGTATCCTGCGCTGCATCAAAAGAAGCGTGGCCAGCGGTTGAGGGAGGTGATTCTGCCCCTCTGCTCCACTCTGATGAGAACCCACCTGCAGTACTGCATCAACCTCTGGAGCCCTCAGAACAGGAAAGACATGGACCTGTTGGAGCAGGTCGAGAGGAGGGCCACAAAAATGATCAGAGGGACGGAACACCTATCAGGACAGACTGAGAGAGCTGGGGTTGTTCAGCCTGGAGAAGAGAAGGTTGCGGGGAGACCTTATTGCAGGCTTTTGGTACTTAACGGGGGCTTATAAGAAAGTTAGCGACAGACTTCTTAGTAGGGTCTGTTGCAGCAGGACAAGGGGTAACAGCTTTAAACTAAAAGACGGAAGATTTAGACTAGATGTAAGGAAGAAATTCCTTATAATGAGGGTGTTGAAACCCTGGCCCAGGTTGCCCGGAGGTGGTAGATGCCCCATCCCTGGAAACATTCAAGGTCAGGTTGGACCGGGCTCTGAGCAACCTGATCTAGTTGAAGATGTCTCTGCTCATTGCAAGGGGATTGGACTAGATGACCTTTAAAGGTCCCTTCCAACCCAAACTATTCTATGATTCTATCATTCACATCAGATCCTGATTCACAGGTACCTGTGAAGCTTCTGCAAGAACCTCCAAATTACAATACCTGTACCAACAGCAGCGCTACCTTTACATTCAGCTCAAAGCATTCTCTTCCCACAGAAGCCATTATAGGTGCACAGTATCTTAGCAAAACTCTGCATGATTAGTAATGCTAATTCTGAACAAAGTCTTTTAAGTTAACAAAAATTCAAAACATCTACATGGTAGACTCATTTAACGAGCTTGATACACCAAAAAGCTTTTGGAGGAAAAAGTGACCAGGGAAGACAGGAAAAGAACACGTCAAATGTAATTAAATGATATCAAGTAGTACATTTATTTCAGATAGTAAGTCAGCTTCTGACAGTGAGATGTATTAGAATATAGTCTCTGAAGGTAAAGGATGGGAGGAAGGCCTGTTGCTCAAGATACTGAATGTCTGTACAGTGCCTAGCACAATGATGGTCCTTAACTGGGGCTCCTAGGTGCTCCAGCAAAACAAACGCTTTAGGCTTTAGGAGAATGGACTGCATAAACAGTTTTGAAATGGCGTTCCACAACATGGGCTAAATGACACCTAAGCAGCAGACTTCATCTTTTAAGTTCTGCAGGAGAGAAACTTGGTCCAGTAGGTCTTCTCCAACTCCAGTTGGCCCCATTCTCCATCTACCCACCTGCTCTGTGCACAGTTAAAGCAACGTTCACTCATCCCACTGCAACATGGTGAGCCTCTAGGAGAAATGATCGATCCCACTTCAGTCACCACATATAAGAGGGCGGAAAAAAGAGCAGCTGGTCTCACCCTCCTCTACTCCAATAATAGACTCAGTGTCTGGCAGGTGCAGAGACTCAACACCAAGGCTGGGCTGAGAGTTCATGGAGATGAGATTCTTACTATGCACTGTAGATTCTTCCAGCAAACTGCTGCCCATCAGTGACTCTATTGTGGAAAAAAAAAAAAAAACGTAAACCAAAATTCTCATGATGTAATGATACTGCAATGTAAGATACAATCCCTGCCCTACTCTAAGTCACTTGGACTTTTTCCCTAGACACCTACTTTATCTGTTCCTGCTTTTTGGGCATACGGTGCTCCAATGGATGGTAATGCCTATATTTATTGGTTTTGAGCTTTAGTATGGTAGGATCTCATGCAGACTTTGCTTTCTCCTGAAATAATTCACATTGCATAAAAACTCAGGCTGCTTACAACAAGAATACATAACAAAGGGCAGAAATTCCATGTAAAAAAACCGCAATACGCTAGATTCATGTTAATTTTGAAAACAATAAACCTATCTGCTCCTTGACCACAATACAGAAATACACCTTTTTCTTCTATCCTAGAAAAAGGGAGGTTGAGCAATCCATCCTCACCTCCAAGAGGAAGAGTCTTTTATTCGTTACTGGCTTGTGGTCTCCTATTTTCAGGACAAACATCTTCCCTTCTCTTCGACCATCCACTAATTCCTTCCTGCACTTCTCCACAGCGAATGCCCTCCCTTCCTTACCTGGCTGTTCTCGCTCTCTGCTGCCAGATGTTCCAATTCGGGAGTGGTGTTTCCTCATATGCACATTTCTGCTACCACTCTGGGAAAATGTCTTCCCACATATTTGGCACTGATGGGGCTTCACTCCTTGGAGTAGAAGGGGAGAAAAAATATCCCAAGAATTACCAAATTGGGAATAAAGACTTCATCAACCAGAAGCAAATAATACTCTTTTGAAATGGCTGTTGACACCACTGTTGCTAATTATCAGTGAAAAAATACAAATGAGAAATATTATTCCTGTTTCCTGGAGAACAAGAAGCTTCCAGAACAGAAAAGGTTTAGGCATCAGTATTGCCAGTTGTTGGAAGTCTCAAGAGTGAAGAGTAACATAAAGTCTTCAAGGCTGATATATGAGAGGGAACAAGTTATTTGGAATCTCTTACGCAGTGACATGGAAAGTCAACAACTTGCAGCACCTGGTTTACATTACTGAGTAGAGACTGGATGGTGACTTGTCACTGTGAAAGGATTCCCATTTTACCGAGCAGTCCATCATTTTCACAATACAACATGTATGACGTCCATAGGTGTGAGCTCAATAGCACGGAAGCAAAGGAGACAGGAAAGAAAAAGCGTGGAGAACTAGGGCAGTCCCAAAAGTTACTACCCCAATAAAATCTCCTTTTTCCCAAACAAGCCATATTCATAGTGTGCTGATGATATTTAAGATAGATCGATCAAAACAGAAGGCGGAAGCTTTGAAACACTTGTGAAATACATTTCCATCTAATGTTTTGTCCAATTACAAGTATGTAGCATTAAAAAATAAAGGAAAACCCTACCTATGGCAGAAACCCACTCATGAGAGATTTCAGATTTGAATGGCTTTGATAAATATATAGAGGTGCTAGATTCTCTCTTTTAAATAAGAAAATGGTAGCTATAAAACAGATATTCACCTTCATGACATTTTAGAATCAATTTAAAAAATAAATTTTAAAAATGTAATTTGAATTTAGAAACATAAAATTTAGAAACAGAACCAAGAGAAAGGATTAAAGTATACAGGCTACAGGCGCCACAAAGGAAGTCATGAAACACTACGACCAGAAGTCCTGTAGAAACCAGGGGATTTTTCTTTAGGAAATCAAATTGAAGTCCTACAATAAAGATCTTTGCTTAGATAGGTCACAGAATGTCAAATGAAGACTCTTACCTGAGTGGACAACCAAATGTTTCCGAAGGCTGGAGTATTCGGCAAAGGAGCGACCACATCCCTGTGCCTCACACAGAAAGGGTTTTTCCCCTACAAGGGAAAAGTAAGTTCTTACGCTTTGGGATCACTGATTGTCCAAGTCCCTGAGAACAGCCTGCAGATCTCTACCCCATTCTCCCTTTTGGCCTTATACAGAACAAAGTTCAATGGAAATTACACATTAGCCTCCTAAGGCTTTTAAAGCATTCTCTTCATCGCTTTCAAGAGGAAACGCTGCCATTCTTTCTGAAATATTCTTAGATCATCACTTGCTGAAAGTGAAGCAAGGGTCCACTGTTTCTAAATAGATCTTCCAAGTATATAAATACCAAAAGAGTAATATGAAGGTGCCTAGACTATGACATATCTCTATATGCAGGTCTTAACAACCAGCTCTCTGCTTCACACGCTCCCAGAATCCTGTTCCCTTTCTGCCTCTCAGTGCCAAAAATCCCATTAACTGTATTTCCCTTCATATCAGATTCTATACTTTATTTCAGATCAGGCTGAAATCAGCAAAATCCCATGAGAGATGTGTCAGTCATTTATATTAATGTGTGTAGGAACAGTAACTCAAGGCACAATTTGTTCTCATAGGCTGAATTTTGTTATTTTTATATATCGCCACAGCTATTTTTGTATTTGTCTAAATGATGATAAATTGGGAGATGACTACGCTAATGTGATGCAATATAATTAATCTGTTCTAAACACTCTCTTAAGAAAGCCTTACATTAAACTAGAGGTAACTTTTGCCTGCAATATCCCACTAAAGAACCCGATACACCATGTTTAACACTATGATTTCAAGTCTTTGACTGGACTACTGTATCAGAGTAACAGCAAGTCCACGGGAGTTAAGCAAACTATTTTACCTATTTTATTGTCTAACATACACATAGCTCTTTCAGAGTGAACTTTCAGTTTTTAAGGTTGTTTCTACTGTGATTTTGCCCTCAGAAGTCCTCTCCCTACAGTTCATTTCTCAGCTTCCTAGCTGCTCTAGTATTCAACGGATTTGAGCAAAAACGATCAACACAGAATGTTCTGATTGGTGTTACAAGCTGAAATATGTAGCAGATTCTGAAACACTGATTGTACCTTCTGGGTTCTTATAAATATTTAAAACTTTGAAAGAAGGAAGAAAAACTACCATTGACAAAAATAACAGCACGCAGTTCCATCTATAAGAAACCTTAGATCTATTTACACTGGCAGTTTTGGTCTGATCAAACTCTTAACTGCACATTATCAACTTGCAGTTAAGAAAGTTATTATTTACTCCTCCAGAAGCTACTACTCTGTTGGTTGCAGAACACTCACTCTATCATGGTGGATTGTGCATGTGTCAGCTGGGCCTAGTAACTTTATCCGTGCCTTGGCTGGGAGCGCTAAGTGCAAAAGAAAACTGTAAAATCTATGGCTGCTGTTACTACACATTCAAAATTTTATTATTGGTATATATAATTTTTAACTACACCCCAACATCTGCCCCCAAACCGTGTGTTCTAGCTAGACTGCAAATTCTTTAAAATAGCAACCTTTTTCCATGTGTTAGGCAGAAGGCATAAACAGCTGCTGGCAGCCCACATAATCTGCGATTTCGTTTTACTAGAGAGGCCTTGTGCTCTCACAGTTGTCAAGGTTATTTTGAAACGTTAACCAAATGTAATGCAACGGTACCTTCCTAGGCCATCAGGGAATCTCTTCACAATATTCTGAGAGGCTTGAACTGTGTCATTTGTTTAAGTGGTGTGATAACCCTGAGTCTTAAAAAAACAACCAAATAAACCCACCAGAATATTCACTATGAATTTTGCTAACTATTAAATTGCTGATCATTTCAGCAGTAACTTGTATGCGCCTCTGCCTCTCTCAAACAACTTTCTAGGATAAAAACACCTAAAGCACTTCATGCAGTCATCAAGACTTTGGCTGGTACACCGATTTCTAAAAATACTGACAAGGCAGGATCAAATTCTTCAGAGGAGACAGCATAAACAAACCATCTGTAAAATACAGCACTATGAAATAAAGGTTCTTGTTTTATTTAATATAAAAATCTGAGCATGAGTTAAGAGTACATAGTCTCCAGCATATGGTAACATCGTGAATTAGCGTTAGCACAAATGGAGCAGTTTGCATGCCAAAATGCTGCCTTCTAATTATTGCCTTTTTCACTAGACTTTGCTACTATATTTTTGCTATTCATTGCACTGTATTCCTCACTTTCCTGTATCTCTCAAATGTAGTCACTCTACAAGCAGCAGAGGTAACATACACTAGTCAGATTCAGCCAGATGTCAGTACAGCTATGACTGTGTCCACCAGGACTCCACACTGGAGAAGTATTTAAGCTATTGTGCCTTTCAGGAATTTAAAATAGCTTCTTTATAAAAACCAATTACAGCAGTTGTGTTCCCTAACTATTCCCTTGGGAACAGTCTAGTTTCTCCCCAAAACAACACACACCCCTCCCTCCATCAAACAACTTGAGGGGGGAAGGGAATCTTCAGAGCATGGGTCTGAGCAGAGTACAGCATCATCATGTAGTACTGGAAGGGTGAAACCTGTGTGAAATTATACAGGGTAGTAAAGAGGGTAAGCAGTTAATTAGTTTGACCTATAGATCAATGTGAATTGATAGAAAAGGGACGTTAATGAAGGGCAGAGATGAACAACATAATATCCTCAAAAGTTTACGGACAGAGGAGGAAGTGGTTTATTCCTCAGTAAAGACCCCACCCCTGCAGACCACAAATAGGTGAGGTCTAAAACACACCAGTGTGAATTCGTAGATGGTTCTTCAGATTTCCAGCTGTTGTGAACTGCTTCCCACAGCCCAGCTCCGTGCACACAAAGGGTTTTTCACCATTGTGAGTTCTCATGTGCACCTTCAGCCTCTGCAAGACGTAGAAACTTTTTCCACAGCCTTCTGCTGGGCAGGTGAAGGAGCGGTCGTTCCTGGAAATCAACAAAATAGCTGTTTCGTTACCAGCTACTGCAATACATTTTTCATGAACACTCAACTACTTTTGTTTTTTCATTAAACAAAAAGCAGAAATATTTAAATCAAAATGAATTATATCAGAAAATGGAGATACTCGACCAAAGTAAGTGACCTAAGTCCTAAGGAGCTAGAGTCTGGGTGGTCCACTGGGAAGAATTTGTTCAGGTAATATCTTTTCATCATATTACCTTGCATATTCCCAACCCAGAATGATTTAGTAAAGCAGTGCAATGGATTATATAGAAAAGTTGTGGAATTTCAGTCACTGGAGGATCAAAAATGACTGTATGTGTACATATAACATATGCAATTACTGCTGGCCCTGTCTCAGGGCAAAATGATGGGCTCATGTCTACTGGAGTCCTTCCCGGTTTTTAAGCTTCTCACCTACAATTTACCTTAGAGACTGCCCATTTCTTACCTAAAAAAGATTAGGGTTATTTGTTAGAGCAAGCAACTTTGTTCAAGGATTTATAAAAATATGATAGCATCCTGTAAGTTCAAACGTTCACTATACCACAGAAGTGATACCGAAGCTCTTTATTGCGCACCTGTTAAAATACAAATATTCTAAACCAAACACTAACAAGGACTTGCAAAAATAATCTAAAGCTAGTCAAAGTGTTTCAACATAAATGACTTAAAGCAAGCAACAGGCCTAGTATTTCTAAGAGTAATACCAGGTTTTCACAGCTTGTTGACATGAAAAACTAATGCTATCCGAGATACAGTGCACAGTTTTTCAAAGTCATGACAACATAGAGCTTTATTCCGCTCACCGGTGTGTTTTCAGATGATACTTGAAGTGAGCTGGCCACACAAATGTCCGATCGCAGCCCTCAACTGTGCACTTCAGCTTCCTTTCCACACGAGATAAATGAGGAATGGGGCTAGAGTCTTTCGGCTGCCCATCTCCTGAGCAAAGATGAACATTTTCACCTGTAAGAAAAAGCCCAGAAATATCTAAAAAAGATACAGATTACTATAATGTGTCAAATTTAATACATAAAACCAGCATCATATATGACACAGGATGGTAAAGCAAGTATATGCTTGGCTACTAATTGTTTACCATGTGCTACATGCTGCTGCCTAGCCCATAAGAGGGATCAGACACAGATTTGCAAACCTTAGAAGGCCCATAAACTATTCCCAACAAGCTATCTGCATCAGATCAGCTGCTACCAGATGAGGCTTATCACAAGAAGGACAGACAGATCAGCTGCTACCAGATGAGGCTTATCACAAGAAAGATAGAAAGCCAATGCATCAAAAATTGTAAAAATTGTTTCTATATCAATATCAACCAACTAATTCTAAATAGGGTAACTATTTTTAAAAATGCCTTAGCTAAAAAAAGAGATATTGCATTTGTTTGCAACTATTTATTAAAATAATTAGCTCACAAAGCATGTCACTAAATCAAATTCTCCAGAAAGCTGATCTCCAAACCCAGCAGAGCTAAGAAGAACGCATGAATTACAGTATGCATTAAAAATAGATATCTGAAAGTGAAAATGAAAGTTGAAATACAAGCAGCTGCAGTCAGAAAGAAGATACTCTTTACATGTACCAGAGAACAGGCGGACTACAGTGGAACTGCTGGCTCCACTGAAGTTCATTCCCTGAGAAAAACTGAGGAGCCTATTTATATTGCAGAAAAATTACACGATTGTTCTGTATAATTCTGTCACTGATGATGTGAAGACACATCAGAATAGATTAAAAGCAAGAGAGAGTGAAAGAGAGAGAAAGAAACGAGCCGAAACTAGGGGCCCTGTATGGAACATTCAACTTTTGAGACAGAAGCAGGGGATTTCCTACCATTATTGCTTGCTTTGGCATTCTTAGCGAGCTGTGCACGAGTGGCAGCAATTAAACTGTCATGGGCCAATTCTTGGACTCGTAGGAACCATGGGGTACTGCTGTCTGTGCTATCATGAGAGAGAAAGTCATTCCCAGAATCTTCTGCTTCATCTTGAACAAAGACCAAGTGCTCTGCTGGAGACCCCAGCCCTAGAAAAGAAGAAAACTTAATGAAACAGAAGGATGATGTAAGCAAGGGAAATTTCTTTTGCTTCCCAGAGGCTAGTGTTCATGGCATAGAGCCAATAGCTCCACTGAAAAAGTCATCACTGACATTGGAGGAGGCTGATGGTGATTAAATGCTCCTGAAATACCCAATAATGCCCAGCAAATTTCATGATCTTTCCCCTTCATAAGTAGCAGGGACAGAGTTGTACTTGTACCTCCTGCATTCTGTTGTCCAAGACATATCCAGCCAGATGACAAACAGAAGGAGAATTACCTGCTCTTGTTAGGTTGAGGAGAATAAATGAAGTGCTATCACTGGGCTGGAGGTCTTGCAATAAACTGGAAGTCTCTGGTGTTGACAGAAGTTCAGATGGTTTCTGTACATTCTGTGCCCTTGTTTCCTCTCCATCAGGGCCCACATTTACCTGTAGACTTCTCAAGACAGCAGATGAAGAAACATCTTTGGAAGAATTAGTGTGACTTGGAGAAGTGAGATCTCTTTCATCATCTAGTGAAGAAAGTGAAACAAGAGTAAACCAAAATATAAATACACTATGAATAAAAGATACCTGTGAAGTTATTTTTCTAGAAAAAAAAGTAGAACTTGAGAGAGACTGGAGGAAGGAATTTTCTAACTAGTCAGACTGCACTTTAAATGAGAAAAGTTTCAGTCACCCTTCCGAATTTGTTCCCCCATCCCTGGAATGCCTTATCAGCAGGAGGCAGTGCGCCACAGTGGCACGGTAAGACAGCTGTATGAAGGGCACGCTCGCAAAGATCTGCTGCATAGATTTTACCTGGCAACATGAGTCTGTTGCATTCTGAGGTCTCAGTAACAGGAAGGAGAGAAAGACAGGTGATGTCTTTTGGTTCTGACTCCACCAGCCCTTGCCCCAGTGGAATAGAAGTATTCTGGACAAATTGAACCAGCAGCTGAAAAAAGATACTGCAGATTAGGTCAAGAGCAGCACCAATCATTTAAAAAGGTACTAAACCCAGTCCATTACCCCCTACTGTCTTGTAGGAGACAATGAATATAATCCCATGAACACATATCAAAGTAAATGGAAGCTTTTCAATTTACATTAATCACAAAGAAGGAGTTGTTTATATTTGTCATCACTTCTTTAACATACAAGAAACAGCTCTGGATCATTGCAGACTACTCAGAAGGCTACTTAGGCTATACTTCTTTTTAATTAATCTTTTACCAAGATAAATTTTACCAATATATGCTGTGTTTTAAGGCATATATTCCTTTTTAATTAATCTTTCACCACTTGATACTTTACTATACTCTAACTTTACAAGTAAATGTTTTCTACGGTCAGCTTTTAGTACAGGAATTTTTTTAAATGTTCGTCTTTAAATACTTAACTGAAAGAAAGTTGGCCTTTTTTAAATAAAAAAAAGCAAGCAAAAAACTAGTTGCAAAGATGTCTAGCTAATGGCTATTCAAAATAGGCAGATAATGATCAGAGGAACAATGCTGGGATGACAAGGGGGAGAACAGAGACAGCCTTATCCATCCAAATCAGCTACTCCTAAACCCATCAAAGATGGACAACTAAAGCCATTGTCCTTCCTGTGAAACCCACCCACTAAGGGGATTCAACAGTAGAAACTCTCTCCAGAATACTATGCAAAATAAGGGTGACTATTGCATAAAGAGGTATAAGACTTATACTGGGATGCATTCCCTGGGGAGGACTTTGGGATTGAATAAGAGATTTGGGGGATTTATTACGCATTTTTTAAGGGAAAGGCCAAAGGCAGGAAAAGGAAGGAATCAAGGTGGAATCAAGGGCAGAACAAACAAGGGAAAATGGAGGGAGGAAAATAAAAGAGGCCCATTACATATAAGCAGGAAGTTGGTCAATTCTGTTGTCTGGCACAACATAACCATTGCAGTCTGTCCTGTCTTCTTATTAAACTCCATTCCTAACCATTTCCTGTGTGATGCCGCTCTCTAGAGTGTGTGTGTGTCATATGCTAGTGAACTCCAAGCCAGACTAGTTGGCAAGCAGAATGAGAGGTGTGGGGACGTACCCTGGAGAAACCCATGAAGGTTTTCTCTAGGCAGCAGCCCTTGGAAACAGAATCAGGCACTTTGTGCTGCCTGTGTTTATGTGGGTAAAGCTACAAGCGTCCTACTACCTGCGTTAATCTGTTTGGTACCAGTCACATCTGTCTGTGTGTGTGTGTGCACACCTGTTTGAAAATTGTACTAAACCCCACTAGTGGCTGGATCTAAGATCAGAAATAGAGAGCAGCCTTCATCTTGATGGGCCCAGGAGGTGAGAGATGCCCAGGTGACTCGGTCCAGCAGATTCAGGTATCCTTAACATCAGTCAGCTCTGGCAATGCAAAAATTACTTCTGGCTAACTCCTAAAAATCTTGAGTTATAAAAAAGGAACCTGACACTTGAAAAGGAACTGGAAGTCAGCGAAATGCCTTTCCTCACCCCTGAAAGTCTTCCCATATTTAACCAAGTTCAGAGCAGCAAAGCATGCACCTTGTTTACTCATTCTGTCCCCTTGACAACATCTCAAGCTTTTGTCAGACTACTGGAGATAACGCTGGACTCCTTTTTACCTCCAAGGCACAGACACAGAAATGAGACTCTCTTTTTTTCCATTACCAGCGCCACAGCAGCCCATACTAAAATATTCTGATTTAACAAAGGAAGTGCTGCTGGGAGTTAAAAGATAACAGCCTAACTTTTGCAATGGACTGAACTAAGTCTTCTGTGAACTCCACAAGCTTTTTTAACAAATACAGTCTCAAATCCCTGCCCTGTATGGACTTAAACTTCCGGAGACCAGAAAGACTGAAAGGGGTCAGTTGTAACAGATTCAGACACATACTCCACAGTTCAGAGAAAATGCCCCTCAAAACCATATATAAGATCTACTTATTTGGCTGTAAGTTCTGTCAAACAGACTTACTCCTATATCCATATTCTCAAAACATTTTGAAAAACACAGATGAAAGAAATACGGAAAATAATAATATACCAAAAACTTAACTCTCAAATCACTATTCCTTATCTCTAGGAAACTCCTTGACATAAAGATCCTGCATTCTGCTGCTGTCTAGCAAACTGTATGCAACAGACTTCCTTTATTTTTGGCATTTAGAAGGAAGCTGTACAAGACAGTTATTGAAAAGCTACTACCCCCATTGTGACACATTTTAGCATGCATTTACACAGAGTCCAGATGGAATTGTCTGTGCAGTGAGATGGTTCATCAGTGTCAAAAGAAACAGAGTAAAAAAGCAAACTGTAAGCCCATGGTACCTTTGCGATTAAAACCCAACAGTCACCAATAATTTGATTCTTATTTTGTATGTTGTGATTGTCTTAGTATTTAATTTTCAGAACTACTGGCACACAATTCCAAATCGTTTCTATAGCAGATACCGGCCTTTTGAGCCTCTCCTACACCAGGACTAAGTTCATTAAATCAAAGAAACTGCAAAGAAAACTTAATAGTTTGGGCTCTCATTTCTCTATGCTTATTTCCTCTCATGAAAACACTGGAAAAACTGATGCTTCTTCCAACAGTTTTACCTCAAAGAGTTACTGCTGTCACAACCCTGAAGCCTCAGTTGCCCTGAGTAGGTCTCACCTGGGGCTCTCACCCACACCCTCTGCCCAGGGTCTCCATTTAAACACAGGGGCTCCATTTAAGCTCAGCCTGTGCTCCTTAAGTCCCTTTCTGAGCCATGTTGTAGGTTTACCTGTCTCAAACCCTGTCTTCTGGTTGAACCTCAGACTTGTACTGCATCAGTGTCTCCAGCTACTCCTGACTGGACTCTCTGGATAGATCCTGGACCTGGTTCATCACTTTGTCTTGTCCAGGGGCTGTGGACGGACCCTGTTTCCAGCACCTGTCTCTGCCTGCCATGCTCAGGTGCTGCAGGACCATGTCTTGGTCAGTAAGGACACTGATGGCTCCCAGCTCACCCTCGCTTAGGAGCAGCCTGTCGTCACTGACAATTGTGAAGGTAAAAATTAAGTCTCAAAGTCATTCGGATGGCAACATGCCACTTGAACTAGGCCACAAGCCAGACTGCAGTTTGACAGATTAGCATTTTTTCCCCTTAGGTATATTGTAAGATTACCCAGAGGCCCCAGTCAGAAGAGGGAACTATTTTTATGTTGTCAAAAAAATACATAGGCAACAGGAGACAGTCCCTCCCCCAAGGCAATGCATTCTAATTTAAGATTAAAAAAATAGGAGAAAGAAGGGTAAAAAGAGAAGGGAGTTAGGAATAACAGAGCAAGGCAAGCAGAAGAAACAAGTTGGACTAAAAAATGCGAGCAGCAAGATGATTCTAAATTACTGGATTGCCTTTCACTTAAAAGCTGTTCATGATCCCTACTGCTGCCTACTCCACCACAAAACGCGTGTTTTACGGACACTTCTATTTTTAGACAGAAAGTCTTAGATAAAACTTTGCCCCTGCAATAGGAAAGCTTTGCTTTAAACTCTCCGCTTCCACACAGCAACATTAAGCCACCAGGGAAAAGCAAAATGCAGCAGCCACAAACAGATGTTCAAAAGAAAATAGATCCTTTTCATTTTCTTTGTAAAGTAGTAACAGGCTAGTACAGAGAATTAAAAGGGGGGCAAAAGAAGCAGAAGTAAACAAAAGGACGTGAATCATGTTCATTGTTAAAATGTGGAATAAAAAACCCCAATGCTTCCAATAAACTAAAGCAAACCAATCACCAAATATATTCCTCCCAAGTTGTATCTTGGCAGCCACATACCTTCAGAAACCTTCCTTCCTGTTCAAAATCATTGAATACCTTTGTGACAACTAAAGCAACTGGAATATGTGAAAAATAACCCCAACAACTAATTACAAGCACTGTGTGCTGCTTTCTTAAGTTTCTTTCAATTTGTTTTTTCAGCTGAAAGCAAATTGGAAATTGTAGGGATATCTGGTAATTGGCTATTTAGCATAAAAGACAGACTAGGAAGAGAAGAGGTGATAAATTAAACGTGCAGATACACAAACTCTTAACAAACTGCAGATAAGAGAGAGTAACAAAGACCAGAACTCCTGGAACACTGATGGATGGGCAATTACGGGAACGACTTGAATGTAACCTTGAAGAAATTCGACCAGAAACTTTGCAAAAGATAGGAAGAATATTAACATGGGTTACGACAACACATCTTGTGGGCAAGAGCAAACTTCTTATGGGATATGGGGGGAATTCTGGGACCAGGTAAAACTTATTATTAAGGTGTCTTAAGAGGAGGCTGTGAGAACATGAAAAACTTATGGATGTTTAGGGGAAGGATCAAAGGCGGGGAAAGGGAGGGATCAAGGTGGACAGGAGAGGAACAACCCTAAGGAACAGGAAAGGGGTGGGGGTTAATATGGGTTGACCACATGCTAGCAGGCTGCAGATCAGTATGCTGCTCTGCCTTGTCACTGTAGTCTATCCCATCTTCTCAAATGCTGTTTGCTCCTAAATAGTTTCTCAGTATGTTCATGTAGCTCAGTTCAAGTTGGACTAGCTTGTGAACAGGACAAAACCACAATCTGGAAACCCAAGATCTTGGCCAGAGGCTGGATTAAAGGGCCCAGGGCCTGGAGATGGATACTGGAAGGACTCAAGGTCTGGCAGTGACTGGACATAACTGTGACGGTGAGTATGTCCATCAGCTGAGAGAGGGCACATGTGTGATATGCTAGCAAATTTCAAGCCTGATTACCTGATGAGTAGGAACAGAATTAGGCCATTTGTGGCCTTCCTTGTTCCATGTGAATGCCATTTGTGTTTGTGGGTGCCTGTAAAGGTACTGTCCTGCCATATGTTAGTGTTTACAGCCATACGTGCCTGTACTGTCTATGTGTGCGTGGGCGCATGTTTGCAGTTCAGGCTCAGTCTCAGCCTTTTGCCTGCAGCTGGGAACCGTCCAGTGGTCTCTTGTCTGAAGGACCAGGAGCGGAGGAATCTCTCAGAAGCTACAGATTGTCAGATCTCGTAACCACATAATATCTGGCATGACAAACAGGATCCAGATGGGCTGTAAGTATTCCCAAGATGGTGTCTATAGAATCCCTACGCAAGAAGGGGACTGATCCTTCGCAAATATGGCCAAAATGCTAGAATTTGTAACCAAGCAGAGAGGACATCTTGGGGCACCTGAATAGGAATAGTTAGGGAAACTGAATGTACAGAATATTAACAGAACACAGAAGGAATGATAAGAGGTGTAAAGTGGCTTTATAGCTAAGATATGCCTTGGAATTTGAAACAAATTTTAATATTAATTAATTGCAATGGATGACATCCTCAACTGAGAGATTCAAACTTTATGAGCTAGATGTGAGTCATACAGAGAGAACCTATAAGACTTGGAGGGACAATTATGAGCAAAGTTCAGCTGCATCTTGCTATGAAGAATTTTATTTTTGACTCTGCCATACCACCTTCTTGAATATACCCTCCTTTTACTCTTCTGCTGAAACACCACATAACTCTGAAAATCCTGTAAGTAATGTAGACTGTGTATGTACTAAAAATGTAAAATATTTCTTAGCTCTTGTCACTAAACAAATAATTGTCATCCCTGACGGCCAAGAAGAGATGGTTGGACAGGATGATTTCAGGGTTTATCACCACAAGCAGTACAGAATGCTTGTGTTACCAAGAAGCTTATATAATGCTCTTGACCCAAGGGGGGAAACTAACCAAAAAAAACCAAGCATTGAAAAATCTGTTTAACGAACTGGGACTCCATCCTAGAGATCCTAAAAATAACACAGAACACTACAGAAATAAAAGAAAATACGTCCATCTGGGATGGACTGGGTTGAAGTTTGTGTCCCATAACAGAACCTCTTGATCAGATGATTCAAAAGCCAAGAAGTGTCAGGCAGCTGCTTGCTTTGAAGTGGGGGTGGCTGGGAGGGACAGGGGTCCCAGCCCAGCTACTAACTTTCAGATCTATTCTACCACCAGACAGCTGGACTAGACTCGCAGAGCAGCAGGGACCACGTTTTTAATCGATACTGTTTCGGTTCTAAATTTAGCCAATGAACCACTACAAAGTGAAGAGGTCAAAACAACATTTAGCAGAGGGGGAGGGGAAAGGAGGGGCTGGAGCTGAAGGGCGCAGAGGGCAAAAGGCTCATTAGCTGGAAACTAGGATGCCCTCCTCCCCGCATACAATCTGTGGGGAATTAATTCATTCCCAAGAGCCCTTCCTTGAGAGGTGCTAATGAGGAAAGAGAAGCTAAAATACTTCCCTCCCCCTCCTTTTCAATAGCCTTTCAATTCAATTTATAGACCAAAGTTGTAGTTCACTTGATTGTGCTGGAGCTCCCCCGACAGCAGAAAGCACCCTGCAGTGCAACTGTGTGGTGGAGGTGGCTGGAAACATTTGCAATTTTAACGAATCACCCTTAAGGCTTAAAGCATGCAAAATGCAGATCTTATCAGTTCCCTGAGGAATGCTGGTAATACAGCTTTGAGGGCAGGGAGTCGGAAAAAAAAAAAAAAAAAGCAGACCCATCTGCCCGTACAAACTGTCTCCAAACCAGCTTTGTACCTTCCTACAAAAGGAGGGTTCACCTCAAGTATTAAACGTTTACTGGCACATTGGTGGCTTCTTTAGGCATAAAAGCAGTAGCAAAGAAGTTCATGCAATCCATCCATAGTGCTTTGATTAGTATTATCTAGATGTCACACAAATACAGTTAGCTCTTAATTAATACCTTTCTCCCATGGTAGGGGATATGAAAGAACATCAGTGGCTATAAGAATTATGGTGCCGTGGCTCACCAGAGGACATAAAAATTACAACTGACTTTCAGAGATACTTGAACTACTCTTTGAGAAAGGTGTAAAAAGTTTCACATTAAAGGAGTAGAAAATAGTACTAATTAACACTCAGCTTTCACAATCAGAACCAGAAAGAGGGTGTGTATAGATTTGGTAATTCACAATGCAAATTATTCCCAATTTGTAGTATAAAACAGCCTTGATCAAGATTGAAGAACATGATTTAGAAGGCAACATCTATGGAAAGGATGCCCTCTGTAATCATACTAGCTTTCACGCTTCAGGCCCGTTCCTACTGAGAACAGCCTACTCTGTTCTGGGCTTGCTGGGAAGGAAACGCAACTCTGCTAGGGGGAAATAGGACTGTTATGTAAACATGCCTAATTAACAAATACCTTGCTGAAGTCAAGAAAATACAGGCCCACTTACAGCTCCTATTTGAGAAATAAGCAAACAAGAATTCCAACTATCCTGGTCCCTGGCTGTCAGAAATAATCTATGGGAATCGACCCACTCACAGACTGAAGTTACAAAGTCCACCACCTTATTGTTCAGAGCTGGGAGAATATTTGATAGAAGTTATGAGATATAATCCATAAAGCAAGAAAAAGGAACTCCTTTTGCAGCCCACACTGAGATTACTCAGGGCTACTATTAATTTGCAGCTACTTTTCCTGCATAGTGTGATTGGACTTCAGCTGCCCTGTTAAGACACAAATACCTTACCGCATCACCTGGGCTGTGACGAATTACCAGCATGTAATCATCATTCTCTTTAGAGTATCAGTTTAAGATACCTGCTGTATTGCATATGGACTGAAAAGGGATAGAAAGAGAAGACTCAATAAAAGCCATTCTATTTACACTTGTGAACTTCCCCAAAAGGTACCTCACAGCAGTACTAAGTCCTCTGCTCTAGGACCTTCGCATTCTGAAGAGGTAAAGCTGAGAATCAAAAAAGCAAGGACACAAGGCAATATAGTCCTCTGCACTTTTACGTGGAGGAATGTACAGATAGCTGCCTAACGGCTATTCAGCCTAAGACAAAGTTAAGAAACAGAAGATGTAATAAATGGAACACACTGATACAATTGTGTTGAATGTAACAAACTGCAGACAGTTATATCTAGCAAACTACAGGTTAGAGTAACAAAGACCAGAACTCCTCAGACACTATCAATAAGCCACCACTGAAGTGAAATCTTGAGAAGGTTCAACCAGAACTTCTGTACCTGGTAAGGAAACAAAATTGGGTTATAGGAAAGACCAAACTTATTATTGGATGCAACAGGGACTGCAGGATGTGGAAAACTTATGATGCAATGTTTAGGGAGAGGATCAAAGGAGGAATTGTTGTGGGTAAGTGGAGAAAGAACCATGGGTAGAGGGGAGAGAAGAGACTCCAATGACATGTTAGCTGGCTGCTGATCAATATACTGCTGTGTCTGATCACTGCAGTGCCTTCTATCTACTTACTAAAATATTCCTAAATATTCTCCCTGCAAATGTGTGCACTTCTAGGGAACTTCTAGTTGACTAATGCATGAGTAGGAGGCAAACAGTCTGGAAAAACCCAAGATTCCAGCCAGAAACTGGCTAAAAACCTCTGTGTCTGGGCACGGATACCAGAAAGACTTTAGGCCTGGCAGAGACCAGACACATCTGTGAATGTGAATACATACGAGTTGAGTGATGAAGGTATAGATATATTCCACTAACAAACTTTCGTGTTGTTCGTGCTGTTTGTGTTTACCTCTTAAAGGTCTTTTACCTGTGTATGCGTTAATCTGTTTGCAGCCAGCTGTATGTGCACTGTGTGCATACACACACACATCACTGCAATTCACACTCAGCCATGCTACAGGCTGAAGCTGGGAACGGGCCAGCAGCCTCCCACCGAGCAACCGGGATCCCCTAGGTGCTGCTGCCTACCACGTCTGCCAACTGCTTAATGGAAACATGAGTACTTTAAAAAACAGAACTGGCTGATGCTAGTAGAATAATCCAGACTCCCCAAAACCGAGTAAAGTCAATTTGGTTTGAGGGAAATAAGTAGTCAATACAGTAATTTATTTTATTCTTGTAACAGAAAGAACATTATAATAGTGAAAAAAATAATGTAACCTGAGAACAGGCAAGAGTATTGGCTGACACTTCAAAGGAGGGTAAAAATCCTGCAATATTCTTTAATCTTTTACCATTCAAATTAAAACATGGAAGCATTAGAAGATGCCACCGTAAATATTTTGAGAATTAATATGTAAGCAGCAAACTCTTTTTCTAAGTGTTGCCCATAAGCGCTCCTGGAAACCAAACCCAATTCATAATTGCTCACCTCAGGTTTGGATTCTAACTCATCCGATAACATTGATTCAAGTGTCCGATTCCTGTCGCTGTCCTCAGCAAGGCACAGATTTTTTTTTTTAGTTCAAAGAGAAGGGCGCTCCCTGCTTATTCTCATATTTTCCTAAGTGTTAAACAGTGTGGTGGTCCTTCTGCAAGAAGCTGTGTTATGCAAGTATTCAATTTAACCTGAAACAATAAAAAAGAAAATATAAAGAGACAGGAACCAAAAAACAAGAGCAAAGCAAAAAAGAAGTGAGCAGATGTTGCATGTAACTGTAAAATATACTTTTAAGTACTGGGAAAAGTCATTTACCCAGGTTCCTGCATTTCTGTTGTCTTTGAGTCAGCAAAATAACATCCTAACGTGGCAAAATTAATTTTCAGAGGCTATTTACCACATTTTCTTTGCAACAGCTCCTTTTCAATGTAAAATTGAATTGTTTGTCCTGGAAACTTATGGGTTCAACTGAAAAATCACATGGAGCATGCAGGAGACAAGGAAGCTGAATTCCCAGCCTGCAAGACAGTGGAATTATCCAAACTGTTGATGAAAAGCAACCATATACAAACAACCTGTCACCAAGAAACCCCTGCTTTTCCTGTCTGTCAAGATGTTACATTTCTGATTATGAGAAATATCTTGATGAACACAGGTAGGTTAGAAATTATTTCAGGAATACCCAAGTGATGTTTCTTCTTTGGGCTACAAGGGCAAATGACTACAGGTTTCTATCTATTTTTGCCTACTGGGAAAGCACTCAGACACTAATGATGGGAGAAGAAACTAAACTATGTACAGTTCTCCCCCCCCATCATAATTACAAATCTATTGAATATATTAAAAAATAATGAGGATACTGGATTGGCTAAAAAGAGAACTTAAAAGCTGTCCTCTAGTACTCCTGGCAGCAAGCAGCGTGGCAGAAGGCGCTCCGTACAGGAGCCTCATCTTCTGCCGTGAAGGAACAAGACAAGCACAGTGAAAGCAGAGTAACTCGGACCAAGGCACACAAGCACCGGAATAGCTGGGGAACATCCCGGCCCGTTCCCCCACTGTCCCCTTTCGTCCCGCAGCCGGGAGGGGCGGGCCCCGAGCGACCCACGGGGACGAAGACCAGAGCTGCCAGGCCCGGCTGCCCGCGGGGGACACCCGCTGGACGCCGGCCGGATCGCGGAACGGGGTTGGGGGGGAGAGGGAGGCCCTGTCGCCACGGGGGCGGGCGGAGAGCCGAGGTCCGGCGGGGCCCGCGCCCCTCCCCCACGCCGGACAGGTGCGCCACCCCTCCCCTACGGCGGGGGCCAGTCCCTCGCTGCGAGGGGCGACCCCCGGCGGCGATGAGGGGACGGGCCGCTCGCCGGCCGCTCCCCGGGCTGCTCGGCTCCCGTGCCCCGCAGAGGGCGGAGAGTCCTGCAGGAGCACCCCGGTCCCCTCCTCCCCCCGCCCGCCTTACCGGCATCTCCGCCGCCCGGATGTGACGAAGCACCCGACCGGAAATTCCAGAGGCACGGGGTGGGGGGGCAGTACCGCTCCTCCAGCTCTATGGTGAGCGCTGTGAGGAGCGCCGCTTCCGCCCGCCGCTTCCGGCCTCCCCCCTCCGGCCTTACCGGGTGCAGGTGCACGGCAGCGCCGCCCCTCCAAGGCCTCCTAGCGCTCCCCCCGCGGCCCGGACGGGGCAGCGCCGGTGCCGCCCCGAGGATCCTCCGCGGGGAACCTCCCGCCGGTCCCGGGAGCGGGGTTCTGCCGCCTCCCTCAGCCCCGAAAGCCGGTGCTGTGGTGTTTCCCCGGCTCCATCGGGATCGTTACTGGGGCTGCAGTGCTCAGCACTGCAGCCCGATTCCGCTTAAAATAACCTTGTGGTTCAGACAATGTTTTACAGGTGAAGATTATGCAGGAAGCTTACTGTCAAGTTCTGCGTTTAACTGCTGAACTCTTTTCTTCATCATAAATTAGCGCAGAAGACACGTTACTTCAGTTTGTTACAGCACATGTGGAAACACCGGTTTCCCACTAGTGCTCGGTTCCTGTTTCTGCTTTGCTCTGACGTGGGGTGTCTGTTCTAGCAGCTGGTGATGGAGAACTCCCGCGTTCACGGCAGCTCATTAATGACACACACCAAGTTAGTAATTCCAGAAACGTGTGTCTTATCAATGTACCTAAAAATCAAGAAGGGACTGAGTAATTAAGAAAGCTTGTACTTTGGTTTTTGCTCATTAGCCTTATCTCGTATCTGCCGGTCAGCAGGACGGACGTCCTGAAGCAGCGGGGGATTGGCAGCCTCTGGTCTTGACATCAGCTGCTGAACTGATGACCTTTAGGTCCAGTGAACTTTAACTAGTCCTTTGTAGCTTTGGATCCACG
Organism: Larus michahellis; assembly: GCF_964199755.1. Lineage (NCBI taxonomy): Eukaryota > Metazoa > Chordata > Aves > Charadriiformes > Laridae > Larus > Larus michahellis. The sequence continues at coordinate 64,949,734 of NC_133899.1, read as the reverse complement.
TGTGATTCCCGACTCCCATGCCAGAAAAGGACTGTGCTGGGGCTGGTGTTGCTGAGCAATGAGAAGCCCAGTGATATGGGAGTAACGCAACCGGAGCTGTCAGGGCTGGCAAAACCAGGTTCCCTGGGGCCGCCTGGGCACACAGCCCCTTCTGATCCATGGCGGACTGCAAGAACCTGTGGTTGCTTCCCAGGAAATGACTGTTGTTATCTGCCTGTGAACTGCTTTGGAATGGTTTCCTCTCTTCAGCCCCTCTAAGATGTGCGGTATGGCTCCTCTGCCTTTCAGCCATTTGAAATATTTGATTTGCAGCTTAAAGATTCACGGTTACCACCCTCGACTTTAAATGTTTAGCGAGTGGCTTCATGGAGGGCTCTGCACTGGAGTTGTACTGACAGCCTAGTGCTTCAGCAAAAAGATGGTTGACCAGCTGCTTCCTGGAGCCACCCAGTAACTCCCTGAAGTCTGCAAGCAAGTTAAATGCGTGTCTTTTTCCGAGGTATTATCCCATCAACTTGCAGTCACTGCATTAGTACTAACAAAAGATCGCACCGTGAAATCAGCTCTCAGTCAAGCTGAAGCACATTTCTGATGTCCAAGGCAGGGCAAACTGTGATTCAATGCCCAGAATCGTCAGCCCCAGAGATTTGTTTGCCCCAGTGCCGCACTGGCCATGCAGATAGATTGAATTGGGGAACTGCACCAAGTCTGGCATTTATCATGTTGGACTTGGCCATGGCTGTGACAACCTGAAGCTTTAGACAGACACAGTTACTCACTCAAGCCTACAAAACTGAAGGTAAGAGCTCCCAAGACTGAGTTTTTTAACACGACCCCACTAAGCTGGAGCTGAGTAAGTGACCATGCAATGGTCACAGTAAAAGTGTTTATTATCACAGGGACAATCCCAGCATGCCACATTTGCTGTTCCAATACAACCCAACAAAGGCAACAGGAAATGCAGAACTACTAACTTCATAAACCATTTTTTCTTGAGGCCACTTTGGTAATCCCAGGGCACTGAATCGTAAAGCTTGATTCAGTTGCATTAAGATATTTAGTAATCTTGGAAGTCCTTTGACTCATCATCAGCCCAACAATGTGGAATTGTTGAGTAGGTATTAAAATATGGCGACGTGTAGGTGCACAAGTTCCTTTCATTTGCATCCTTCTAGACCAGATGAGTTTGGCTGCTTCAGAGCTTGCATCTTGACTGCCTGGGGAATTTTGGTCTAATCTGATAGGGGAACCTGCCGTGGGAGTAGCTCAGCGCTTACCTGAGTTGTTTATGCAGGTCCAAATCACTGGCGCAGGTGTGTGAAGCAGCACTGGTCCCCGATGGGAAGAAGAATTATCCGTCTGGGAATTTCCTGCAGTCTCACTTTCTCAATAACATCTGTCCCTCCAGGATCCTTCTCTCTAATCAAGGAGAAATCGAAGACTCAGTCACGTTTCCCCCATGACCAGACTCAAGCAACGAGAGCAAAGAGAAACGATACTGGTTTTTCACCCCAGAGAGAAAATGGCTAGTCATGGAGTAAAGGGAGAGCGGTGTTTTAGATTTGGTTATCGATAAATCTGTTTATAATGGGACTCTATTCTAAATGCAGAGAGGAGCCTACACTTTATTTCTCCTAGCACATCTTTTGTTCCTTCATGTGTACATTTCTGTACGCCCAAATATAACATTGTTATATAAACTCATGTGCATTATTCTGAGATACCGGCAGTACTCAATTTTATTTCAACAAGGTTTTTAAAAGTGTAAAACTTACATGTAAAATTGCAGTTAACTTCGCTTTGACATTCAACCTTTGCAGCATCAGTACGTAACAGATTTTTAAATTCTCTCAAAAGCCCGTGCACACCCGAGAAGGTACCTTCATAGGATCATAGAATGGGTCGGGTTGGAAGGCACCTTAAAGATCATCTAGTTCCAACTTCCCACACCTACAGCTGATGTTGGCGCGGGTACTACAGAGCGGATGAATTTTTAAAAGAGACTGAAAGGACCAAGATTTGGAGACGTTTCTCATGCATCCCCCCCGGGCTCACATCCAGTCCTGTCACATGCCGGACCCTCCGTCGCGCTTCTCCCGTCCTGCCTACTCAGCGCCTTTCCCGCCGCGGCAGCTGGAATGCTGCTGAGGTAATTGCGCCGGCTGGAAGGCGGGTGGGCAGACACAGGCCTCCACGCCGCCGCCGCCCGGCACCCTTTACACGGTTCCCTCAACACGAGGCCCAGCGCTCCCACAGACACCGGCCGCGGGCCTCCCGCCGCACTGCGTGAGGGGCGTAGGAGCCGTTTGAGGGGGAGGGGGGGGGAAGGCCTCAGGGCACCCGGACGCTCCCGCCCCCAGCTCGGCAGCGGGGCTGGGACGGCTCCGCACGCTGCCCCCGCCGCCGGGGGACAGGGTGGTGGCGGCGGCGGCCCCCGTGTGCCGGCAGGGAAGGGTTAACGGCCACCCTGCCCCGGCAGGGGCGGTTGGGCTGGCCCCGCCTCCCATTCGACCGGTAGCACGTTCCATTCTCCCCCCCCGGCGGGGTAATTCCTCCTGCCTCCACCGCGGCAGGAAGAGAGTGTTCAGCCACTCTCCCCGTCCCCCCCCCTCCCCCTTCTCCGGGCTGGGTGGTAGGACCCACGCGGCGCCGCGCGGGCGGAGGGGTCGGGCCCACCTCTCTCTCCCCCCTCCCCGCGCTGGGCGGTGGTAGGGCCCGCTCCGCCCCTCCTCGTCTCCCCCCCCTCCATCCCTCTGTCCCGTCCCCCCTCCCCCCCCGGCGGCGGCGCGGGTGGTGCGTCCCGGCGGCAGCCGCGTCCCGGCCGGCGCCCGCCCCCTCCGCCTTGTCATTGATGTTGTTGTTTTTGTCGCAGGAGCCGGAGGCGAGGCCGGGGCCGCCGCCGCCTGTGGCCGCCGCAGCAGCGGGGCTCGGGCCGGCGCCAGGCATGTCGGTGTGCGGGGAGGCGGTGGGCGCCGGCTCCCTGCCCAGCGAGCTGGTGGTTCACATCTTCTCCTTCCTGGCGGGCCCCGACCGGTTGCGGGCTTCGGCCGCCTGCTCGCACTGGCGGGAGTGCCTCTTCTACCCGGCCCTCTGGCCGCGCCTCCGCCTCAGCCTCCGAGTCTCGCCGGCCGAGCGCCCGCGCCTCGAGTTCCTCATGCGCAAGTGCGGCTGGTTCGTCCGGGAGCTCCGCGTACAGTTCGCCGCCGACAACTACCCCAGCGGCGGCGGAGGGTCTGGAGCGGCGGCGGGCGGCGAGGTGGGGGCCGCGGCGGCGGCGGGAGACGGGGAGGCGCCGCCGCCGCCGCTTTGCCCGCGCTGGCTCGACTTGCTGAGGACCTACCTGGAGCTGGTGCTCTGCGTCCTGAGCAGCGTCCGAAACAACAGGTACCGCCGCCGGGCCGGGCCCGGGCCGGGGTGTGGGGAGGGAGAGGGCCGCGCCCGGCCCGGCGGGAGGCTGAGGGGAAGGCGGCGGGGAAAGGGCCGCTGGTGGGGGAGGAGGAGGAGGAGGAGGGGGGGGGGGGCAGGCCGAGCGGCTGCAAACTACCTTAAATTTTTGTGATATTCCGTCGTTTAATGGAAAATAGAACTACAGGCAAAGAGCCTCGTCTGTATTTGGTGGTAAAAACTTCGCCTCCCCCCTCCCCGCCTTTGGAAGGAAGGGTTGTGGGGGGATGGAGCTGCAGTAGAGCGAGTCGGAGCCGGAGTTGGGATGTGGTGCCCAACAAAGCACCTTTCTCACTTTTAAAACGCCGGCGTTGCTGCTAACAGGCTTTGGACCTCCTGTGCGTGACTGCAAAATAATTAACCTCATGAGAGACTAACGTGGGGGTGTTGTTGGTTTGTGAAATTACAGCACTGGTGTTTTTGTGGAGGGAGAGATTTGCCCTAATAAAATACTTTCGCCTTTCCACCTACGAGGGGTTTTGCCGTTAAAAAGCCGAGCTTTCACGTTACCTGCTAAACTGAGATTTGACTCAGTTTTGTCTAGGACAAAGTTTTTATGTTTTGTTTTTTTTTTAAATTGAAAAAACACTTCAGAGGTAGGACTGTCTCGACCAAAATGTATTTAAACGATAGAAATATTTTCCCGTGGTTTGGACTTAAGATGTGTTTAGATCCTGCTTTTTCACGGACTTAACTTTGGCGGGTTAGATGCTTAATTTCCTCAGGTTGGAATTCTTTAAAATGAAAGTGCTTGTGTTCCCTTCACCGTGCGTGGGTGTGATCAAGATAAATATCTTTTTTAAAAAAAAAAAAGATAATAATCAGCTATCCTAATATATGGCCTCTAGTCAGCACCCAGGACAGGAAAGCAAGGATGTTATGGTTAGGTTATGATGTGTTTGGAAAGCCATGCAGATTTTAGGATAGGAAATGGTTAATATTATTTCCCCTCTGTGTGTGTATAGCTTCATCTATCAAGGAAAAAAAAAAAGCTCCCAGTATTTCAGGGTATCCTTAGGATGAATTAAACCTTGCTGATGGCCTTCGGAAAACTGTCTGCAACTGAATCATGGTCTGGTCACCGCCCCTCTTTGATTCCAGAGGGATTAGAGAGTAGTTTGAGGCCTTCCTTGTTTCTTTATGTTGGATTATAGCAAAAGAACTCTAAATGTAATTCCTCGTTGGTTTGAGATGAATGCAAATGTGGTGTGTGAAGTCTCACTTTCGGTTCCTTTGCTCTGTTGTGCCCAGCAGGTACTTCCTGTAGCACAACTGCGATGGTCGAGAGTTACAAACCTTACTGCTGAAAATGGTGGTCCCAGCTCACCTTTGTCTTAATTAGTTTCTTGCCCTGTGAATCCTCGGTGCACAAATCATGATTGACTCTCTTGATTGGTCTTCTCTTGCCCTTCAGGAGCTTTCACTTAATTGTTGAATCTTTGGGAAATCCAGCTAATGTCACAAGAGAAAAAAATGTTTAAGCTATGTTGGTGATTATGTAACCAGAGACAAATATCACCACATGGACTTGGAATTTTAAAATAAATAGTATCTGCAGGAGATGTTGTCTGCGGGTTTCATTGAAAAAAAAAAAGCTTTTTTTTTTCCACTGTCTCGCTAAAATTGTCAAAATCGAATGCCTTGTGAGAAGGCTTTTGGTATACTTTGTCTTTTAAAAAAGATTAATTCTCCATGGCCTTGTGTGAAACTTGTACAAGGATGCTTGCTTTCTAAAGTTCTTTTTACAGATTCTGTATCCACATTGTGGCTCAGGACTGTAGTAAAATACTATGTAGAAATAGTTGTTTCTCCAGTACCTGTTCTCTGGTAGATTAGTATCATTTTGGTGGTAAGCCAGAGGTGTGAAAAGTTACCAGCTTTGATAGGATCTTGCATTGGTATACTCTCTTGCTGTCTTCAAATAATTTTCATGCTGCCCTCTGTTTTGAAATGAATAACGTGTTACTGGGGATGACAGTGTACCTGGTTATTACAGCAGGCTTTTTTTCTGGTAAGCATTAAAAAAATTGAGGGGGGGAAATTTATATTAAATGTTTGATCTTTTATTCTGATTTACTTTGTGAACAGAATCCTTCTTTCCCTTGAACAGACAAGGGTTTTAGTTTATTTTGATGTTTGGGTTTTTTTTCTTGTAAGGTAACTACCGATAACTGATTCGTTTGCCTGTAGAACATTGGTTTTGAGCTCTTTAAGTAGAGTTTTGACATTGAAATGAGGTAGGAAGGAGCATTAACATTTGCCAAATTGCTGCTTATTTCTTACTGTGACCGCATGTCTAAACCTGAGGCATTGTCACCTGCCTGATGCTTAGTTTTGTCTAATGAATGACCACCGTCCAGTCACTTTTTCTCTGCTTCTGTTTATTCATCTGTAACAAAGATAATTAATAATTCCTTCTTGTGTTTGCCGTATATCATTGTACATGGGATAGCAATTGTAATTTCCAAAATAATGGAAACAGCAGTGCGTGTGACTTCTCCAGTGGCTGAATCACTGTAAATGCATTCCTTTTGGAATTAAGTTTAAAACAGGATGGTTCTTTCATAACTCCTGTCAGCCCTTATGATAGCTTTTTGGCAGAGAAGTTCAAAGAACTTCCATCTTATACTTCGGAACTGGGGAGGAAGAAATCTACTTTTATGAAATGGTATGCTGTTTCTTAACTGTGTAATCTTGTTGTAGGCTTTTAAATCTGTTATTAAATGATACAGTAACAACACCCCTTCTTTCAGGGGAAAAAAAAAAAGATGGCTCTAGAATTCCTAGAGGATTTATGATACCACAGGACCTAAGAAAAGTGGTGACTAAAAGTAATGCTATTTCTGGATGCTCTCTTGGGTAGAGGAGAATGATGTGTATTTTTGCTAACAAAAATGTTTTCTGTGCAGCATAAAATTGCCAGTTTCTAAGCCAATCTGCATGGTAAGTCTCTAGAAAAGTATGTCGGGGCGACCTTTGCTAATACTGATGGAATTAAGGAAATAACTACTTATCTGCAACTTGGTTTAAAACTAACTGATAATATTCTGACAATGTTACTGCTGACAGCCAGTTATCATCCGAAAAGGTAGGTTCTATGACTGTCTCATATTTGAGGTAGAGCTCAAGTTGCCATAAGTTTTATTTTGTGGGTGGCAGCATATTACTCCCAGAATATTGCTTTAATAGCACTGGGACCATGATGAGCTCTAGAAATCTTTAATTCATTTAATTAAAAGGTACTAAAATAGTGTTCAGTGATCTGCAACTTTTCCATGAGCTATTAACGCTTACTACAGTAAATGAAGCAAAATAACAAAGTATATTGTTATTTAAACAGTTGCTGTTCTGCTTCCTATTAAAAAAAGGCGGGGGGAGGGTGGGCAGTGATGTTCTGTAGCAATATGAGGAGGGACAAGTTGTTTCTTAGTGGCTATTAAGAGAACCTAATCTGCGCCTTCGCAAATTGATCTTTCACAACGAAGTTGTGGAAGGCAGGTGGGAGGGCGACAAACTTTCTGTGAGTCATTCCAGTGCATACAACAGCTAATAAGCAACTGCTGATCACTCAGTAGGAAAATTCTATGTTCTTTTATGTAACTCTGAAATCCCAAGGTACGGTCTCTCCTCTGGCTGCTTATAAAGGAAGATAGCAAGGTAGTGATTTGCGCCCTGCCCCCCTTCCTCTGCAGTGTGTGACTTGTTTGATCTTTGCTGTGGAAACAAAAATGCAGGTTATAGTAAAACTGTGGTATCTTGATGAAGTATGGTATCTATCTTGGAACTGCCAAAAATTGGTGAATTGCTCAAAACAGTAGGCTGCACCTGTATTTGAGGTTTTCTAATGACTCTCTTCTATTGGTTTGAGCAGGCAGCTGAAACTGACAAAAACTGGAATAATAATACAACATGTGCCTTACCACTTTGTTCACGTTGAATGTGAGCAGCACCATTCTGTTCTTTTTTCATTGGGTGTTCAAAAAGACTGACCAAAACTGAAGATGGAGCCTAGTAAGAAGCTTATTAGTTTTGGTAGGCTTTTTAGGCTATTGGAAAATAAATGGTTTAGAAACTCCCCCAAAACACATGTTTTTCCCCAGCTGTGTGTATGGGTAGTACATTAGATTCAGATGCCATTATGACTTTTAGCAGACGATGACAATTAACTTCTAAATAATTTATTTAAATAGCAATCACTTTACTAACTCTCTGAAATAAAGATGAGATGTGAGCTGAATGGCATAGAGATTATATGACACTGCAAATTGTAGCAAAAATCTAATATTGTGTTGAACTGTGATCAGATTTGTTGATGGTAGTAGCTGTGCTGTGGATGGAAAAATAATTGGATCTTTTCATTGCTTAAGTTTTGAGGTGGAGAACTTTTCTGTGTGTCTCTGAAGCGCATGAAATGTCAGTCAAATAGATGTAGTAAAAATGTGTGGGATATTAGTAAGTGGTGTTTCATGTGTCCTGTAGCTCAGTGGTTCTAGAATTAATACCTGGCTACAGTAGCATTCACTGGGGGTATAAGTAACACAAAACAAGACCTGTGTGTGATGTGAATATGAAGGTGATTCAAAATTGTTCTGAAGGTTGCATTTTGTCTCTTAGCTCTCAGAATTAAGTCGCCGAGATCAGAAGATAAAAGCTTAATTATAGCACTGGCTGTGAGCACTGCCTTTCACACCAGGTGGAGGCTTCTGCTGCTTTCTCTGTCGTACCAGACTTTTACAGCTTTTGAGGAAAGAAGAGCCCAAAATACTCTCAGTGGTGGTGCCAGTGTCTTCAGATTTCCCCGCCAAGCTTATTCTTCAGTATGATCAGGCATTGCCTTAGTCAGACTTATAGAATATTGAGCATGTGGTTAGGGCTCAGTTTATATCAATGTATTGTCAGTACAGTAGTCCTGTATTTAAAAACCTAAATACTAAATTGTTAGAATTTATGAAACATTTGTAAAATCTTGGTATTTTGCTGCAGTATTTGTCTGACTCAATATGAAGCTCATGGATCTTGCTATTAACTTGTTGTTCACCTGTAGAAGAAAAGTAGCAGGTGCAACAGTGGATAGACTTCAGGAAACTAGTGTATGGTTATTGAATATAGGAACTTCAAAACAGGTAAATTATGAGTTGTGGTAGATACCAGTTACAGACTGTAATTCATCCTTAAAAATGGAAAACTGGGCTACTTGATTTTTTTTTTAAATTTTCCCCCTCCTCGTGGTACAATATCAGCTTGTACTGTCACCAGAGCTTCCCTATGCTTTGAGCACTGTAATTGTATTGCATTTTCCTTAAAGCTGATCGGAAATATTAGTATGTGATTTGTAAGACAGCAGAAATAAGGATTTATGTAACTCACTTAATTGCCAGCTACGGGTTAATTGTCATCTACTGTTTAAGATGAATTTAACTCATGTATCCATTTGTGATGAAACTGGTGTTTCTGCCATCTTAATTATAAAATGCAGACTAGTCTTTGAACGTCAGGAGTAAATCATAATTTACAGCATGTATAAATAAAAAAATGTTGACCTGAAACTTAGTCAGTTAAAAAAAAAATAAATCCTAAAAGTAAAGGCCACACAGCTGCTTTAAAACTGCAGTCACTTTCATCTCTCTTGATTGATCTTTTTAGGAATAGAAAAGATGCAAGTCAGAGAAATAAACTGTACTAAGGAAAGGAAAACTGTCTGTCTAGCACACTGAGTCTTGTCCAGCATAAACTTGGGAAGTGGTTTTTCTACATCTTTTTAGGTATCCCTTCTAAAAATTAAAATTATGTGTCGTGGTGGACCACTAGTCCTCTTCTCCTCTTCTGGTTGCTGATGGGAAGTATTAGAACAGCTTCCCCTACTTTGATATCACAGAAATGAGACACTGATTAGGGTGTGGGGAGCTTTCGCTTTTCCTGTCTGGAGTGTGTGTTGCCTCTGTTGAGGCAAGTTTGGGCTCCCATTTGTAGCCCAGATGCAGGACGTAAGTGCTCAGACAGGGTTGTTTGCAGTTGCGTTCAACTCAACTTGGGAATTAAATGTTAAAAGGAATAGGTATTTGATGTTTTCATCTGTGACACTTAACACACATGTTCCAAGGATTCAAAAGTGCATTGAAAGCATTGCTAAAAGTTTTCTTTATGGCACTGGCCTGCTGAAAATACTCCTGTGGTGACTGAAAACTGGCATTTGCTTTTACAGCTGGATTCAGCAGTTTGTGTAGTCCTCTTCCCCTTTATACTTCAGTCTCATCTTTTCTAGTTCTATATATGCCTGTATTGCAGAACAGTAGGATGTTTCCCAAAACAGACTACATGTTCCATGTAATAACATGTTCTTCTTGTCTGTGTTTGTCTTATCCAGAATGATTCCTCACAGTGTTTTAATTTTGTGTACATATTCCTTTTTATTTTGTCTTTTCATAGAAACCTCCAGAAGTTAAGTCTCTTTGGGGATATAAGCATTCTGCAGCAACATGGAAGTATATCAAATACATACCTCGGCAAGGTTGACCCAGATGGCAAGAAGATTAAGCAGTAAGTTATGTTTGTAAATTATCAAATGCATTAAAATAATAAAAACAGATTACAGAACACAAATTTTCATGCCTGAAATACATGACTAAGGGATTTTTAAGGTTTTTAATAGGATGAGGATCTAACTTCTTAAATTGAGTTGATTTCTGTTCCTAATATTTACATGAAGTAGTCTGTTTCTGTGGCTTTTTTTTCCCCTTCTCAGCAGGGTGAGAATCCTTTCTTTCCTCTTTCATTGTGTTCTAGAAACAATATTATGTTAATGGAACAAAAGGGGAGGAGGGATGGGGGGTTGGTACCAGGACCTCTACTATTGCTGTACATGAAAAAATTAGAAAAGGAAGTAATCTATTGTATTTCACAGGAATTGAGGACATCTAGCAAGTAAACTTGAAAGAGAACATAAACACAGATAACTAAAAGTTGCATCTCAAAACTAGGTTATGTATTTGCAGAATTCTTGGGAGATCATAGCTCACAATGTGTTTGTTTAGTCCAGAGGTGTGTTTTAGCTTGCCATAATTACATTACGGTACCTTCCTTGAATGCTTATAATAAGAATAGCTAATTCCTCTTCTTTGGAAAAAAAATTAAATACAGTGTAAAAAGCTACTGACTTCTGTAATGAATTACCACAGAGGGAATGATGCTATGTTAACTATTTCAGCAGTATTGCTAAAACTTTCCATATAGATAAAGCCTGAATACCATCATTTTAATTTGTGTCAGTTTAAATGTATTTCTCCCAGCGGCTTGGCAGTGGAATAAGTACAGCCACTCTAGATCTTCACTATTATTTTTTCAGAGTGGCTTTAAAACTAGTGTAGGTATATTATCACATCAATGTATGTATGTGAACACAACCGAGGAACTAAATGTTTGGTCCTGAATTAAATTTGCCAAACAGTGCAAATGCAGATGTGTGTCACATACTGTGTCTTTCTCCTCCATTATGCTTAGAACGCAGAACTTAGAGCAATTTGGGATTCTATTTAACATACGTACTGTAGTGCTGTGTACAGGTAAAAGGCTGATTCAGTAAAAGCTCCTTTTTTTCATATCCTTTGTTGTGAAACATAAGTATATAATCATATCTTTGCCAAGGGGCTTGAAGAGAGCCACCTAAGCAGATGTTTACTCATCTGAGTGCATGGTTAAACACTTCTTCAAACAAATAGCAAAAATAAGTATGCACGTTTTAGAGCCATAAACCATTCAAAATTCGTTATCTTATTTGAAGTTAGTCTTTTAGGTGAATATTGACCTTTGCACATTTTGGAATGAGCAAATAAATGCTACCTCTTTTTTTGTCTGTTTGCTTTTGTTGTGTGGGGGTTTTTTTGTTTGGTTGTTTTTTTTTCTAAAATAAAACAATATATTTGGGACCTGCTAGTCCTTCTAGGGAAGGCTGGCAGTGTTTTATTTGGTGTTCTCAAGTTCATCAGCACTAGCACTTTGTGGCTTCTTAGTCTTGTCTTTTGCACTTGGTGTTTGCATCAGTTAAGTTGCAAAACATGGATACTGATAACTAACACTGAAAGATATTGAGCAACCTTTGGAGACAGCATTATTGGTAGTTGAGGATTTTCTAGAACCGGTATGGTGGTAATCTTACTAGCCGTTTCAGGAACTTCCTGCAATTAAAGCAGTCAGGGAAGAAAATGTGACACTTCCTTAAGTCCATAGCATTGAGCTGGGTGTAACAGGCCGTGGGTGGAATCTCAGCTAGCACAGAACCGTTAGGATGCTCCCCAAGGTTAAGACTAAGGGTTGTTCTGAGGGAGAGGAGGCTTCGGATCGTGTTTTCAAAAATGTACTTTTGCAGGGATCAGCATGGGTTTACAATGCTTGTTCTTTTTCTGTATAGCATATGTGTCCCTAGTTGCTTTCTAAAATTCTCTTTACAACTTAGTTCATTACTGTTGGGAAGTTCAGCATAAACAATACATTTGTCTTGAGTTGAACAAAGGGTAGTTGTTTAAAATTTTGGCTTTCTGAAGTCTGCTTGCTGTGATTGATCCATGTGGTTCAGATAGTTTGGTTTCCAAAAGAACCAGTTTAGCCTCTGTTATTAAAGAAAACATTTTGATTGATAGTCTTTAATTAAACAAATGGGCTCCATATGGACCTTAGTAATACGTTTGTTTCCTGTCCAGGGCCATCGATGTGCTTCAGTACTGGTCAGGACTGGTTTTGGGGCTTAAACAGTAACTCAGCCTGTCTTGTCAGGCTTTGTCCTCTGGCTGAAAGCACCGTTTGGGGCATTAATTGTGAAAGTACTTATATTTTCAGGTTTTTATTTTTTAAATAGGTTGCTCCAGTATGATCATTTGTAAGTTTCAGCTTGATGGTGAACATCCCATAATTGCTGCTTACAGGAAGCAAACGTGACTGATTAAATACACTTGTTGAGGCAGCACTAGGTTATGTTGCTTTCTTGCATGTGCTGAGCTCTGCTTGTATTTTGTGTTATACTTACTAAACCACGCTTAAACTTCAGCTGTGTAAGCAAGCTTGAAGATAACCATGTGTAAGTTAGGATAAGTGTTGTACTACATGCTAGGCAGTTGAAGTAAAAGTTAATATGGTAATAAAGTAGGTGTTAATTCCCAAGAATTCACTTAATGTGTCTAAATTACTAGAACACAGTTAAACTATTTTTGCAAACTCCAGTTAGATGCAGTCCGTTTATGAAAAATAGGATGTGCGTAAGAATTCGCGGGGGAGGGAAAAACCTCGTTGCGGTGTTTGAAAAATTTGTTTGAAATACGTTGAAACTAGTGGCAGGTAGCTTATATTGTGCTTCCTGTCTGGTGTTACATAAAACCATTGTAAAAACAATCCAAAAGTGATCACTATTAAATATTCTCTATTGACATGTTTGATGTCTTTTTATTAAACTGGCAAAGAACTGGGGAAAGGTGGCTGTAAAGCTTTCTTAGGACCTATGGGTTGGTAGACTTATCAGCGCAAATCTAAATGCTTGTATGCATACTTTGTTGCTTGCACTAAAAAGTTGATGTATAAGTAGCATTGAATCAGTATTTCTCTTTTTAAAAGTTATTTAGTGCAATTCCCACAGGGGAGAGAACCCACCCTACAGCTGCAGAGTTCTGTATTATATTTAGTTTCATTAAGTTGTGTGAGTACTCGAACAGTATACTCTTCTAAGCTTAGATATTTAAGTCATATCAGAAGCGCAATTTAAACAGATTTTTAGCGCAAGGAGGTATATAGATGGTAGTATTCTACTGAGCATCTCAGAGTGGATTTGTTGGCTTTTCAATTGTTCTGTAAAATATTACAAGCACTATTTGGATTATTACAAAATAAATTCTACCATTGCTGCAACCATTGTGGCACCTTTCGTAGATGCAAATGGTAAGAGGGGGGAGGGAAGAGTCTTTGTTCATTGGAAGAAATTAGAGAGGTTCCTGTGGTAGAAACTCTTTCTTTGGGGGATTGTCAGAGAATCTGACTTCAATTTAAGCATTGTCAGGAATAATTATGAAACAGACATTGCCGTGATCAAACAAGGCTCATCTGAACTGTAAAAGAATTTAAGAATAAAATAGCAAAACTACACTATCTGTGACTCTTGACGTGTTTAAAACTGTGTTTCATTTGTGTCACAGTTGCCAATCCTCAGTTTAAAAAAAAAAAAAAGTAGTCACAGATGATCTGGAAGAAACAAAATCTTTAAAACTAGTGACTATACTAAGCAAAACCTTGGGAATTATTCTGAGGTGTATAATAGGTAACTACAATAACCACACCAACTTTGCCGCTTGCAAAGAGAAGTGAGGCCTTGCAAGTGAGGCCTTAGGAGAAGGAAGAAAGCACATGCAGGCAAGGGAGAGGATGAATAAGGATTTGCAGAGGGAGAGGATGAATGAGGATTGATCTTCTAACTTTCTTACAACAGAAGATTATGGGACATCAAAGGTAGTAGGTGAGATGTTCAGAGCAAGCAAGAAGAGGTGGGAATTGCACTGCAGAGTTCTTCATTATTGGATGTTACAGTTGCTAAAAGCTTACTTGGCTCAAAGAGGAACCTGGATACATTTGTAAAGTGAGGTCCCTGAGGGTTACGAAATACAGAAAGCCACTTCTGTCTCAGGAGGTCCGAGTTAAAAATTTTTGGAAACTGAGGAGATATTTGAGAAATATCCCTACGTACTTTCCTTGTTCTGTTGCAATTTGCAAGATGTTGGTGTTTCTCTGCTGTCAGTCAGAATACTGGGCTAAATAAGCCTTTAATTTTGTCTGGACGTTATCTTGATTGAAGATACATGGATGAGAATAACAACTTTGTAACCTTGTTTTGCTTAGATGTATAAAGTATACAGATATTCATAACAATAAAGGAAGAAGTATTCCGTGCAAAACATCACCTGATTTTGAGGCAAAAAGATTTCTGCTAATCTTGTTCTGGAGGTGTTTATATCTTATTTCTTAGTGTTTCATGGAACTGTCATAGCCTGGCTCAACTGCTTCCATTAAATGCTGATCTTTCTTTCTGGCTGACCAGTGTTTGAAATCAAACTCTCATCTACACACGTGTCCTAGAACATATATGCTCAAAGAACACATGTCATTTGGGCAAGAGGACTCTTCTTGGCCTTAGCAGCTCTGGGATGAAGACTGGAAAAATACTTATTTGGAGAAAGTTTGTAGAGTTTGACTGTACTATTTGAATTTAGTATTCAAAATCTTATCTTAATGTATTTTGTTGCCTTCCTGAATTAAATATCTAACCTAAAGAATATCCCTTCATTAGAAAAATAAAAGGGTAGGAGAGGTGGTATGCATCAGAATAAGTGCATAATGATAACACAGCACAATAAACGGCATGAGGATTGTGGCAGTGATGGTCTGAGATTGAAATGTTACCAAGTCCAAGTTGTTTCGATAAAACCTGAACTTGTTGACGCTTGAAAATCCAGCTAGCTGTACATTCAGAATTATTTAAAGGGTCATCTTGTATGTTTGTTCTTTACCCTTTAATAAGCAAAGTCAAGCAAGTAGTTTCAGATCATTCTAACTTTATGCTCAAAGCCAAGTTTCTGCAACCTTTCATTGAAAATTACTTTTTTTTTTTTTTCCCTCCGTATTGAATTCGCAGTTCTGGAGAGGTTAGCAAATGTGAAATGCTGTTTTTAAAAACAAGAACTGTGTTTTAAAAGCATTACAGGTTTTCTTATTTGCATAACCTTAAAATGTATGTGGGAGGGTGTTAAATGCGTGCTGAGAAATACTTGAAATGAAGGTTCATAGTGTGCCACTGTTTTTTGAAAGACAGTATTTAGTTTTTCTCAAGATAGTTTACAGTTTTAACCTTTTAAGTGCAGTGAAGGTTAAATTGCGGTGGGAGGACTGCAGAGTCAGGTTCTAACATTTGTAGTTTGCAAGAACCATAATAATAGCACCTTCCTGCAGAATTAAGGCCATAAATGAAAAGAAGAATAATCATTCTTGAGTAAAAAAATAGAATGCTATGCAATTGTAAGACTAAACCATGTTTAATAGGATCATTGTCTGTTTTGTTTTCTTGCAGAATACAACAGCTGTTTGAAGAGATATTAGGCAATAGCAGGCAATTGAAATGGCTGTCTTGTGGGTTTATGCTGCAAATAGTAACTCCCACATCATTGTCCTCCTTATCAAACCCCATAGCCAACACCATGGAACATCTGAGCTTATTGGACAACCACATCCCTGGTAATACCACTCTTATCACTGCGGTTGAATTGGAGCGCTTTGTGAATCTGCGTTCGCTCGCTTTGGATTTCTGTGATTTTACAGCTGAAATGGCAAGAGTCCTGGCTGACAGCAACCATGTGCCTTTGCATCGACTGTCTCTCCTGGTCCACAGTGTTTCCATAATGCACAAGTCATTGGACAGCATGCCAGAAGATGAGAATTGGAAGGCGCTGACTCGCAACAGCACTAATCTTCGGGTCTATATAATGGCTTTTGATGTCAAGAGTGATGATATGTTAAGGATTCTTAAGCCCAGTATCCCCCTAGAGAGGATCCACTTTGACAGCTACATCACTTGTGTTTCAGGGGCTGTTGTTGACCTCATATCCAGGCAGTACGACAAGTTCCTCACTCATTTTATACTAATGAATGATGTGATAGATATGTCTGGCTTCCCAGATCTTAGCGACAACCGCAATGAAGATCCACTTGTCTTATTAGCCTGGAGGTGCACAAGACTGTCTCTCCTAGCTGTTCACGGTAGGTAATACCTTGCACGGGCGTCGTATATGACTCTGAAATACTTGCAGCTCTTCAGCCTTTCTAATCATAATGTGTTTCAGTAGAGTGATGTTCTGCTGCACGGTTGCTATACGTGGCATTAGACCTTATACTGGTATTTTTGTGTTTGAAAATATGAAGGTGTTTATTGTGTATGAGTTCTAAACATACTTGTAGCTTAGTAACTTCTGTCGAGAAGTCACATAGGATTTAATTAGATTGCTCACAGAAATGAGGATAACCAGGAATTGAGCATTCCAGGAGGCTTATCCTGAAAGTGGTCTGCACTGTGCAAGTTCCACCAAGTGGCTGGTTATGTGAATATGAACGCTGAAAGCATTTTCTGTGTGAGCTCATATGCTGGCAAGATTAGATGATTGTGCTTCCTGTTTGTAAATAACATGGATTAAGTGCCCCAGGGCTGAGGGGAGGAAGTCTCTTACCAGTTTGGTAAGACTTTGCCAGCAGGTGAAGGCTGAACAATACAGTGTGGAGGAGGTGGCCTCGCTGTGTGCAGTAATTTCACCAGAGCTAAGTTTATCCCATGTATTTATTTGTGATATAACTGCAAAGAAAAAAAAAAAAAGCATGCATTTTTATTCAGCTCTGTCATCAGCACAGTGCTTGCTAGAAGTTACAGTTGTTTGGCAAATTTTAAGGCACCTGAAATTGAAATAATGCAGAATAGTTCTTTTTGTTCATGCTGGAATCAGCTTACTAAGACCAAGTTTGCAGATGCATGAAGGAGTTAAACGATGACTCCTATTGTGTTGCATAAGAATGCCGTTTCCTCAGACTGCTTGGGGGAGTAAATCTCCAGTCATTCAGCACAAACAGGAGAGACCTTCAGCAGTGAAGGTTGTATATTCATATTTCCATTGGCTGAAGTCAGAAGGTCCTGCTGTATTTGCTAGAAAAAGTTTTTCCACTCTCTTCTACTAAAAAATCATAGGGGGAGGGGAAATCAGGTCAGCTATCTCTCTTTTATAGTTTCCGGGTCTGACAGATTTTGGATACTGGCACATGACCTTACCACTCTAAGTGTGGATTTTAGCAGTTTCTTTTAACATTTGGATACAAATTTGAGGGCCTTTAAAAAAAAATTTAAAAAAATAACATAATTACGTTTTACCTTAAGTTGTCCTCTACTACAGGGAAGTCCTCTAATATATTATCTAAACTTAAAAAGATGGTGAAATATCCAAACATAAGCTAGCGTGAGCATCTTTTAACATCGGTGCATGTCTATTCAGTAGAAGGGATTAGTCTGTGCAGAGCATTGGGAGAGCAAACGCCTTCTACAGTTCTGTCTAGCAAATGGTTGTTGCTCCATCACCTTTCTTCCGAGAGATGCTGTGTGTACCTGGGGGAGAGAATGGCCAGGTAGCACCCTTGCTCTGATGTTGGGATTCAGGTTCTTTCCTCTCCTTGCAGCAGAAGCTAGTGAAGTTGCTTGTAAATGCCTCCTGATCTTTTTTTTTTTTTTTAAGCTGTGACCTCTGTGGTGCTATAGCATAAGCATCTTTCTTCTAGAGTAGCAACTGTGAGAAGAACATGACTAGGAAGAAAGATCTAGAACGCTGTGATGCTTCAGTACAGCGTCTTAGCCTCATGCTTGTGTTTTCTGAGGCTTACCAGATAATAGTTTCTGGCTCCACTTGTCATATTCTTCATGATACTGTCAAGCTTCCTTCAGGAAAAACTGGTGGTTTTGTTCAAGGTGCCGTAATTCACTTTATACGTAACTGCTCAGGTTTCTTCTCCTGAAGTGGTTATTCTTCAGTTTCCGATACTTCTCAAGTGTGGGGGTTTTTTTCTTTCTTTTGTTTTGTTGTCCCTCTTTTGCTATTAGTTTGCTCTGAAAAAGACTTTGATTTACATATCATTTTGGTTGCCACTTGTCACTGACCAAAAGAGGAGAGGGGAAAAACGTACCCTGAGGACACTCTTTTCCTTGGGTGCCTCAAGATTCTTTTCTGTCTTCTGTGGGAAGTCATACCATCTTTCCACCAAGGTGGCATCTTGAGGAGCAGAAGAAAGCTGATTGAAGGATATTAGATGCATTCTTGCAAAATGAAGGAAGGGTGTGAAGAGTGTGTGGTCATTTGGGATGGCAGGGGGACAGCAGGATGGACAGTGTAGTGTGATCTGTCACTGAATAAAAAGCACAGCCTGTCTACTGGGACTGAAGCCTTTTTTTTTCCCTCTCCTCCTCCTTGAGAGAAGGACACTTCATGTGGATTTTCAATACTTTGTGTTGTAAACATTGTGTTACCTATGAGATTCTCAGTTTTATTCTGTTCATGAGCAAAACTAAAGTTGAAATGTTTTACAAGCAAGGAAAAACAAATAATGGTGCAGCCCGTGGTGAATTTGTTGTTCAGTGGTACTTGTGGTGCAGTGATCGTTTGCTCTTACCTCTGAATACTTCAGCTGGGCAGAGGCTTTTTGGCTGCTGGAAGGTTACTGAGAAACTTCAGGCAAAACTTCTGAAAGGAGAGTTGATTTAAAATGAGATTAAGTTGAGAATAAGATGGTTGTTCCAGAGCATAGAGGATCGGACTCTGAAAAGTTGTAGCAAAAGCCACATACCTGCACCACAAAGGTGGTACAGGGGACTTAACTGCAGCTGTTATTCCCTTTATTCTTGCACTTTCTGGAAAGGTTTTCTTTAGTAAGTTCCTTTACGATCAAGGTAACTGGAAGGTATTGTGAGCTCCTTCAAATCCTGATAAGGGAGTGTCATTGTACAGGTGGAATTTTCCATTGTGTTTAATGTCCTGCGGCCTTATTGGCAGCTTCATCTTCTATGGACAGTTGTGCTGGAGGTGAAGTATCAGCAGATGAAAATGGTGGGAATTCCTAATGCATTCCTAATGGTTAATATACCAGAAATGAGCCATACGTGTGTGTGCAGGCTCCTTTGTTAAAAACCTGCCCGAGCAACATATTTACAGGAAACCTTAGAGACAAACAACAGGAAAAAGTAAAAGAAAACAGAATGAAAAATTCTCCTTACTTTATTACTTTGACATCAGTTTTCTTCATTCTTTAACTAGCTGTCTTATTTGGATACATTATGGTGTAGAACATGTTAACTGCGTTGTGGAAGACCAAACCACGGTTAGTTTTTATTTCTCAGCAGATTAACTTTCCCAGTTTAAATACTGTGCAGACTGCAGCTTTACTCAGAATCTAAGTGGGCATCTCACCAAGAGGCTTAGCACCTGCGAGAGTGATGATGAAGGCAGAAATAAGCCTTCCCTTTTGCAATGGGAAGCCTGACTTGGCACAGCTCCCAAAGAGGGAAGTCCCCAGATCATCTGTGGTTTGCATCTGAATCAGGAGGAGCTCAGCATTTGCCTTAGCCAGGGTACAGAAAGCTGGGTACAGGTAACTGGGGAGTAGGTGTTTTTAAAAAGGGATGCCGATATACGCTAATGGGAAGGGAGGGAAGCTTTGTAATTATGTTTAATCTCAGCTAGAATAACAAGATGTATGTAGATTTTTAATTTTTTTATTTATGTAGGTTTTTTTTACTGGTGTGACCTCTTTGCTGGAGAGGTTTCTAGTTTGTGCGCATTGGGTTTTTTGTTTGTTTTCTTTGTTTTGCATTTTTTTTTCCCCCCTACCTCTAATGCAACAAAAGCAAACCAGTTTTTTTCTAGCACAAACACAGTTTTAAAACAGTCCTTTTATACATTCACTTAAAATTGTAGATTACTCACTCTTTTTCATTCTATTTATTCATATTACAAAGTAGATCATAGGAGGTATGAAATTGTAGATATAACTTGGAGTAAAAAATTCTACAAATGGTGAAAAAATTAGATCCAGAAGAGCTTGGTAAAATGACCTGAAATATTTTTGATACTTCCTTAATCACAATATAAAATGGAGCTGTATGACTTGCAGCAACAACAAAAAAAAAAGCTGTAGGGGGAATTCTGCCCGATGGAAGATGACGAAATAGGTTGGGAAGGATGTTGAGATGGTCTGGTATTAAGAACTTTGGTAAAAAAAATGCCTTGTAACAAAATAACAGAGAAACTTTCTTTTTTTCCCCTCCTAGGTTACACAGTGTGGGCTCATAATCTTATAGCAATTGCTCGTCTTCGTGGCTCTGACCTGAAAGTTCTGGAAGTCACAGAAGAAAGCATTGATTTCGACCAAGGAGAACTGGCTGATCAGGATGTGGATCCAGTACACAATCTCATTGAGCAAGTGTCTCTCGGATTGGGTCGGCCTTGGCACGCAGTCATGGACATAGAGCTGCTCAGTGTCTTCACTGAGCCAACCCGCCACTTCTACAGAGAGATGCAAAGCTTCAGTGAAGGCATTTAGCTCCTTATTTACAATTCCTGTGGTTACATATGCAAGTAGGGTCCTATTATGTTTTTTCAGTAGCGTGAATTAACCCCTTTTGTGCTGTGTTTAATCAGTATTAGCTATATAGAATTATATATGTGTATTCTACTTCTTGATCAAAGAACGTAGTCGGGTATTGGTTTAGAAGCTGAAAGTGGCAGTGTTTAGGGTTTTCACGGTTAATGGACTTGTCTACCAAACCTTACAGAGATACAGCCGAAGGCTGTCTGAGGTTGCCGGCTAACTTTACTTTTATTGAGTAACTGCATTTTGAATGATTTTTTACTATTATATCGGAGTTCTGTGCTCAGGAGCCAACTCTTTTTAATACCCATATCCATAGCCCAGTGGATTTCTGTGCTGTCATTGTGTGCTTAATCTGGTAGCATGCTACTTAATAGGCTTAAAGGAAGAGAAGTCTATCCAGGGCTGTTCATTGTAAGACTCTCAGCTTGCTTTATTTCACGTGCAGATGCTGAAGTGTGACTTAACTACCATTCTTGGCTCTTCTTAGCTGTTAAGCAGTGGTGTGAAGCACTAGCTTTTCAGGTGCCTGCACTTACAGATTCACTCCATAAGCTGTAGTCTCTTGGATTCTTTGCCAATTCCTCCTCGTTTATTCTCATGTTCTGCCATCTTCCTTAAAAGTTAGCTTTGGGCCAAAGTTTAAAAGAAAAACAAACCAACAATGTGCACTCCGATGAGGTAAAAGACTTCATACAAAGGTATACACCTGCAAACAAACATTAGTCGTGAAATCCCTAGCAACCGAGTCACTGGATTTTCTCTGTCAGCGCCTGTGTCAGCTGCCAAAGAATAGATTAAAAACGAAGAAGTGCCCACATGCTGGCAGGGGCAGGCCAACTTTTGGCCAGCCAGATACTGCTAGATTGTAATATATAAGGTCGAATTTCGACCTGTGGTACACAGCTGTGCTGTGGCTCAGTCAGCAACCTCAGAACTCTTAACAAACATGCACCTGTTTCACTGTGAATAGTGAATGTAAAGGAAGGAAAGGAAACAAATACAAAGCTTGTTCTATCACAGGTATGAGCTGCTATGATGCATGAAGAACATTCCATGAAGTATGTTTTAAAATCTTGTTATATCTGAGAGGCTTTAAAAGCCGATTTAACTGTTTCAGGGCAACCGCGGTACAGACGTGGTCTCTGTGAGACTTCCACCTGACCCCAGTTTTAAGTGGTACGAATGTTGTGCATTTAATGTTTAAAGGACAGTCTGCAATAATAAAGTAAGTGGCCAACGTGGGTGCCCAGCAGTGCTGAGACCTGGCTGCTATATTGTAAGCTTTGGAAAACACAATTTATGCAACAGATGTCCAGATATGATTCTATTTATGGAAAAAGTTTATATGTGTTTTACAAATGGTTTTACCATCTTATATTAAAATGACCTTTTGACAGGTGTGCGCTGTTTTGTCTCCAGTGAGCACATACCATGCGGATTTTATATGTACATCAGTAGAGTGAATCCACTGGCACAGTGTGTGTATATGCCAGATGTGGTGAGA
Source organism: Larus michahellis (assembly GCF_964199755.1). NCBI lineage: Eukaryota > Metazoa > Chordata > Aves > Charadriiformes > Laridae > Larus > Larus michahellis. Next base: position 64,927,590 of record NC_133899.1, on the reverse strand, counting down.
TTTTATCTTATAAATGTGATCAGATAAAAAAAAAAACTCCTGACAGAAAATGTAAGGAAACCAGCTGAATGTTTGAATTGATGACTGATGTTGTATGGTTTATGTTAAATGTATATTCTTTTAATCAATGAATAAAGCATTAAAAATTGATCGCTGTATAAAATACTTTATTGTATCAGCATGAAGATTTCTAGAATTAAAACGCAACATCGTTCATAAGCTGTGTATAACTGGTAGCTCCCATTGTGTTTAGGTCAACAAAAGAGTCTAAAGTCGTTCAGTAATTTTATTTTTTTTTAATTTGGCTGAATTTTGTCAACATTTTGGGGGGTGGTGGTGGTGGAGGACACGGAAGGATGCTTTGCTAAAGATCAGACTATCAGACCAGTTAGCACAAAGAGTATTATCATTGATATGACTTATTAGACTGATACAGTAAACTGTGGATTGTAGAACATAGAAAAGACTATTTTTGAGAAATTCCTGCATCCGTTGCAATTGCTTAAATCAAAATCTAATGTGCTCAAGAAAAAAAAAATGTGTAGTACTTCTTTGGTGTCCCACTATTAAATAGATTATGAATACCCGCAATGCTTCAGTTTGACCTTTTATCCGTACTCCAGGGTACGTAGCGATGCATTCGGAGTGAGAACTGCGAATGTCTGGCAAGCTGTGGAGGAGCTGCGGTGCCCCGTGGTGGCCGGGAATGCTGTGGGAATTGCCGGAGTGGCTGTGCTGCGTGCGCCTGCCAAGCATGGATTGAATTGCAGCTTCCAAAACTCATTTTGCCATCGTCCAAACCACTACCAAGTGTTGAGAATCGCCCCGCTTGTTGTTTAAGCAGTCTCCTAGGTCTTCTAGGTTTGGGAAGCAAGGTCATGGACCAACACACTGAAGAGATGCTGTGGGTAATAAGGTAAATACAGTTGCAGGTTTTCATACCCCAGTAAAGTGAAGTAGCGGGGCTTGGCGTCGGCGCTTTTCAGGGCTCAGCCTCAGGGGAGAGGTTTATGTAGCAGTTAAATCTGATGGGGGTTGGTCAGCATCATCTGGACCTTAAATTTGGTCATAAAGTGATCAAGATTTCTGGCTCTTCTGAAGCAAATACTGCGTCTAAACAGACATTAATTTTGTCTCTGTGGACTGCTGTGTTTCTATGGATAACTGCCTGACTTAACGCAGTTGGGAAGCAACTTGTTTACCTTTCTGTTACATAAACCTGTTTCTCACTTCTAGTCTAACCTATCCTCTGTTTTGTTTTTAATTAATTTAATCTTGTAAGATAAGGAGCAGGAAGAAGAGGCCACTTGACGACACACGCGCAGCCCTTTCACTTTGGGGTTACAGCCGCGGTGTTCAAAGGGGGCTGTACCAAGGGGTGTTTCTTGTGGGTGCTTTGACTTCCCACCCCGGCTGAAGTTAATCACTGGGTATGGCCAGGATTCCAGGTACCAAGTCAATGTATCTAAGAAAGATTATAGTAGTCTGTATTTATTTCAAGTAGAGGGAGTGCAGTAAGGCACCAGTGTGTGGTGAAACCCAAGCCCTGAGCAGCGCTGGGGCAATATGCCTCTGATTGATTGTTCTGTTCTCTTAGAAATAAATAAAAGTCAGGTTTGTTGTTTGTATTTTTAGCAGTAATCTGAATTAGTGATACCAGGGTGAAAGGATTTGGGCTGAAGCAATTTGAAATCAAATGTAAGGAAATAAAGATGGGTCCTAACAGGGAAAGGGCATGTGTGTCTGGAGCGGGGCCCTACAGACTCTGTGAAATTACTTTGAGCTTGTATAATCCCAAAGGGGATTTTTAAGGGTTTTTTTTTGTGTTTTTCTTTGTGTTTTTTTTTTTCTTTTCCATAAAGAGTCAGCAATGTCAAGTTAGTCTTGCTGCATTCTAGATTTAGGAGCAGGGACTTGGAACACAAGCCTTCAGTTGTTCAAACTGTATGGCTTTTTCTTCTGAGGGGGAGGACACACGGACGCAGGACAGGGACTTCACCCCATAAGCACTTGTGTGACCCTTCTCTGTTAAAACATATCTAAATACATCTGTTGGGTTACTACACCCTGCTTCCTACTGCATAAATCTGAGCTTGTTTTTAAATTGCTTGTCTGCAAATAAAATTTTGGGCTATTACTGGGAGGAGGGGGAGTCTGAAATGATTCCATTTTCTCTGTGGGATGATCTAATCCACACTTGTCCTGCATTAGCCTTAGTCTGGCTAATTTTTGTTTTGCCTGCAGCGTCCAACATCATTGTAGGCATAGAGCAGACTGGAGGAAGAATTGTTTTTTTGTAGACGGTTATCTTAGTTACAAGCTAGAACAAATATTTAACCCACACAGAGACATACTGTATTTGTTCATAAACTATAGTTACCTTCCTAAGTAGTTTGCAACCCTTAGTGTGAGCTGGAAAAAAAGGAATGGGTTCTCCTGGTGGCAGGATTGTTCCAGTGAGGAGCTGGGTGGTATCCACTGGTTCTACCTGTGGGGGCAAGGGGACAGTTGGCAGTTCTGGTTGTTCCTGGGACTGGTTTGAAGGGTGAGGGGAAAACCACATTGTTCATTTTGGAATCCTGGTGAAGTCTTCTGGGCAAATTTAGAGCCTTTAGAAGGTAACTAATTGGCTAAAAAATCATGCCACAGCCAAATGGAATTGTTCTAACTGCTACTTAGCATAATGTAGATAATGCTTTAAAAAGTCTGTTGTCCAAGTTGTTGCAGGATAGCTCAAGGACAAAGGGCTACTGAAATGCCTTTGAGGACTAACCTAGGAGTAGAAGGGAGACTAAAGAAATCACAGGAATGAGCCACAGAGGATTTCTGCAGCTGGAAGAAGCAGCTGTGGAAATAACAGGAGGAGCAGGAGCACTGAGCTGCAGAAAGAAAAAGCTCCTTTCCCTCAGCAGACCTGACCTAAACAATTACCAAAAAAAAGTGGGCTGGTGATTTTTTATTTTTTGTAACTTCTAATTATGGGGTGTGGTGGCTGCATTTCTATTAAAGGCTGAAACTGTGTGGGGTGTGTGTGTGTGCAGAGAACGGGGGAGCTGCCCACAGCTGTGGTGGCAAGCAGGGGCTTGCTAAAAACGGTTTCCTTCTTTATTTATCTTAGAGTCCCCTACCGACTGACTGCATGGTGAGGAATTACATGGTTTTCAATCTGAAGCTAAACTGGCAGAAGAGCCCATGGCTTCTGGCAGAAATCTCTAGATTGTACAATAGTCAGTAAAAATGGAGGTAGGCTCGGTCCAGATCTGGCATCGTGGCTGCAGGTATGCGGAGGGTGCCTCTCCTGGTGGCTGTGACCACAGGGAAGAAGTGGATGAGATAACACACCAAATGCTTTTATAGCCATTCAAAATTATTAATGCTGTAGTTTGCTGCCTCTTCCTCATATTTTTTTATTCTCCCTTTTTTTTTTTTTTTTTGTGAAGCCCAGTGCATTATTATACATTTGTTTGGGTTTTTTTAGCGTTTGCCACAGCAGCATAATCTTGACCCCTTTTGTTGCTTTTTTTTGCTATGCGTATTGGGTATACTTGCTTCTCTGCTTGTTCTAGACAAGAAAGAAATTCTACCCCTTGCCTTGCAGTTTTAATTGCCTGGACTCTGTGTTAGGCTGAACACGCTCACAGAAAGCTCCTGCCTTATCCTATGTGGCCATTTTGTTGCTAAATCCTGACTGCTCCCCAAATTTGAGCTGAAGGAAGTGGGGTTGTTTTTGTCCCACCCAGCTTCCCAAATGCCCATGTTAAAATCTGAAAGACTAATAAACTGAATTCATTTTGAAACAGTAGAAAAAAAAACTCCTAATATTAGTTCAGTGCAGGCCTGCATCTTCAAAGGCAAGGGCCTGGTGGTGCTGAAGCGTGACACAGCTCTGCCTCCTTCCCCCTCATCTCATAAAAAACCCATCTACACATTTTTAATAAAACACCTACCCTACAGCATAAGTTTTGAACAGTGATGTGAGAGTTGCGCTACGCTTCCTCTTCCCCTTCCCTCCCACTGTAGCAGCAGGACAACTGCCACTTCGTAAAGCTCTGACAGCTGAAAGATTACCTGTGAGGTCATTACCAGAGTACGGGTGTAGTGGCAAATGATATTAATTCCTCTTCAACTACTTCCATAGTACCACGTTAACAGTGACATTTCCTTCATTTTCAGCAGACTTTTATTAACTGTTTTCACATTCTAGTCATAAAGCAGCAGGCAGCGCTTTTGGCATGCAGAGAGATCCCCTGTACAACTAAACAAGGACAAAGCAGATGGACTTTTATACACCTCTGAAGAGATTACTCAAGTTAGAAATACTTAATTTAAAATGGCTATTGTACAATGGAAATCACTTATTCACAATATTCATAGTTATTTCATTCTTTATTTACAAAATACTATCCTGAGAATTCTCTATTAAGCTTCAATTTGAGCAAAGTAGTTTATATATACCTAAGTAACAACGGTTACTTAACGTAAGGAAAAATGCCGTTAGGAGAGCACAGAAACGGTTCAGCACGTTGCTCAAATGACCATCAAGTCTCCTGCTGGGGTTCAGTTTGTTCTGCAGCTGATGGATTTGACTGAGGTGGCTCAACTCTGTTTTCAGGAGGTGTCGGCAGCGGCGGCAAAAATCCAGGTCGTTGAGGCGGATAGTGAGGATAAGATCTCATTGGAAATGGATTTCTTACTGTGAGAGAACGTGAGTAGTCCACTTAATATCAATCCCAGCAGCAAACACACACCTGCTCCTCCCACCCCACACAGCCCATTGCTCAGCAATGGCCCTACCCAAATAAAAATCACAAAGCAGACCTAAGTTCGGTCTTTTGCTCCAAAGAGAGAAAGAGGCTCTTTGTCTTTGGAAGGGGGAGGAAAAACGATAACTTTACTAGTCACCTGCGAGAGGCTGAGGGCAGCAGCCACTCAGTGCCTGTTAATGGGCTGCTGCTGCCACCATCACCTCTGGTCTGCTGGAGCAGCCCCGGGCTGTCAGCCCTTACAGATACTTTGGAAGATAAACTAAACAGGTTCTTCACAGCTTAACCAGAGAAAAAGCAAGAGACAGAAACAGCCCTTCAGTCTGAAACATCTTGCTGCACTAATGCAAATTTCAAAGAAAATCAATTAACAAATAATTATGGCCTTAGCATACCTCAAAGCTAACGGATGAAACGTTAAGATTTATGTATGATGCGACCTCCTAGGAGGAAAAGGATTATGGTAAGCATCTACTTGCTTTTCCTACCCCAAAAAAGGACCCTTTAAACGCTGGACAGTGTGCATATGCGTATTTTCCAGCCAAAGCTAGCATTTATAAAAATATTATCAATATTATAGAATCATAGAATGGTTTGGGCTCGAAGGGACCTTAGAGATCACCTAGTTCCAACCCCCCTGCTCTGGGCAGGGACACCTCACAGTGCACCAGGTTGCTCAAAATAAGAGCAACCGTGAAGAAGAAAGTATGCAATTAACCTTCATCAAAAAAGATGCTCCCAGTTAGTTGAATTGAGTAGTAGCACGTGCAAATGAAGATTTAAGCGTCCACCCAGTGTGATACCTCACTACCTGCACAAAGCACTCATGTTCATCAACTTCATGTAAATGCTGGCAAAAGCTACGTACTTGGCAGCGGAGGGCGCGGAAGCCCAAAGTCTCGTACTGGAAAACATTCCCGTGGTCCATACATGCCAGCAGGAGGCGGGGGAGGAAAAGGAGGTCCTCGTCTCATGAAAGGTGCTCTAGGATCCACAGGCATCATCGGAGGTCTGACTGGAGGGAAAGGTGGAGGAGCAAACCCTGAACTGATGGCTTCACTTTCAGATGCCAGTGACTGATCAGGTAGCGAGTTCTGCAACACAATGAAAACAGGGAACTGAGCTTATGGAAAGGGATAAGAAGAGGGAACACCTCCAGTCCCATCAGGCCAACTTTGATATAGACTGTCACGCTCACTAACAGCTAGTTCCAACTCTGCCTGAGCAACAGCATAATCCTGAGCAAGGCTATCTATGTGCGCTGACCATCAGCTTGACCACAGTTTCATCTTTTGGGTTATAATTTATTTTCAGCAGGGATTGTATTAGTCATACCTCAAAATTAATTCACAAGACAGTAAGTGCTGTGATAAAAGCATAAATAGAATTTTATAATTTGGACTGCACAGTGCAATATAACATGACCAACATACTAGAGAATTTTTAAAAAATTAAAGCTTCTTTAAATCAAGTTTCTTTTTTGCTACTTACGCTAAGGTTAGAATGATCTTTCATCTCATTTCCACTTGGTTCTGTGCGTGGGCTATTTTCTGAAGATGTTTGTCCATCTGTAGGCAAAAGTTAAACAAGTTATTCAGTGCTGAACTTCTCCTCTCCACCACTGATTCCAGTATTTTCTCCTGAAGTCAGGATATACAGGCAAGAAAGAAAAAAAAAAAAAAAAGTATTGCCGCATCAAGCAACTGTTCTGCAGGCTGACTGAAAGACAACTGAAGAACACAAAGCTACGCCTGAGTATTTTCTCCAACTTCTGTACAGGTTGCACATGAATTGCAAGGTTCCAGCTTTTACCAAAGTTTCTTGTATCCAAATAAGGCTTTTTCTGCCATTTTAGTATTATTATTTTTATTTTTTTTTAGAAGTTACAAGTGCATTTTCCTAGTGATGTATCTTAACATCACAGTTGCAGTTCCATTCTTCTGCTCCCTCCTGCTAATACTTTATTTCTGTGGTAAGTCCTGCTCTGGGAATGACTGCACTACGATACGCTCTGGGCATAAAGACCAACAGCAATCCTATTCAAGTCTGACAAAAACAGATTCCTTCCTTAGTTGCTCATCACCAAGGAGACTTTCAGAACTACCTCAGTTCTGATCCTGGACAAGCATTCAGAAATAAGAATAATCATCCTCATATTCACTGTACTCACTCTATAAGTTAAGAGATAAATAGAGACAACAGTGTTTTTACCTTTATACTTCTGGGTAATTTTCAGTAACAACTGGAGAAAATTATTAAAGGGAATTGTCAGAAGAGAATCTGACTGGATATAAATGTACAAAATATATACACTAAATGTATTCCTTCAAAGAAAAAAAAAAAACCCTAACGAAAAAAACAATGAAAAACCCCACAAAAAAAAACAACTGAGATTTGAAAAATACTGCTTTCTTGCACTTTGGCCTGAATAAAGACAATAACACTAAAAAGCACAGGACCCAAACGACACTTGTAACAAGTGAGATTTTTCATCTACGTGTTGTATCTCTTCTCCTTTGAGGCAAACAAAGCGCTTTTCTCAATGAACAGACTGATCTTCTCCAAAAATCTAAATTACTCGCCATTTCAAGCAGGCCCTGCCTTTGTTGAAGATATTGTTACTTAACAATCTGAAGCATTTCAACTGCTTACATCATAGAGAGAATATTCATGCCTCAATACTTATGTTGCACAACACTTTCCATCTGAAATCCTTGTAAAGTTTCTCACAAACTCTGTCAAGCTTTAACTCCTCTTTCTGACAAGAAGCTTCCTGCTCCAGATACCTGCCTCAAGTTGAAAGTTTTAAGAGGGTTAGCCACCTCAGCTTAGGAAAATGCAAACCGTTTCATTCACTTTAAATAACATTTTGATCATCTTGCTGAGAAAGCGTAGTTCATTTGCTCTTCAGAGTTGGAGCCTGGATTTCAGTACCGAGAGACATGTTGCTCTTCTGAAGTCAGATGGTGTGTGTTGGGTGGTTTATGATTTTTTTAATTTTTTTTCCTATTGTTACAAATACTCACCCAAGTCTAGTAAAATTATGTGCTTCTAAAAAGCAACATTCGCATATGCTTAATGACCTGCTAAATGCTGGCAGCAAGATTATCCAAAACCCTGTAGGGTAAGTAGGTTTTGAACTGCCCAAGAACTGAATACAGCTTTTCAAAATTTTTTTAACGGCTGCTTGCGAGCAGCTGAAGAAATTACCCTTTTCCATTAAATGGATGCAACAAGCGAGTGCAGAGAGTGCACCTCTCCTGTCCTTCAGTCAGCATCCAGCCGCCAGAAGAAAGACCTCAACGGAATACAAAATATTAGAAAGCAGAAGTGAAACACAGAAGAGTCTTGGGAAAGGTGGTAGGACGGTGAGTGGCTGTACAGGAACAGAGTTGCCCCCCAGTAGAGAACAGTTCCTTGTAAAGCCTGAACCTTCAACCTGAAACACAATTCAGTGTTCCCAGTTATGACACCAAGTATCAAAGGTTCTCTCTCCCATTGCCCAGAAACCAGGCAACAAAGATGGTAACTCACTACTAATCATATGAGTACCTGGATATTGGGTGGCAAAGTTGCTGTCGTGAGTCTAATGGCTTCAGCCTAGCCCATGACTCAGACACATGTGACTTACCAGGCATTAAGTACGGATGAAAACTGTTTAATAAGTATTAAGGCTCTAAGCCCTTAAACTGTTTCAGTGATAAGGTTTAAACTCACCAAAACTTTGCCTCTGAGCTTTTGGCTGTTGCTAAGTATCACAAACTAGAATTTACGTAATTAGCCAATTTAAAACAAATGGTACTTGCGTCAGTGAAATGTGTGATTAAGCTGGGGGTAACTGCACTGCGAACTACAACAAGCTGCCAGTATGGTAAACAGTTTGGAGGAGGCGGCCTCAGGACCTTCTAGCTCAATATGCAAAGCCAGTGGATATTTGAAAAATTCGCTGTTATTCTTCTGGTCTTACTGGCTTTAACTCTTTCTGACTTTACCAAAAGTGGATGGAAATGCAAGTAGGGGTTTGTGATATTTTAATGCTGTGGTGAACCTCCTGCGAGGGGCCAAAACAGACTCAAGGCCAAACCTGAATGGTTAACATACAGAACAGTGATGGTGGACAAAAAAAAAAAAAAAAAAAAAAATACAATTCAGTAAATCCCATCCACCTGGCAAGAGACGGCTATTGCTGATAACAGGGAAAGACTGCATCAAGGCTAGCAAGTGCTAAAAAATGTTTTTATATAGTGGCACATCATCAGGTCTGTGGTAGCTGTAAAGTTGTCCTCTTAACATGTCTCACTACACATGGTTAACCCATACTGAGATTGTCCATTTGATAATATCATGGAAGCAATTCCCACCTGTTTTATCAAAAGACTGCACATTGTAAGTTCGTAGTTCCGCTGGTCCAGAAAGTCTTCCAGTATTTGGAGGATTAGGGAAAAATCTTTCTTGTCTTCGAGCAGGAGGAGGAACTGGATCACCGTAAGGCTCAACTAACATGGAAGAAATCACAAAACAGGTCAGTGAAGATTTATTCCTCCCATTCCATACAATTTTAGAACAGCAAAATTCTCTGGATATCGCATGCTCTTGTAAATATCCAAAGTGACTATTAATCAGGGTAAGCAAACAAATATTACCACCCCCCCCCCCCAAACACAGGAATCCTGCCAAGTACGTACTATAGCTTATGTTTCTAAGGAACTGCAAAAGAGAAAGTCCATTGATTTTTGGTTTAACATACAGTAGAATTTTGAATGTTATGATTGCCTGAGTTCTAAACAGTGGGGCCTTGAAACAAAGGTTCAGCATAGCAATGAAGGTCAAAGGCAAAATAAGTTACTATACGTTTTAAGCCACTCTTAGATAAAAATGCTGTTTTGTTACATTTCATAGTGCTATAATGTGTCTCCATCAACTTCCTTGTGTCAAATCTAGCAATCAATTGTGCAGCTACAAGACAAACTGAATCAGTGAGATCTAAGTGCAAAGATGGGTAAGAACTCGGGTCAAGGAAACAAGACTACCTCTCTGCAGGATCCTGTCAATAGATTAGATCTGGCAAATGAGAAACCGTATCTGTGGACTCTGAGTTTTATAATCAGGCTTTCAGCACAGATGTGTAGCAACTACAATATTGCAACTACAATCTAATGATTGAGGTGCTTTAATCTGTGTATTTTACCTATTTTTTTAAACTTTTTTTTTTTTAATTTGTAGCATTTTTGCTTCTTTATTACAGGTATACAGGAAGGTTGTCCTTCCCCTGCATTGTTTACTTGAGAAATATCAGCAGTATGGTCTTTGATTCACCTCTCTCTTCCTTGAGCGATAATGTGCAACACAGATGTTTAGCTGAAGAAGTGAGAGCGAAGACTGATTTTGTTGTTAATTATCAGAGGCGGTATCAACATAGAAAGTATGTACCAAACAGGATGACTGTACCGTGGTACTCCTGTGCTATTAATATAAATGTTTTTTTGAAAAACACAGTATTTTTCAACATTAGATAGTTTGTTTTTATTTATTTATTTAAGGCTAATGTACCACTAAACCATTTTACTTTCTCAGATCTCTTATTAATTATCCAGCCCAGGCAGGTCTTTTGGTGCACTAAACAAACCCCCAGTAAAATGATGAAGCCGAACAGTTGATTGTACACTGCTAGTACCAATACATATTTAAAAGAGAGCATAGAAGTTCAAGTGAACTGCAAAATTTAAGAAGGGGGGAAAAAAATTACTATTATAAAAACCTTTTCAGTGCAGTTGCACATCCAGTTCCAAGAAAACACTTCATATTTTTAAGCATAAAATACTTAAATATATACCCTGCAAGTCAGTAGCTCCATCTTTCCATAGATAGGGTAGGTAAGTAGATTTTTATACCTGGTGGAGGCAGAATTATCCTGCGTTCTCTGTCCCAAGGAGGAGACAGGGATCCAGTATCTGATGGTGGTCTGTGGGGATCAGTTAATCTATCAGAACCCAGCTCTCCTCTTTCATTACCAGCCTCATACATTGCAGGCGGTCCTCTGGATCCTAACAAAAGAAATTAGATAGCTATTTACCCAGGTATTTTTAATCCTCTATTATAGCTTTCTTCATTAAGTCTGAAAATAGTAAAATAAATCACGGAATGCCAACACTGACAAGATATGAGAGGTGCATGGCTCCACAGGACTCTCCAGCTGTTTGCTGATGACCAGTTATGTTTACCAGAAGTGTTTAAAAGGTTTGATTGGAATAAAAAAGTCTTAGTTCAACGAGAGTGCAATCTAGATCACTTGCATTTATTTTTTTTTTTAAAAATAATTTTAAGAGTGTCGGTTCACTCGAATCAGAGAAACTACTGCCCTCAAGACAAATCTTTCTTCTCAGTGCTAAAAGAACCTGCTGCTAATCAAGCTAAAAAACTAGCACACTGAAAGTTACTCTAATCTTTATAAAAGATCCACATTACATTCAACACTCTTCTGGTTCTTTCTAATTCTTTATTCAAGAAAAAAAAATATTAGAGAAGGACAGGTCAACAAATAACCAAGTGCAAGAGAAACTGTAACGGTGAATGATTTTAGGTTGCAAACTTCCTTTAAAATAGATTTGGTCTGAAAAAGTATAGAAATACTGAATTCTGGTATCATTTTCTAATTCTCTATCCTAAAATTCAACCTAGAATTTGAAGCCATTTCTCTTCTTGTGCAAAGTGAGATGAGCACTATAATTGCTCTGTAGCTGGCATTCTTTAATCCCATCATTTGTTTAATTTGCCCAAATTACGTTAGTGCTCCATTATGAAATGGACTGTAGTTATGCCTTTCATAGTCCCTTTCCTTGCTAAAACCACATCTTGCAATTCAGTTTTTACTCTTCCTCACCAGCAAGAGCTGAGCTACAATTTAAAGATACATTGGACAACTCAGTTTCATTACTTACTCTCTCTATACAAGTAAGTTATGAAGTAGGCTTTTGCTTGGGTGTGGTACAGCTACAATTCAACAATCAATCTCAAGCTTTTCTGATTTAGAAAATGAATCAACTTTCACATGCACCTGAATATGCTTTTTACAATGAATTAAAGTAAATAAATAGTCCCTGTCGGTCTTTAAAAAAAAATAAATAAAAATCAGTGTTGATTAGTGAAATCCTTATAGAAGACATATTTAGACATGTTTCCCCATAAAATAAGCACAGGTTTCAACGGGTGTAACAGTAGTAGTAAATTAAATAGTAGCTTCTTTATTACCCGTAACAGATACTGAACTCCACTCTAACATTTACCTACACTATTTCAATCAATATCAAAAATATGAAGCAACAGTGGTTTTCTTCCCTTACAACCCATGACACCACAGCTTGCTTTCACCTACTCCTTAATCTCTAAATTTTACTCCTTACATGCAACCTGCCTGTCCCTTTTACCACTAGGGAAGAAACTGTCTCCATGCATAATTACCGCCTCAAATTTAGAACAAAAGGGAGGAAACCAATTTACTGAATCACTAACTTTCTACAATCACAACCCCCAGTAAAACTGTCTCATCTTTTTGGCAACAGGCCAAAAGAGAAATACCCTCTCCTTCTCTCACTGACTGTAGATCAATGAAGTGGCAGTATTCTTTCTTCGGAAAACTAATCGACTCTTGTTTACTTTAAAATCGTAAGTTCATTTCAGCAGAACCTCATTTGTCCAAGAAATAAAGACTCATTAAGTTTGGCTTTTCACTTTTCTCAATCTATGCTTCTGAAGTGAATCCACTGACCAACCTACTAGTAACAACTAAATTTTCCATTTTACTGTTACACATTAGACAGCTTTAGAAGCAAGCTGAAAAACAGGAAGAGTTTGTCCAATTCACTAGCTATGTTGAACTGGTTGTTTTAATAGTTTTTGTCACCAGCAAGAGGAAAAGGTGTGACAGGTTTATAGTTGAGGAGAGAGAAATCCAGAATAGATACATTTTCAAGTTTAAGAATTGTACCTCTTCCTCCTCCTCCACCTGGAAGCATAGGTGAAAGCCTTAAAGGGCCCTCCAATAAAGTTGGAGGGGAAAGAAAAGCTCTTGTTTCAGATGAAGGCCGGCCCATTGGTGAGGGTCCATATGGGGAATGCTCTGGAACAGTTAAAACAAAATGCTCAAGTTCACAATATTTAGTTTAGCAAACCGTATAAAGTAATTGACTTCTCAGGTGAAGTTTGAAACTAAATTGTCTAAGTGAAATGAAAACTGTGCTCTAATTACCATGTGTATCATATTCCTAGTCTACTCTCATCAATACTACAAACGCTCTTAGTTTCAACAAAATACTCGACATGACCTAGAGTCACTTATGACCCAATTTTTTTTTTAAATGACTGCTATTTGTACATACGCATGCCAAGATAGTTTTCAAACAATTACATATGTGTGGTCTTGGGAAACAAAACCATAAACCAAAACAATTAGGCTCCATTTTACAATTCAATACTGTACCTCTGCCAAATGGTCTAACTGGAACATCAAGAGCATAAGGATCTTTTTCTAAAAGGTCAAGTTTAAATTCTGCTTCAGTTAATCTGCAAATAAGCAACAAAAAAGTAATAAATAACCAAGAAGTGCAAAAATTTTACTACAGTGCACTGTTTACTGCTAGGCTTTCTACTTAAAGGGTTACCAAAGCAAGACATTTTATTCCCTAAATAGAAAGAAGAAACAAAGGATGTCTCGGGAGTTCTGAAGTTCAGAGTTCTGTAAGTATTTCTCCATGCTGCTGTATTTAAATTGTAATTCAAAAGCTGAAGTGGCATGTTAGATGTCACAATTCCTAGCATGACATTACTCTCATGAGCACCCTAAATTGCATTCCAAGTACTAGTTAACTTCACATGTAACAGCTCCTCTCAACCACCATCACCTGATCTCTTAGCTCAGTATTAACTTCTGAGATAAGCTGTAAAATCATTAGGTAACCATGACACCTGGTTGATACATACTTATTTAAAAGAAACAAACAACCAACAAACCCCCAAAACCTCCGAGTTCTAATATTACATTCTGTTTCTTTCCTGAAATAAGAACCATGTGAAGTATTGAAATAAGTTCTTACTTTCTTGCATGTTATCATTAGAGGAATGCTCAAATTACTCCCTTTCTTTCAGAACTCCAATGGAACACTGCATTCTCTCTGCCCTGTTTGGGCCACAACTGATTAACACAGGTCTAGGAAACACCAAATTGCATAAATCCAAAACATACTCACATGCCCAATTGCGTTTGTTTAGAATTAGATGAGGACTGCACTTACTTTTGTCTGTTATGTGCATTTTCTTTTTTTATATCATTGAGGTGTCTTTCAGCTGCTCGGGCTGTTAGCTTTGTGGAGGGACAAAAATCAGATGCTTAGATACTGCTATTTATTAAACACTTCATAAATGTGACAGGTGCTAGATCCAAGACATTTTCCACCCCCCCTTCTGAAGCATGTGAACCGTATTTTCACAAGATATGACTCGTATATAAAGCATATGAGACGGAGCCTCACAACTCACCAAATGACATTAGCAGCTCTACTACCCAAACTTTTGAGGAATGATATGGCTTTCCTGCAGGTTCTTAAAACTGCAGAAATGAAATTCTTTGGCTATAGCTGCTTTGAAACATCTACAGAATATTTACAAGATTTAAAGTCTCAAATTTTATAGAAGAAAGTTTCATTTTATAAAAATGTATTTAAAAAACTGTAAACTCTGACCACGAAGCACCATAGCTTTTAACAGGATTTTATCTTATACAGACCATTCTGTGAAACTGCAGAATGTATTAGTCTGGAGATATTTTAAAGTTTCCTGTTTGGAAAAAAGGTAAAAATGGATTTTGTAGCAACATTCTTAGGGAGCTATCAATGGAACATACTGTTCTCACAGGACATAACGTCTTCTGTTAGTAGATAAAAGGAGTGAAGTACATCCAGGGAAAATATTAAAATGGCATTGAAACAAGGCCAAAAGCTTCTACTATTAGCAAAATGTCACACACTTGTTAAATGGCAACATGTTATTCCAGCAGATTTATTGCTGTAGCAAATGATATTGTAATATATTTCTACTGTGCTCACAGGTATCTGGCTTAATTATTCCAACAATTTTATATGATAGAAGTATTTTTAACATGCTTTTGTGTATTTCTGCAAGAAATTCGTATGTTTAAAGGTGACGGGTTAATTTTGATTATCCGTTTTTAATAAGAAACAAAAAAGTGATAAAGCAAGCTATTCAAATCACAGACGATGTAGAAAGATTAGAATATTCAGTATTTGGAACTTACCCAATTATCATGAGCTTTTTTCTCATGTGAAGTAATCTGTGAAAAAGAGATCCATTAGATCATTACCCTTAGATGGGGTAGAAGAAGAAAATTTAAGATTGAGTACATGCTGTTATTCATAAATTTAATGTGTATGGCTAATTTATGATGAGACATCTAAACTTAAAATATAACTTTTTAATAAAGTTATCTGGTGATCTCTGCTATGAAATTGTGTCAGTCAAAACCAGGTGGCATTAAGAAGGGGGGGACAAAAAATAAGGCAAAAAAAAAAATAATCCAACACAATCAAGCGAAATACAGTATCCCAACCTATCTGAAAGTAGTATTTCAGTTGCAATAGCATCCCTCCTAGTCGGCATGAATGGTAAATAAGACAAAGCACGTACCTGATTCTGGTAAGAACGAATGGTTCTTTCTAGCTCTTCTTCAAGATCTTTTGCTCGCTGTCTGTAACAAAATCAGGATTTATGACATTGTAATAAAATGTGTAGGAAAGTAGTTTTAAATACAGTAAACACAACAGTAAACACAAGGTATAATTAAGATTTTTTTAACCAAAAGATAGTATTGTCACTTAGTCTCACAGGATACATAAAAACTATAGTAGCAGTGAAAATTCTAGTCCCTAGATTAGTGCAAGCAGGAATGTAAAGGAAAGAACAGAAACAAAAAACCCAGCATCTCCCCAACTTCTCAGTGGTCTGCAACATGTTTCCAATATAAAGGATATCCCTCCACGCATGCCCTAACAGCCAGCCTCACACAGCTCAGCAGATGTGGCTGGAGCACCATGCTGCCACAGGCTACCAGAGTCAGCCCTGAGGGACAGTCACCTGCACTAAGGTTATTTCAAGACCACAGAAAGTATGATGCCACCCTTGCTGCCAGCTACCCTGGGCACAGCCTCGCTAGGTTCTACGCTCTCTCAGCAGGTGCGCCAAAGACACACTCATCGTTTAGTTATACTCCATTTGCAATACTATTTTTCTCTTTAAAATTAAGATGCCTACAAAGTTCCCATTCTGAGTAAATCAAGAAGGGTTAATTCTGTCTTCCTGTATGAATATTGAAGAATATCTATAAGAACTTTACATTCTAGAAAAAGAATTAATCCAACTCTTCAGGAAGCATTGTTGATCAGTATCATAGAGTCAATACCCGCCAAAACGTTAAAGGAAGACGGGGAATATACATCACAGATTGAAGAATTATGCCATCGTTTTGAGAAACCACAGAAACAAACCAGAGGTACACTGTTGGTGTAATACAAAACAGAGCAAAGCAGTTAAACTACAGAAAATATTTCCACATCACAGTATTTTAGTAAAGAATTTCTAAAAAATGGTACTATTTCACAAACTTAGAAATAGAGAAATAGCATACTATAACTATACAACATAAATATTTTAGGATCCATAGGAAAACTGAAAGTTGCATCCATTTCACAGCATTCTCTTAACTTCATACTTTTATCTCTGTTCAGTAAAGGGAACTAGATTTGATGGAATGGTGGTAGTTGGTCTCTAAGCTAACGTGTAAATACAATTGGCATTCTAATGGAAAAAAGGCTGCTAGTGATCTTCCATACCCAATTTTAACAAAGCAAAAATTCCCTTAGTATGTATTATTACACACAAACTAGCATGTAACACACACTAAGAAACTAGAAGAAAATATATTCACTTATACTAGTGTTCTTATTAATTCTCTATTGCCTTTTGTTCACTTTGGGACAAGTGATTACAGCAACTAAAATCTGTAGTTACCTGTAGCTATTTAGTTCTTCAGCAGCATGATTAATTTTTTCATCTACTTTAGAAAGCTTTTCTTCCTTCTGTAGACGTTCTCTCTCTTCTACTGTCAGCTTCCTTTAAGAAAATACAAAAACTTTGGTTAATTCTGTTTCAAGTCAACAATTTTGTAGTTGGTCTGACAAGAAAAATGTCTCCAATTATTTAGGTGTGATGAATACATGATATTTATCCAGATAAAGAGTTTTATAGGCAACATATACAGTGGCATAAATAGCACTAGTTTGTATTCATAGTAGTTTGTTCAGTTCATTAACTGTTCTATATGAAAAGATTAGATTACTACTATTCCTAAAAGGAACCTGGAACACAATCCATACTCCCAAAGAATATTTCATAGCATCACAGAACGGTTAGACTTGGAAGGGATGTTTAAAGATCGTCTACTTCTGAACCCCCTGCCATGGGCAGGCACATCTCCCACTAGACCAGGCTGCTCAAAGCCCCATCCAGCCTGGCCTTGAACACTTCCAGGGATGGAGGGTCCACAACTTCTCTGGGCAACCTGTTCCAGTGTCTCACCGCCCTCACAGTAAAGAATTTCTTCCTAATGTCTAATCTAAATCTCCCTTCTTTCGGTTTAAAACCATCACCCCTCATCCTATCACTACACTCCCTGATAAATAGTCCCTCCCCATCTTTCCTGTAGGCTCCCTTTAAGTACTGAAAGGCTGCTACAAGGTATCCCCAGAGTCTTCTCTTCTCCAGGCTGGACAACGGTTCTATTTGGGAGAGGAGAAAGGAGGAGGCGGGGGGGGGAAGCAGCCAGAAATCAAATCAAACAAACGAAAAACCAAATTACACTAACTTTCAGTGTTTTGTTCTGGTGCTTTTTTGCATTTTACAGTAATTTTCTGGAGCAGAAAAAGGTTGTTATTAGGTATTAAAAAACAGGGTGGTTTGTTTTTTTTTTAAATTCTTTCCTGGCATCTCTTTTTTTATGCCTTGTTAGGCACTACAGAAGAGAAAACTCATATTCCAGATCACAGATTATGCATGCACGAGGTTAATTCTGCAGAACACACATGGATACTACTGCTGCATAGAGTCCTGAGTAGGTAAAGTGGTCATTTTCCTGTCAACAGCGGTCCTTAGCAAACAAGCTATCTAAATCATGGATTTTTTGAATATGATTTAAATGTCTTTTATATTCAATCTTAATTTCCCACTTTTCTGTTTCCCTTGTTTGAACACAGCCAGCTTTTTAAAAGATGCTTTGTTAATACTAATAGCATCTTTCATTCTGCTATCTCATCATGCCAGCTTCTCCCCACTCCTTTTTGGCTTTTCTAAAATCTTTGATAAACAGTATACGTTTGCTGAGCTTCAGTGTGGTATTTTTAAATATCACCCACACAGTCTGCAAACATTTTTATTTTCTGACTGCCCATCATAGATTCGTCTTAATAGTTTCCTTCCCACTTCCCCCCGCCCTTTTTTAAAATCAAATGTTAATGTAGTGCATTTCTAGGTTTTGTTGCATCTACAAAGATGCCAAATATCTCTATAAATATACATACTACAGAGCAGATTAACGAAAGGAATACTTTAAAAAGGTCCTGCATACTGCTCAGTAAAGGATCAAGACTTGTGCTGCTTCTCTTGCTGCCTTCAAGATTATGTCTGCTCCTCGAAGAAATAATTTCTGGCTAGTAAAACTAATTTTACCATTGTACCCCAAAATGATGCCCCCTGCTCCCTCCCTGCCCCATCCACATGCATACACACTTCTGAAGGATACTACATGCCCCATCCCATTCCGATCAACCTTATTTCTAGTCCTTAACATATTTCTGATTTCCATCACTAAGTCATAATCCCTACTATCACATCCTGACGGTGAGGCAGATAGTACAGCCCCCATATTCTATCCTTCTGGATGAGGAAAGCCTGATTCACAGGGGTTCTATGTTGCTTACTGATAACTGTTAGCTTGCCTAAGTTTTAACTCTAAGCTTAGTTTTAAGTACAGCATCACTCCTCTGATGACATTACTGTCTTCACTACATAAAATATAACTCACTGCTAAAGCAGCTACTGATTGTCTTTCTTTCAGCAACTTTGATAGCTGTACTACATCATATCTGAATTTAATTTTTAAGAAAAATAATATCAAACTTTCCAACTTTACCCACCTTATTTCACAGATTAAAAATTTGTTATTTCTTGTTTTCTCTTTGTTTCTGCACTTGCTTGTGGAAGAGTCCTAAAATAATATACCACTACTTTCATGGAAACAATTTCTATAAAATTACTGTGGCCACAAATGTACACGAAGGTGTAACACAACAGGGTCTTTACAATTCAGAAAACTCTGTAAAGCAACATTCACACTTTCAATAATTTTCTGCCCCCCAAATGAGAGAGTTACATTCAAATCAAACAACAAGCATTGAATATAAAAAGAGGAACCAGCACCTGTGTAGTTTCATTTCATTTTCTTGATAAAGCTCAGTCATTACTTTAAGTTTCTGCTGAAGCTTTTGAACTTCATTTTCAAAACGCTCATTTTCAGACTGCAAGGAAGCTTGTTGACTTTGAAGGTTTTCTATACGTTCTGTCAAATTTAGAGATAATTATATTGCAACAATGCAAAATTTACAAAAATTAAAACATTTTCAATATTTTAGTACATAAAAAGTCTGTAAAAACATTTGATACTATGTTGATTTAATAATATAAGCAATAGTATGTTAATATAATTCAATAAATTATACAAATTGAGAAGCAGTATTGCTCCTTTTGATGGGAAACCAGCAACTATACTCTCTACCTGTCACGAAGTGCGGCTCTGAACGTATATCTAGCCTTTGCTCCAAATCGTACAGCTTCTTTGAAAACAATGCAGTTTTGTAATTCACAATATAAATTTTCATTTAGGGATCTTATTATTGTAACTGTTCTACTAAAGGGGTAAAATTGGTACCATCATACTCTCTTGCAGTTTCACCCACATGAGGTTTTGCCGAGTAGCCTGAAGGTATAACTTAGATTTGTCAAACTATCTTATCTTTCCAAATTTAAATAAGTCACGTTTTTTTCCTATTTACTATTCCTATGTCTCTCCAAGAAACATAGAAAGCTTCGAGTAAGTCTGAATATCTTTATGGGATAATGAATTTGGAAAACACACTAACATAAAGAGTCAGTTTAAAGGACTACCAAAAACGGAAAAATACAGTTTTACAGAGCATTTCATCACCCAAGTAACAAAGCACAGCACGTTCAAACGTGATGGCTACTCTGCTGCCTGTTATCTATGAAAGCAATAGCTAGTTACAGGCTTTGATTTGAATTAAAGTGGCAGTGTTTTCATTTCATAAGGTTTAGTTCAGTATGTCCTACACAACAAAGGAAAAAAACAGAGCAAAACGCTTTTAGGTTCAGTTCTCTAAATGCAGTATTTTGGATTTTAAGAAGTACTGAGCTTGCATCTATTATAAACTAATTACAATTAAGCTACCACTTTTTAATAGATGGTTTTAAAATTTAAACGCCATTGTTTCATGTCCAGAAATTATGTAAAGAAGGTATATATTTACTAATATCACTTTGCCCATGTATTTTAAGATTCTATAACATAACAGTTATAGAATATGCCAACAGAGTACAAGAAAATTTGCAAATGGTGCTTCAGCAACTTCAATTGCTTTACCTCTAAAATCAAGTACTTAAAATAGCTTAGCAACTTAAACAGACATTTTAAAAATCAAGTACAGCTATTAATGTAAACTTAATTCATTTTTTACTGGAGTGCTTACAGCCTGTAACATCATTTTACAAAAGCAGCATCTTATTAATCTTAAAGGCAAAACAACATTTAATTACCTGTAAGTTCTCCTTTAGCTTTATTTTCATCAGACAGTTTTGAATACATTTGATCTCTTTCTGTTTCCAGAGTCTTTAAACAAGCGTTTAACTACAATAAAAATTTAAAACATGAGCATTTTAAGATTAAGAAACTGTTTGCATGCAAAAATATATAATTAAACATTAAAAGATGCTGAACTCTGTGACAGTTATATCTATATGCAATTAAACTTACCATAAAAATTGCATATATTCCCTCTAGTTCCCCACTTCCACCCACAAGTTTCTCAAAAATCACATACCTTTGCAGCATAGATCAATTTCTTTACAGTTCGTTTTTGCTGATCATCTGATTGACAGAATAGAGTACGTCACATAAAACGCATAAAAAGTTTTGTGATAGAGCCTACTACTATTACTTTTATAAAAAAGCAATCCCCAATGTACCATGACAGGCATAGCATATTTGGAGGAAAAAAAAAATACTGTGAGCAGGGGCCAATATGCCTATATTCTAGTGCTTTGTTTACCAATCACTCAGACTCAGAATGTTCATGTTAAAATGGAGATGCTGAATATACACTTTAAGATTTACTGGGATGTGCACCATGGTATAATCAGCAGCAGCATAAAAGAAGCTGCAGCAAGAAAAAGCAGGAAGAATGGGTCTCCCTGTGCTGCTGTTTTGAGGGGACCCACATCTACACCCATCTGACTCCAGTGCTACCATACTCCCTGCAACAAGTAACACCTGCCTAAGAACAAGGAAGCAGAAATTAGGCTCTAAGGACCCACAGTGCTACTGCTGGGAGGAGCTTCAAGAAGAAATGAAAGCAAGGTTCCCATCTAAAAATGTTCGAGAAGCACTGCTTAATAGTAACATAGGCTAAAGTCATTCTGCAAGAGACTGAGCACTGAGTCCTTACATCGCACTATGACAATATGTATGCTTTAGCTATATGCACACACTGCTAATAGTAGCATAGATGTCCAAGCATCAGTTAATTGTCCAACATGAACAACACTGGGCGCATTTTGAAAATCCAACTTCTACAAAGCTAATCTTTCAGCTTTCCTGGAATTTCGTTGGTTCTGTATTTCTAAAACATCTATTCTAAAACATAATATTTAAGATGGGAAAACATACAAACCATACCTAAGTGCTCTCCATTCTCTGTTTCACCCTTTATATCCGTGTCCCAGAGATTATCTTCAGCGTCGTCATCTTCTCTTATTGCTGAACTCCAGTCTTTCATCTTCAGTATGTATTGTGTCAGTGACTAAGAAAAAGCCCCCACAAAACAGAAACAGTAAAATAAATGCCAGCAATGAAAATATAGTTACCATTACAACTACTTTTTCAGGATTTCTGTCCTTCACTTAGTTCCCTTAGTAGATTAAGTGAGCCCCATAGACAAGATTCTAGATGTCTGATAAATATTTTTCTATTAAAACATATACCTGCATGTCAATAAGTGTGCCCTTGTGAAGACTTTTCAGATAGCCAAGTATGCATGCTTTTATCAGGGCTTGTGTACGCACACATGTACAGGCACTCTCAACTATCGTAGTAGGAGTCTGTTATAGACCGCCCAATCAGGATGAGGAGGCAGATGAAATATTCTATAAACGGCTGGGAGAAGTCTCAAGATCGCGAGCTCTTGTCCTCGTGGGGGACTTCAATTTGCCGGACATCTGCTGGGAATACAATACAGCAGGGAGGGAACAGTCTAGAAGGTTCCTGGAATGTGCTGGGGATAACTTCCTGACACAGCTAGTGAGAGAGCCAACTAGGGAAGGTGCCCTGCTGGATCTGTTGTTTGTAAATAGGGAAGGTCTTGTGGGGGATGTGAAGGTTGGAGGCTGTCTTGGGAACAGTGACCATGAAATGATAGAGTTTTCAATTCTGCGAGAAGCAAGGAGGGGGGTCAGCAGAACTGCTACCTTGGACTTCCGGAGGGCGGACTTTGGGCTTTTCAGGAGCCTGGTTGACAAAGTCCCCTGGGAGGCAGTCCTCCAGGGCAAAGGAGCCCAGGAAGCCTGGATGATTTTCAAGAAGGAAGTCTTAAAGGCGCAGGAGCAGGCTGTCCCCATGTGCCAGAAGACAAGCCGTCGGGGAAAAAGACCGGCCTGGCTAAACAGGGAGCTAGTGTTGCAACTTAGGGAAAAAAAGAGGATCTATGGCCTCTGGAAGGAAGGGCAGGCCACTCAAGACGACTACAAAGAGGTAGTTAAGCTATGTAGGGAAAAAATCAGGAGGGCTAAAGCCCAGCTGGAGCTAAACCTGGCTTCTGTTGTCAAGGACAACAAAAAAAGCTTCTATAAATATATTAGCAATAGGAAGAGGACTAAGGATTATCTCTGTCCTCTAGTAGATGGGGCCGGCAACATAGTGACCAAGGATGAGGAAAAGGCTGAGGTACTTAATGAAGTCTTTGCCTCAGTCTTCAGCAGTAGGACCAGTTGTTCCCTAAGCACCCAGACCCCTGAACTAGAAGACAGGGATGGGGAGCAGAATGAAGCCCCTCTAATCCAAAGGGAAATGGTGAGGGACCTGCTTCAGCACCTGGAGGTGCACAAATCTATGGGGCCGGATGGGATCCACCCAAGGGTATTGAAAGAGCTGGCGGAGGTGCTCGCCAGGCCACTTGGTATCATTTATGAGCAGTCCTGGACAACCGGGGAGGTCCCAGCTGACTGGAGGTTAACAAATGTGACACCCATCCACAAGAAGGGCCGGAAGGAGGATCCGGGGAACTACAGGCCAGTCAGTCTGACCTCGGTGCCTGGGAAGGTCATGGAACAGATCCTCCTCAGTGCCATTACACGGCACATGCAGGAGAACAGGGTGATCAGGCCCAGTCAGCATGGGTTTGTGAAGGGCAGGTCATGCCTATCAAACCTAATATCCTTCTATGATAAGGTGACCCACTTAGTGGATGAGGGAAAAGCTGTGGATGTTATCTACTTGGATTTTTGCAAAGCTTTTGACACTGTTTCCCACAGCATTCTCCTGGAGAAACTGGCTGCTCATGGCCTGCACAGGTGTACTCTTCGCTGGGTAAAAAACTGGCTGGATGGCCGTGCCCAGAGAGTGGTGGTAAATGGAGTTAAATCCAGTTGGTGTCCAGTCACAAGTGGTGTCCCCCAGGGTTCGGTGCTGGGGCTGGTTCTCTTTAATATCTTTATCAATGATCTGGATGAAGGGATTGAATGCACCCTCAGTAAGTTCGCAGATGACACTAAGCTGGGCGGGCGTGTTGATCTGCTTGAGGGTAGGTTGGCTCTGCAGAGGGATCTGGACAGGCTGGACCGATGGGCTGAGACCAATGGTTATGAGGTTCAACAAGGCCAAGTGCCGGGTCCTGCACTTGGGTCACAACAACCCCATGCAGTGCTACAGGATTGGGGCAGAATGGCTTGAAAGCAGCTCGACAGAAAAGGACTTGGGGGTGTTGGTTGACAGCCGGCTGAATATGAGCCAACAGTGTGCCCAGGTGGCCAAGAAGGCCAACAGCATCCTAGCCTGTATCAGGAATAGTGTGGTGAGCCGGACTAGGGAAGTGATCATCCCCCTGTACTCGGCACTGGTGAGGCCCCATCTCGAGTACTGCATTCAGTTTTGGGCCCCTCGCTACAGGAGGGACATTGAGGTGTTGGAGCGTGTCCAGAGAAGGGCTACAAAGCTGGTGAGGGGCCTGGAGGACAAACCTTATGAGGAACGACTGAGGGAGCTGGGGTTGTTTAGCCTGGAGAAGAGGAGGCTGAGGGGAGACCTTATCACCCTCTACAACTACCTGAAAGGAGGTTGTAGAGAGATGGGGGCTGACCTCTTCTCCCTGGTGACAAGTGATAGGACGAGGGGAAACGGGTTCAAGTTATGTCAGGGGAGGTTTAGATTAGATGTTAGGAGACATTTTTTCACTGAAAGGGTTATTAAACATTGGAATAGGCTGCCCAGGGAGGTGGTGGATTCACCATCTCTGGAGGTGTTTAAAAAAAGGGTAGATGGGGCACTGAGGGACATGGTTTAGAAGTGGCTCTTGTCAGGGTAGGCTAAAGGTTGGACTCGATGATCTTAAAGGTCCCTTCCAACCTCAACAATTCTATGATTCTATGATTCTAACTGCCACGCTCCAAATTAAAAAAAAAAAAACTCACAAATAGTCTATCAGAACTAAGACAGTTTTTCCTTTTTTAATGTGCTGGCTTGAAAGGTTATCAGACTGCTCCATTGTGCTGCTAAGCAACCTTTTTCACTTAGCAGGGAACAAGACATTAGAGGATGGAGACAGCAAACAAAAACCCAAAACAGCTTAATGCATATTAAGACAAGGAGAGGTCGTTAGACTTTCTTGGAACTCAATGATTAGCATCAGTCTGAATAATTTGATTCAATGCTAGCTGTCATAATTTACCTTTACTTGACTCTCTTTATTTTTCAATACTTCTTCTATATCTGCTTTAGAAGTTTCAAACATCTTAGTTTGTTCATTCAGTTCACTAAATCGTTCACCCCATCCTTCAGCTTCTTGTAAAAGCTAAAAAGGGAAATACCAGATTAGTGTGATAGTCTATTACAACGAAGAATCAAGGATGAATAGTATTTAAGCCTGTTACATATATTACCTACACACAAACAGAATTTTAACCTCTCGCCCATCAGCAAGAATTAACAGAGATAGACTACAAGACAGTTAAAGAGTTGAAAAATAAGACTTCTATGTTACTGTCCAGTTGTTTTAGCTGCAATAGCTCTCCATTGTAACTAGTTGTTAGGACATTTTTAAACATTTCTAAGAACAGTTCGGTTAATATTCCACTCAGCTAAAAAACCCTGATGTGACAATCACAATGGATATAAAGTAGTGACAATTCACGTAACAGCTACAAATGTTGGGGAATGGATGGAGAGGGGAACGCTCAGTCCCCAGTATGCACACACACTTCTGAAATTGTACCTGTGTCTTTTCAACCTAGAAGAGGTTGGTGAGGTTAAGGGAAACCAGGAAGCTTTTTAGACAGCTATTTAAATTCACGTGACTTGCAAAGCTGTATTATTTATCCTACTCTTCTCCATACTTCTTAAAGTAATTTTCTGATTTTTTTTAAAAAAGCTTCCCTGTTAATGAAAATCACAGCAACTGTATGTAATAAACATCTACTAGTTTGTAATTAACTGTGGTTAACTAAAAAGACAGGTAGATTCCAAGGTTACATTTTACAGACATCCCCTAGTAAAATCTCATTTCACAAAAATACTTTACAACAGTAAAGGGATTAGTACACTTAAGCACCAGTTCATTAAAAATAACCACTGCAACATATTAACTAATTAAACCATGCCTTCATATTGTGAGAATGAAATTGAACTGATGCAAATTTCTCTTAAGACAAAACATGCAATACAAAAACATGGGATACAGTACAAAAAATTTGTCTTAGAGTCTGTCAAAAGAGCATTGCTTAAAGTTGCACAACAGGCAACCAATTTAAAAGCAGTGAATGTACAGAAAGAAATAACCAGGTTGAGCAACAAGAACATAACAGCCAGTTATACTAAACGTAAAACCAGAAAATGGTAGTTAAACAGGGGAACTGCCATGCAAACAGAGAAGCAAGCCTGAACACTACTTAAAGATAAACTAGAAGGCATAAGACAAAAGGTATGTGACTAGAATTGGATGAACCCCACTTGGCACACAACTGCACCTTTCAAGCAGTAAAAGCCATGTATGAATTTGCAGCATCACACAAACTAGGTATTACGGATAAAACAAAAATACTCTTTTATGCTAACACTGCTCAGAAGACACACACAGGCATCTACTTTTATCATTAAATGTCATCCTTAAAGGGAAGCTAAACTTTAAGGGATTCCTTCTTCATGAAGCCAAAGAGAAAATAAATTGACATGATTTTATATACCTGTAACAATCACAATAAAGAGAAATAGCAAGGATTTGCAATAAGCTAAAGCAGTACGTATTTCTAACGCTCCTGCAAAAAAACAAAGCACAGAAAGTCTGGAGCTCATTAACAGTTCCCTTGTTCAAACTAAAAGGCCCAATCCTCTCTCTGACACATCATAAATCTGAGACAGCACATCTGTTATAATGGTTAAGCTATGATGTGCCAGAAGATTATGACCCATTAGTGCAAATGGACAGAGGAAGAAAGTACTCTAGTTTCTGTGAACAAATAACACCTTTTTTACCTTTTGAGCATAAGTGAAATTCCATCTTTAAAAAAAAAAAAGTAAGAAAGGAAAATAAAAAAAGGATATGGATATTCCAATATAGCAAACTAACTCACATGCTTACAACCACCTCGTAAAAGAGAATACAAATAAGCAAAGCAGATACTTCCTCTTCTTTCCTTATCAGGTTCCATCAGTTCTTATCAGGTTATTTATCTACTAAAAAGCATAGCGAAATACAATATACACAAATGTTCTCAAATTACTAAAAATCACAAAGCTCAATGAACAACAAAGTGTAGGAATTCATCTTAAATAACGTGGTTAAGGAACTACTATACCCGGGCTGTTTTATCTAGAAGGAATGCAAAAAACCTTATTTTTATCTAGGAACCTGGCAAGTTAATTACATCCTGGGAGTTGTATTCAACTGATTTTTTTTTTCCCCTGGGTTTGCTTGATATAAAATGATTGCTTATAAAATGTAATTGTCAGCACTCAGTATTATCTACTAAGTAATTTAATACTACTTAGTATTATCTACTATTTTTTAATAAATTAAAGATTCTTTTCATACACACACAAATAATTGTATTATTTCTGTTTGAACCCAGTTTTATACCCAAGTATTAAAACTTTGTGTTACTGCTTTTCAAAAATTCATTAAATAAGTACACTGTCACATTTGAAATAAAGCACTGAGACGAGATCCTTCTTCCTTACAGAAACAAACAGAAATGATGTATAGATTAGATGAAAAAGACTGCTGAAAGAAAATAATTCTCAAGCAACTTCATCTCACAGTGATAACACCCAAATCTACTGTTTCTCCACTGAGAGCATCTAATAAAACTTTTTTTGTAGTCAAACATGTACTCCTTCTAAAATTAGAGAAAAATATAAAGTTTTACTGGTAACAGAGTTGTGCAGAACTGAAACATTCTTCCTGCAGAAAATTTTCTATTTCCAGTAACTGTTTTATTTTTTTTCCTGAATCAGTAAGTCTGATATGCACAATGTTTTGACAGAGAGGACTAATACAATCCCTAGCTAAGAGTGCTGAAAACCAACAGGCCTGTCCTTCTACCCCCACCCAATATTTACCAGGTTACTGTTCAGGTAACAAGATCACCGGTCAGTCAGGAAAATAAGCACATATCCATTAAAACAAACAACAAACTCAAAAACTCACAAAAAACCAAAAACATTCCATGGAACATTTAAGGTTCAGAAAGAGTATCTTTTTGTTGGAAAAAAATAGAATAACTTAATGATAAAACTAGTTATTGCACAGGACAAGTATTGTATATGCTGAACATTTAAAAATAATCAGCATTCTTTGGGATCTGGCTATGGCACTGGGGAAAATAAACAGTAATAATTTGAGAACAGTCTTTTCTGTCCCTTTGTATTACCTACCTGACTTTCCATGAATTCATCCATA
Organism: Larus michahellis; assembly: GCF_964199755.1. NCBI lineage: Eukaryota > Metazoa > Chordata > Aves > Charadriiformes > Laridae > Larus > Larus michahellis. The sequence continues at coordinate 64,899,254 of NC_133899.1, read as the reverse complement.
GTGGTACTACAGTAAGTTTTTTACCTGCCTTTTGCATACTCTGCAACTTCTTAATTTCTTTTTTTTTTTGGATCACGTATAGGCATTTTCTCTCTGCCTCTGTAGAGGGTCCTAGCTGTGGACTTGCTCAAATGTTTCTGCTTTCCTCTAGGTCTCAGCAAAATTCTTACTAGTCTTACATTACCATATGCTCTCTTTCTCACTGAACTCTATGCATGTTTCCCCACAAACTCTAATTATTAAATTTCTTTCAAAACAGAACTATTCTAGACAAAGTCGTTTCAACATAAAATAATTTTAAAACCATGTCCTCTTCCTCATTCCATTTACTAGAACACACAAGGGGTATTAACACACATGTTGAGGATGAGCTCCTTGGAGAAATCATATTTACATAGTATCATAAGAAAAGAGAGTACTTCTAACAATAACTAGGAAGAACCTACCTGTTTCTCACTTTCCTGGAGATGACAGTTTTCATCTACTGCATCTTGAACGGATGTCTTGAGTCTCTCTGTATTAATCTGATACACTTTTAGGGTGGACTTGGCCTAAGTGAAATAAAAAAGTCTGTTGTTTAAAGAGTATAGGTGAAGATATAAGTGGGGTCACGATGATGTTATTGGACTTATTCTTAGGTTTTTTAGCTGTGCTATATATGTATTCTCACATTTTCCCTACAATTTCAACAGTTTTTGCTGATTTAGTTTTGCAACACTGTATATCTTTGTGAAGTAAGAAGGCAAAGAAAAAACAAGGTAACTGTACTTCCCAATAAATGTCTATCACTATATGAAATTCAAAGTTGCTAAATCACATCATGCAAAAGTACTAAGCCTTACCCTTAACAGAAACAAAATTAAAACAGTAACTACATGGAAAACAGAGAAATTGCAAAGATTTGAAAACAGACACTACAAAGATTGGACATACCTCATCAATTTGTGACTGGATAGATTTTGCGTCATTCTCTAAAGACTCCACTCGCTTCTGATTTTCAGCCACCTGAAAATTATTAGTTGTCATATAGCTTCTTCCACAGATTTGACTGAAAAGGTCTAGGCAATTAATAAAGTTACTTTAATTTTCAAACTGAGAAGGTTCTACTCCCAAATCAGTAAAACAAGCTTTTCTTGAGTATTTTCCTCTATGGGTGTTATTTTTCTAATACGCTACAGGGAGCGTGAGGGAAGACAAAATGGGAAATGTAGTTTTTGTGTCAAAAAACCCAAAGCGAATAGTTTGTCTTCTCCATAGAGAAGTTTTTTGTGGGATTTTTTTTAAATGAATAGTAACAAAGACAGGATTCTATTTATTCTTACCAAGTTATCATTTTCTGATTGCTTAGATTTTTCTTCTTCCAGTTCTTTTTCTAGATTCTCTATTTCTTGGTTGAGTTCCAAGTTTGACTTGTTCAGTTTTTCATGCATTCCCTAAATCGATTTGTTTTGACAGTTAACATAAAACATTTGACATTAATTACATATGAAGACGACAAGCATGTTTTAAATATGACAGCAAAGTATGTTTAACAAATTTCACCGTATCAAGGATAAATCTCCAAGTACTCTATAGAGACTCTTGCATGTTAACAAAACTTGTAACAATTAGCTCTGTAGTATCTGAGGTGCAGAATTAAATAAATCTATTTGCTTTTTTGTTAGACAAATTCTATAGAGCTCATTAGATATCTGATTAACTTGTTTGGAAGTCTTTTACAAATATATTCTCAGTTTGGAGGATATAAACAATGAAGTGGTAATTTTTGTTTACAACTCTTCTCCAGGAGCCTATACAAATATATTTGAATTAAAATGTGTGCGAGAAAAAAATACTTCATGCGTTACTATCTCCTAGAAACAGTGAAAAATTCCTTTTTATTGTCTAATATGCCATTTGCTCTATTATCAGTAATTTTTAATGCAGTTGTTACAAAAATTTCTCAATTTAAATGCCTCACTTCTACGTCATTTTCAGTAACCCAAGACAAAAATAACAAAGTTCTCAATTAAAACAATTAAGTTTTGCAGGGTTTTGTTTTAGTTTTGCTGTTGTTGGGTTTGGTGTGGTGGTTTGTTTTCTTTTAATATGGGCAGCATTTTCCTGAAATACTGGCTTAAATTGTAGAAATAAAAATTTCCATTTATCTTTTTACCTCAAAAAAAGATGTATCTGTTGATTCTTTCATAACATTATCATCCTTCAGAGACAATTCTAGATCTTCAAACTGGAAAGGAAACACTTTATGTCAGAATGTATATAAAGAACTGCTTAAATAATGGCATTAATTTATGATGCTCTAGTCTGAAACATAGCCACCACCTAAACATTCACAAATGCACCTTGCTGGAAATCAGGAAAGCCTAAGTCCTAGTAGATTACCCCAGTAGCACAAACCAAAGACGTTTTTAAGTTGCTTCCAGTGAAATACATCGCATTAAGAGTTAAAGGCAGAACCCGCTAACACCTTAATTGCGCTTACAGGCACTGACAGGAAAAAGCATTTGAAGAAACACTTTTAAAATGCTTTAAACATCTTACTTTTACATAACTACTTTAAATACTTGATAAATTGGGACCATTCCTGTGACACATGTGAAAGCAAAAAGTGAGGATCATTACCTCTTTTTTGCAAAGGCTGAGTTTTTCAAGAGTTTTGCATTTTTCTTCAACTAATTCAGCAATTTTATTAGCAAGCTGTTTTTCTCTTCCTAAAAAAATGAAAGGCAGTTAAGTGCTGCAACATCCAAATAATTAAAAGGAGAAAAAAAAGAGAAGAAAAAGTCATACTCCAAAGAAACAGTATGAAAAATAAGCTTACCTACATAAAGTCGACTTCTAACCTGAAATAAAAAGAATAAATACTGAAAATGTCTGATCAATTGTACTTGTACAGTATCTGAAAACTAATCTTATAAGCTGTGGTTCCATCAGTTTAACCATGGAAGGTCTATAAATACAGGCTGCTGTTAAAAATGGGCAATTGCATCCTCTCCTCTTACCCCCTCCGTGACTGTGTTTTTGCCCTGTCCTCCCACTCTAATTAAACAGAGAGAAGAGAGAAAAGGAGGTTAGTTTTCACCTGGATCACTTTTATAACACATCTCTGAATGGTCATCACATAACCATGACTGCAACACAAAGCGGTAGTGGACATGCACAGCCAAGAGTAGGCAAGGGGAGGGAGGGGGAAGCTCCACATGCTAGTTCAGACTTAACTTCCTATGAGGAAAAAAACCCCACACATTGTAATACGTAACAGTTAGAGTTGCAGTAAGGGTACAACTTGATGGGCATCCTGCCCAGATGCAATTCAGTGGGAAGTGCCAAATCGGCAACTGCCATGCAGAGTCTAGTCCCAGAATCAAAATCTAACAAACTGTGGGACAAAATCCGTCACAAACAGCCTGGACAAGACATGCAGAACTTGGCTGAACCCACAAAAACTTTACAACACAGCATTCCTCTCAAGGCTGGGCCTGGATCATGTTTCTTACACACAATGGGTCCCTCAGATTTTCCCCGTTTCCTCCTCATTTAAAGACACGGGATGGACAAGGAGTCCATAATAGAAAAGAGGAAGTCATAAGCATGATGGGGGGATCCTATCATCCCCCCAAAACCCAACATCAAACCCCATTACTTTTGAGTAAGTAACCATTAATTCTTCAAAGGGGAGTCAGTGCAGTCCTAAGTATGGATGACTGAAAAAGCTATTAGTAAAACTTCTGCCTTAGTGACATATGCAGGAGGAAAACAATACTAGAACATCTCTTTCATACCACCTAAAGGGATGCTGCTAGAAAACAGAAGCAACAACCCAAATTATAGATACATTACAGATACCTTTACAGACAATCTGAATCACTGCTACAGAATAAGATGGCAATTTTCCAGATCTAAATTGATGTCAGAACCCTAAAACTGCATCTGGTCATATCCAAAAAACTAAACCACTATGCAACATATCTTCAAATGTGAGTGTCATTATACCTAGCACCAAAATCACATTCTGTCTATTTAAAAGTATGCAAAAACTAGGGAGAATTTGAGAACACTGAATTATGGACACTGACCTCATTTCATTAGTAGGGAGAGTATGGCAGGCAGCTGTTATTACTCAGATCCTTACTTACAATAGAAGCAACCTTTACCTCAAAAATATAATCTGATTTGTGTGTTAAAAGGTTTCAGTACTACATTTCTCAAAGTCATCAGCTTAGCGCTCACAAACAGCACACAGTAAAATTGCTTCAGTGTTCCAATAAACAGAATCAAGGTCACTGTCCAAAGAGTTTTAAAATGTCTCCCTTGATGGGAATTCATCTGGATTGCTTTTGCTTACAATTACCTTGAAAGACCTGAGCTGGTCTGGCTACAGACAGGGTAGTCACAGAGATATCTATACGCACAGCAATACATACAGCCTAGGGAAAACCTCCATATGCCGTGAAAATAATTTAATGGCTGACTTTGAAAGTCTGGTGTAGAAATGAAAAAGAGAAGGAAAACGGAACCCTTACTACAGTAAGTTTCATTGCATTTCCTCTAATACCAACAGTCACTCAGTACATGTCCAAACACTTACTATCTTCACAGACTACTTCCGAATTTGTCTTTTAGGGATTCTAAAGTCAATCACAACAGATTCGAAACTCTGAAGCATTACCTATCTTGAACAGAATAACAATTTCAATTCAAACCATTAACGCACTCTACATATCTGCATGTAATTTGAACACTTACTGATTGATAACTTCTATACAGGAACAAGAGAACAGTAAAGGCTCCAACAATGCCAGCACAAATCACTATTTCCCATGGGAAACCATACAGATCAGGACCAGGTCTCATATCTTCAGGCAGTGAAGCCACAGCCTGAAAAATAAAGTAAAAAGCTTCAACTAAAGGAAAAGAGGTTAATATTTTCAACAGAAATAGACGTTACACGTTGACTTGGTTTACTCTTAAGGCTTGTACATCTGTTTTTTTCCAAAACTCAGAGAAAGAAGATAGAAGCAGCCTTTGGTTTTTAAATTGTACATCTACTAAGTGAAGAAAAAAAAAAAAGATAAAAGTTACAGCAAGATATGATGATGACTAGATAAAGCGCTGAAAAGTTTTCCTTCTGAACCTGCCAATTAAGGCAAATTCTGCTTTGAGTTGTCTACACGTTTCACTGTTAGAAGAATCAATACTGATAAGTCTCTTATGATTTACTGGTAGATTTGTTTGTTAGAGAAACCTGCTCAACTAACTTCATGCTAAAATAACATACTGAACACAGCCAATGATTTAACACATTTTAAATGCTTAAATACACTCACGTTTTATTTGTAAACGGATACCACTATTTTCTCAAGGATATAACCCGCTTAATGTAACTCACATTTACTACATGTGACCTGTGTTTAACAAAGTGTTACTGTACCGTAGAGCCTGAACCTCGATTTCTTTAATAAAACAGCCAGAATACCCCGACCGCAAGCCAAGAGGGGTGTGCGTGTGTGTGAAACCGGGGGGTAGGGGATTCGCTTCACTGCTCTGGCTTTCTGAGACCTCCGTTATTCCCGAAGAAACGGCCAGCCCCGACGGGCCCCCCGCCCCCTCGACCACGCCCGCCCCCAGCCGCGCAGCTCTCCGCCGGCTGCCGGGACCCCCCCCCGCGCCCGCACACACCGGCCAAGCAGAGCCCGCCCCTACGCCTCAGCCCTGCGCTCCGGTGCGGGGCCGTTTCTCTCAGGCCCGAGCCCCTCGCCACCACCCGGCACCGCCGCTTCCCCCAAGGCCCACGCGCTGACGCGCAAGACCCCGACCCTCGCGGGGGTCTGCCAGAGCCGGCCCCGCGGTTGGCGGGGGGGGGAGGCAGGTCCCGCACTCACCCTGCGCGCCCCTTCCAAGGCCAGCCCGCCGTAGCGCTGCGCGCTCTCCCGCAGGCCCAGCCAGAAGCTGGCGGCGGCGACGTCCAAAGCATTCCCGCGGCCGGCGGCCGCCATCTTACCGCGGCGGCGCGAGGCCCACCGCCGCGAGGCCCCTTCCGCCGCTCCGCTTGACAACCGGCCTGTACCACTGCCGCAGCCGGGGGGTGGGGGGGTGAAGGAGGAAAAAACCACTGCTGCCGCAGGAAGGGGGGAACAACGCGGGCACAGGTGGGAGCCTGAAGGGGGCGGCAGGCTGTACCACTGCTCCACGCCACTGCAGGGGGGGACGGAGCGGGAGATACCACTGCCAGGAAGGTGAGAGCACGACGGTGACAGCGGGGCCCGGGCCTCAGCGGGGCCGCCGCGGCGCCTCCAGAGGCGGCCCCGAGGGGCCGCCGCGCCTCAGGGCTGTCCTCTCCTCGCCCTCCAAGCCTGGGGGGCGGCCGGCAGAGCCGTAGGTCCCCGGGCCCTCTCCCCACAGAAAGAGCGGCGGGAAGGACTGACAGCTCCCTTCAGCCTATGCCGCCGCTGCCGCCTCACCGGCCTCCGGTACTGACGTGTCCCCGGAACCTACTCCTGTTCCTCCGCAAAGTCGCCGGTCAGGGAAACTCACCTCCCCGTCGGCGTCCGCCGTCTCCATCCGTGCCCCTGAGAAGGTCTTTAGAAAAATAAAACCGTCTGGGCTGGATCGGTGGGGCAGGGCCCGGCTCCAGGGCCCGGGGTTCCCTCACGGGCAGCCGGGGCGGACATTTCCCCGGCGGGGGCGGGGAGGGCGGCAGGTGGACCTTGCGCAAGGCGTTGAGTTGGTGCCCCGGCGGGCCGCCGCGTTACGACGTCGTTTAAACTCAATTTCTTCTGCTAAGTTTGTCAACAATGAATCGTACTAGGGCTGCTGGTACACACATAGAATCATAGAATCGTCTAGTAGGTTGTAAGGGACCTTTGAGATCATCAAGTCCAACCATCAACCTAACACTGACAAAAACCACCACCAAACCATGTCCCTCAGCACCACATCTTACATGTCTTTTAAATACCTCCAAGGATGGCGATTCCACCACTTCCCTGGGCAGCCTGTTCCAATGCTTAATAACCCTTTTTCTCAGTGAAGAAATTTTTCCTAGTATCCAATCTAAACCTCTCCTGGTGTACCTTTAGGCCATTTTCTCTTGTCCTGTTGCTTGTTACTTGGGAGAAGAGACCGACCCCCACCTCACTACAACCTCCTTTCAGGTAGTCATAGAGAGCATTAAGGTCTCCCCTCAGCCTCCTTTTCTCCAGGCTGAACAACCCCAGTTCCCTCAGGTGCTCCTCATAAGACTTGTTCTCCAGACCCCTCACCAGCTTCGTTCCCCTTCTCTGGACTCACTCCAGAATCTTAATGCCTTTCTTGTAGTGAGGGGCCCAAAACTGGACACAGTATTTGAGGTGGGGCCTCACCAGTGCCGAGTACAGGGGGAATGGAAGGGAAGATGCGAGACAGTAGCGGCGATGCCACACAGCAGTAGCTTCTCATTCATTGTGACTATTTTGGGGGTTTTTTTGTTCTTTTTTCTTCATTTTTTTACATGTACTTAACTCAATTTTCACAATGCAAGGTGAGTGACTTGCCTGTGAAACTGGTACCACCTAAGAGACCGTGGTAGGTGGAAGTGGCTTTTTTAGCTGTGTCAAACAATACAAGGATGAATTTGGCCATAGCAGTGGCCTATCAATGAGCATTGAAATCCAGTCTGGTTTGTGAGGGAAAAAAAAACACAAACCAACAAAGCCAGAGCCCTTCAGTTTTCATCTCAGGCTGCAATTTAGCCAGAATCTTTGTAAGCGCACTGGAAATCAGGAACAAATGTATATGGTTCTTAAACTTAGGTTACCCAATCTAAGCAAAGTTAAAGTACTAAAATTAATGAAGTTTACCATATACCACTTTACCTGTTATTACACTTCTGTTTACAGGGGACAGTGCAACACCATCTATCTTTTCTTATATTTCCTCTGGCAGCATTGTTTCTGGTGCAGTTATGTCCAATAAGGTCCCCATTCACTCTGTCCCTACATTTTGATATTTAAGACATCCCTATAGCAATCATAATCCCATTTTGTATTTTAGATACTTGCTTAGAAAAGTATTTTTAATGCAATTATGAATTATGGGAATCTTTGGGAATCAAAACTTTGAAATTACTTTTTAAAAACAATGGAAGTATTCTGGTTGTTTCACTCATCCTAATCCAAATTTTCTAAGTGCAAGCAAATGTGATCAGTACTATCTCGGGAACTAGAGGGAGCTATGGGTTTCATTAAAAAAAAAACAAAAAACACAAAAAAACCCAAAACCAAAAAAAACCCCCAAATGCTGATGTTTTGACCGCTGAAGTGTTTCCTGGCTGTTCTGTAAAAAACCGCACCACACTAAGTTCATTAGGTTCTGCAGTGCAAACAACAGAGGCAGATGAACAGCAGCTAACCTGACATTTTCTTGTTCTATATCTCATTTAGCATCACATACCCCCAGAAGCAAGGGGACTACAGGGGGTTTATTTAAAAGGTCTTTTTTTCTTTCTTTCTTTTTTTAAGAGCTTGATTGCAGAACATAACCAGTAACTGGATTAATTTTGCACTAATGTCAACAATATTTCACATAAGGAATTCTTACCTTTTTGATAGTGCTCGTCACTGCTGAAAATACAGATTTTATTGATTCCCTGATCTCAAGGGCATTCAAGCACAGAAATATCTGATATATCCAGCCTCCTTGTGGTTAGTTCATAAGGAAACAAAAAAGATTTTATGTTACAATTGTCAATATAATTCCAAATAAATTCTTTTAAGATTGCAAATTTGTTTTCCTTAAAATTAAGAAGCTTAACGCTTACCATTACTTGGAACATAGTTCTGGATGGCATCTGAGAAAGGCTTTGTGACATCCAGTGGAGAGTCAACTGCTGAACTGTCCGTTTTTTCTTCAGAATGCACTGAAGGAATCGCTATTGCTTTTGAATGTTGATCACTGTCACGTTCACTGTCTACAGCTGCATTCATTTCATGTTCCTTCTCTGATGTTTCTTCTAGTAGCTTTCTTCTGCCTATTCCTGCAAATAATTGTGAAGGGAAATCATGCTTATTTTCAGAAGATTCAGCTTATACATACCCACAGAGTTTTATAAGATATTAACCTCTACAGCGATTTTGATATTTTTATTTTCCTCAGCTTAAAGCCAAACACTAGCGTGCTGCATTACAGTGAAACTGCGTTACAGATTTATGATTTAAGAAATACTTGTTCAAATAACGGTCTTAGAACAGAGTTTGGAGGATAGAGCTTTAAGTAAAACTGGTGTTGTAGTAAAGCAGTTAAAATCAGTGTTCAGGAAAAAATGTGCTTGGTTTTGATAGTCAGACAATAGATTCCCTGTTCAGGATTAGTAGGTCTCCTTCTTATATGCAAATACAAGAGGGGAACGCTTTATGGAAAGAACAATTAAAAATACCATGTAGGATTAAAGATTAACAACTTCCCACAAGATAACAAACTTCACGTGAAATACAAGAAACCACAGGCATGTTCATGCAGAAGTATTACTGAAGGCACCTAGCTGCCTCAATTTCAGTGACCTGGAGTAAATTTTCCTGAAGCCAATAAAATACCGCTTTCAAAAAACCCCACAGTTTGCTTGCCCATGTAGGAAAAAAAAATAATTTACGAATTGATTAATGTTTTAATTCTGTGCTTCAAACCAGTACTGGCCAAAGATACACATCGCAAATAATCCAATATTCAAAAGTCAGAAAGAATAACTAGCTCTTAAACTGTTACCATTATCATAAATTCAGTATCATAAATCAGTCACTAACTACTATGAGTTAGGCTCGCTACCTCTTGATTTTAAATCACCAGAAGGAGACAGTGTAGTATCTGTTGTATTCTCTTCCTCAAACAAAGCATATTTTGTTCTTGCTAAATCACTGTTAGTGAAACATTAGTCCAGTACTTTTAGCTGCAGTTTGGGCTGCACACTTAATTGTTACAGCAGACAAAAGCTCTGGCAGCTGTAGAAGAACATTCCTTTTTTCCATACATTTTTCCTGCCCAATGTTGAAATTGTGCCCCTTTTGTGGCAGATGCAATCATTTGTTTCCTCTGCATAACATTGTTTTTATATGAGGAAGCTGTAATTTCATTATGAATCTTCTCAAGTTGCTGGTGCAGCTGCATCAGTTTGCTTCCCTCAGAGATACTCTCAGGGTTGCTTAACGTCTTGTTTTGACATTAAATAAAATTGTTGGAATGTAGTCAATGGTTTTGGTAAATCTGAGTGTTTATCATACAATATTTGCCTGATTTTGCTTGGTTCTGGGGACATGAATGCTGTCTGCCCTATTATGATTTTGTCAATTTTCTTGTTTTCATTGTATTCTGCAGCAGTATTTTTTCCAAAATGCCAAGCTGTCCCTCCTCAAATTTATCTTGCATGATTTCATAATTTTCTGGACCTTCTACAGATTTAGTAGTATCTTTTTCTTGTTCAGATTCCTTTTAATTCCATCTCATTCTTCTGTGCAGTATTTAATTCTACTGGTCCTAGTGTCCATCCCTGTTTTCATTTGGGTTTATTTTTGACAAAACGTGTATCCTCAGACTTTTTTTTTTTTCCTACAGGCTTAATTGTTAGTTTTACCAAATATATTTGCAAAGAACCCGGATGGTATGATAAAAATACTGCCTTTCTGTTAGAATATAATTTTTATTATTTATATTTCTGGACTTTGACTCTGATTTTCAGATTTTTTTTTTCTTTCCCTCTCCTATCTTGTTTTAGTATAGCAGCAATTAATTTTTCAGTATTATCCATTCTTTCAGTTACAGCAGTATCTTCTTTTTCAACGTATACTTTATCAGCCAGGTTTCTCAGTAATGCCAGGTTGCAGGATTTAACCAATCTGCTTTTTTTTAATAGCAGCCCGGCTTTATATTTTTAGGGGTTTGGGAGACACTAAGTAATGTTTTCTGTTTGTTTGTTTGTTTTCTTTAAAAATTGTCTTCTATTTTATAGGGCTGCTAGGGTAAAAGTTCATGTTCAGTCAGACTAATATCACATAACTGATTTTATTTTTACTAAGTTTTCTGTATAATTTTTTTTTTTTACTTGGATGCTGAAGACTTTGGCATTACTGTTCCTTTTGAAGTTGTGTTTGATGATGCCTTCCAAAACTCAAGAGTCATTGTCTATATTTTTTTATCTTGCACTGTCATAACAGCTTGAATGGATGGGCCTAAAGCTGATGATACAGAATAATCTTTCCTTTGTATCCCATGTGGTTTTTATATTTCTTTTTAAGATCTGGATTAAGACTGCCCTCTAACCCATTTTCTGGTACCAGAAGCTCGTGTTTGGAACATGAATTTTCCAGTGTTATTTCTGCTTCACCTTTCTGATGAGGTTGCACATTCATAGGAATTTGTTCAGTTTGTAGCTTCTCTCCTGGCAGGCTATCTGCAAGATCATCAAGTGTTGTCGTATCTTTTACTAATCTGCAAGATTTTGTTGGTTTTCTTTTCCCTCCACTGCCCTGTTTGTTATGTTGCACTACCAGCTGAAAAGAAAGATCATTCTCTTTGGAGGTATCTGCATTACTGTTATCTGATTTGTTGTGTTTAACCTTCTGATTTGAGGTGCCTTCAGTTTCTTTTCCCCATAGTATTTTACCAAGGCTTCCACTGAGGCCGTTTTCATCATGGAAGCTTAGTTGTTCTATTCTCAGCAAGCAGTTTTTACCTGCCGTTCTGAAACTCCATGTGTCCTCCAAGTGGCCAGTTTCTTCTGAAGTTTTGGTACCTGTTAAACTGAAGCCACTAGATGAGGGGTGAGGAGAGAAAGGTTGGCCTGGAGTCACTTCTTGTGACTCCTCAGATTTCTGATCCTGTTCATCATTAAAAATATGCTGACTGAAATCTTTGATGTTTTCATAAAACCCCACTGCATCGTTTTTATTCTCTGGTTTGTGAATTTTCTCTTTTACATTACCATCCATTTTAAACTGGCTTTTCAATGCTGAATTTTGTTCTGTATCACAGCATTCAACTGGTTTGCCTCTCTCGGGTGTTTCCAGAGTAAGACTTGGCTCACTGGCACATTGGGTCTTCCTGATGCCCAGGTGATTATCTGCAGTTCCTGGTAGTTCCTGACTGTTGCTACTCTTAGAAACATGTTCTTCAGCACTGGAATAACTAAATAAGGGTACATACTGTCTTTGAGATACTTCAGGTTGTTCTAGTGTTTCGACAGGTAAAATTTCTGATGCATCACTATCATCAACTAATTTGACAAAATGTTTTGCTTGTTCATTACTGTGTTCATTATTTTGCACAGCTAGTGAGGAAAACAGATTGCCTTTTTGGATTGCACCCTCATCTTTTCCAGACAGCTCCTCACTAACTCTCTGATTTGCTTGTACTTTTATTGCTCTGTTATTATTTCCTTGTAATATTTCATCATCATTTTCAGTTTGAGAGGTTTCTTCACTAAAAAGCACATCACCTTGCACACTTTGCACTTGCTCTTCTTTGGCTGTTGAACTCTGAAACTTCAGCATGTCTGCAAAATGACTAAAAGTGAAGAAATGGATCTGTTCTTCAGCTATGTCAGGCTTTTCTTCTGTGTTTTTTGTGTCTGAGAGATCACAAGTCTGAGGTGGGGTAGGAGAAGAAGAAATCTGATCTGGTGCAATTGATTCATGTCCCTGTTGGTTATCATATGTGTCCGTATTATAATTGATAAAGCTATTATAGATACTTGTATACCAGCCTGACTGGCCATGTTTGCTTTCTGAGTCCTTATTTCTCTTTTTAGCTTCAGTGTTTTTCAGCAGTTGGCTTTCTGAGACCAAGCTTTGTTCTGAACTGTAAGGTTCAACTGGCTTTTCTTTGTCACCTCTTAGTATATCAAAAGATGTTTCTGTGTTATCTGAGGTGCTTTTGTTGTCACTAAGAGTACGCATACTTGCTGGTGTCTCCCCAGGATTTGGCATGTTACTGTTTGAATCTGTTATTTCTTGTCCATAAATCTCTTCATCTGCCACTGCTTTAACTGTCTCCTTTGATTCTTTGTCCATGTGTGATTCTTTCTGGTCTAAAGTCTGCACCTCTTCATTCTTATTTGCTTCATCCTCTGTTTCTCTGCTTGGCTGGTCTTCCATAACAATTGTATCTTTCTCAGCATGGCCAAAATTAAGAACATTAGTTAAACCCAAATTAAACCAACTCGATTTGGATTCTTGGCTTTCAGTCTTTTCTTCTTCTCTCAGTAATTCTGTGGCTGCTGTTTCCTGTTCATTATTGGAATGTCCAGGCACACCAGAAACATCATGGATTTGTGGATCATTTTTTTCTGATGCCAAACCAACATCCACATTCTCTTTACCCAAGTACAGAAAGTCCGTCAGTCCACCTTGAAACCAAGCAGATGCTGGGGGTTCTTGTTCTTCCTTCTCATTTGGCTCCTGTAAGTCATTTTCAGCAGTTACCACCATTTTTCTGCCTCGGTATGTATTTTCTTCTAAAGATTCAGTAATGGCTTTTAAGGGCTCTTCATCGTTGTTACTTCCTGTGCTGAACCATCCTGCAATCCAGCTAGACTGAGTTGGAATGGCTTCTAGTGGGACATTGTTTTGCATTTCTGGCTCTTCGGTATCATCTTTTCTGTTCTCATTTTTTCTAACCAACTTTTCAGTTGCAGACTCCTCCTGAGTGGGAGATTCCTTGGAATCATTTTCAGAAATCGATTCAACTCTTTCTTCCTTTTGCATGGAGTCTCCTGTATGTTTTAAGAGTTCGTCTTCATGCAGCTTTGATTCTGCATCAAGTGATGAGTATTCACTGTCTTTGTTGTAATCATGTAATGTGCTGTCTTCATTTTCAAAAGTGTACTTGTCTCCATGAAGACAAAGGAAATCAGTTTCCTAAAAGAACAATATTAGCTTTTAAAATGTTTTCATGTGTAATTTTCTACAGCACTGTAGAAATACATACATATACAGCAATATATCTTTATTCTCTTTTTGTGTTGTTATATGTGTAGATAACTTTACACAAAGGACTGTGAGTAATTATATTCTTCCTAATGTTTCTATATCTCTTATTAGATAAAAATTATTTTAGAGGACAATACACACAAATGGAGCAATAATGAAAAAAGCATGTTTTGAATGATTTGAAATAAAATGTGCATCCACAGTTGAATTTCTAACTGGATATTAAATTTTCCAATTGCTGTCAACTACATTGGAAAATCTGGTGATGCTGGTTTACCTTGGTGAGCACTTCAACTTCTTCTGCGATAAAAACTTCCTCAACCTTCACAGCATCTTTTGGGAAATATCCAAAATCCTTTCCTTTCTGTAAAAAATATAAAAGGAATGAGAGCATTTAAGCTTCAGTGATAAGTACATTAGGTGCTTGCATCATATACGCTAGAAAAGTATGAATAAACAAGAAGCTTATAGGACTTCCCCCTACCCCCTTCATTTTGTTTGGTCAAAAGATTGGTTTACTTTTCCTTCATAAAAGTATTCCATTTGCTATTTCAGAAAGCAAATGGAAGCATATTACTCAATGCCGTTATTTTCTGTATTATTTTTATGAACGTGTGTTTGTGCAGAACCATACCAGTGGCCTTAACACTGCTTCAAATGAAGACAGTGTTGAGTGCACAGATGGTCTCAGCCAGCTCCTACTAAAATTGTCTGCAAATTTTCCATTAATTCAAGTGGGACAAAAGTCGTGCCTTAATTACCACTGACCCATAAGTTACAAGAAAAGTAGGATATGAAATTCAGGTGTGAGGCCAGCTGCAGCTGAAGAGGAAATGACAATGAAGATGGCAACACTACAGAAAATAAGTTGATGATAATACTCAAAAGAATCAAAGTAAGGGTCAGTCTGACAAGAAACCGACCAGTAGCTTTACATCAAACCATTGTACATAGCCTTTAATGGAGGAATACACCTTGGAAAGCAAGGAAGAGTGAGGTACCTGCAAAGATACTCTCAGATGAAAAAAGAAAGAGGGAATTTCACTGTTAAATGAGAAATGTGACAGATCATTTACAAACAGAAAAGTTTACCAATATGTTCTGGTTTTGAAGCACTCACACAGTTTTACTAGCAGTTGGATTTGGATCAATGCATCTGTTCCTTCTTAGCTATAACATAACTACCTGGCTGTTCTAGCTACATTGTCAGTTGTTCCAAATCATTAAATATGCATGATAACTTCTCTGGGAACTTTCCTTGAGCACCAAACCGTGAAGTCAGGTCCCAGTATTGGATCGCTGATTAAGCAACTGTAAAACCTTCTTACTCACAGACCTGTAGGTAGGTACCTGACCTGGTAGACCTGAATGGGAACCAGATGAAATCATTATAGCCAAATGATTAGATGAAGGAGACAGAAAACTTGGGATTCATAGAATCATAGAATGGTTGGAGTTGGAAAGGACCTTAAAGATCATCTAGTTCCAAACCCCCTGCCATGGGCAGGAACACCTCCCACTAGACCAGGTTACTGAAAGCCCCATCCAACCTGGCCTTGAACACTTCCAGGGATGGGGCATCCACAACTTCTCCAGGCAACCCGTTCCAGTGTCTCAGCACCCTCACAGTAAAGAATTTCCTCCTAATGTCTAATTTAAATCTCCCCTCTTTCAGTTTAAAACCATTACTCCTTGCCCTTTCGCTCCACTCCCTGATAAAGAGTCCCTCCCTGTCTCTCCTGTAGGCCCCCTTTAGGTAATTAGGTACATAAAGGCTGCTATAAGGTCTCCCTGGAGCCTTCTCTTCTCCGGGCTGAACAACCCCAACTTTCTCAGCCTGTCTTCATAGGAGAGGTGCTCCAGCCCTCGGATCATCTTCATGGCCCTCCTCTGGATTTGCTCCAACAGGTCCATGTCCTTCTTCTGTTGGGGCCCCCAGAGCTGGATGCAGTACTCCAGGTGAGGTCTCACAAGAATGGAGTAGAGGGGCAGAATCCCCTTCCTTGACCTGCTGGCCATGCTTCTTTTGATGCAGCCCAGGATGTGTTTGGCTTTCTGGGCTGCGAGCGCACGTTGCTGGCTCATGTTGAGCTTCTCATCAACCCCCAAGTCCTTCTCCTCAGGGCTGCTCTCAATCCATTCTCCACCCAGTCTGTGTTTGTGCTTGGGATTGCCCCGACCCATGTGCAGGACCTTACACTTGGCCTTGTTGAATTTCATAGGGTTCTCACAGGCCCACCTGTCAAGCCTGTCAATGTCCCTCTGGATGGCATCCCTTCCCTCCAGCATGTTGACCACGCCACACAGCTTGGTGTTGCTGGCAAACTTGTGAGGGTGCACTCAATCCCAAAATCATGTTGCCAACAAAGATGTTAAACAGCACCAGGCCCAGTACCAACCCCTGAGGAACGCCACTCATGGTGGTGACCACTTGGTGGACATTGAGCCATTGACAGCAACACTTTGAGTGCAGCCATCCAGAAAATTTCTTATCCACTGAGCAGTCCATCCATCAAATCCATGTCTTTCCAATTTAGAGACAAGAATGTCATGCAGAACAGTGTCAAATGCCTTTCACAAGTCCAGACAGATGATGTAAGTTGCTCTTCCCTTATTCACCAACGCTGTAAGCTGTCATAGAAGGCCACCAAATTGTCAGGCACAATTTGCCCTTCATGAAGCCTTGTTGGCTGTCACCAATCACCTCCTTATTTTCCATGTACCTTATCAGAGTTTCCAGGAGAATCTGCTCCATGATCTTGCCAGGCACGGAGGTGAGACTGACAGCCCTCTAGTTCCCTGGGTCTTCCTTTTTTCCCCGCCTTTGAAAAATGGGGGTTATGTTTCCCGTTTTCCAGTTGGTGGTAACTTTGCCAGACTTCCCTGACTTCTAAAATATGATGGATAGTGGCTTGGCAACTTCATCCACCAGTTCCCTCAGGACCTGCAAATGAATCTTATAAGGTCCCATGGACTTGTGAACCTTCAGGTTCCTTAGATGGACTTGAACCTTATCTTCTCCTACAGTGGAGTTCCTCATTCTCCCAGGGGCCTTTGCCTTCTGTGACTTGGATGGTGTGGCTAGAGCCCTTGCCGGTGAAGTCGCTGGGTACCTCAGCCTTGTCCATGTCCCAGGTGACCAGGTCTCCTGTTTCCTTCCGGAGAGGGCCCACATTTTCCCTAGTCTTACTTTTGTCACTGACTTACCTATAGAAGTTTTTCTTGTTGCCCTTGATGTCCTTGGCCAGATTTAATTCTATCATCAGGGCTTTAGCTTGCCTAATCTGATCCCTGGCTGCTCAGACAATTTCTCTGTATTCCTCCTCCTTGCTTCCACCCTCTGTAGGCTTCCTTTTTCTGTTCTTTTTCTGGATTCGCATCTTGGCTTTGTTTCTCCATGAGTGATCTTTGCCAAAATTTGATTTTCCCTTTCTATATAAAGATAATACCAATGACCCATCTCCCAAATACTGTATTGATCCATGACTGGTTAATATTACAAAAGAGATGGAAGATCCCCAGAAGCAAGCAGACTGCAGTTATGCTCTTACAATACTATGCTCTTACAATACTATCCAAATTATTTATGGGGAAAGTCTTTCAGATCGAAGTACTTACACTTCCTGTCCACAAATTTTCATTTTTCCTTGAAAGTTTGGAGTATACCATTATCTCTTCCCCTGTTTTGAAGTTAAGATACCGGCAATCAGGCCCTAAGTAGTCTGTAGTGGCTTGAACTCTGCTCATTGCCGCTGGAATAGTATGTAGAAAGAAAGAAACAAGTAAGTAGAGCAGCCTTTTCGTCTGAAGTCAGACAGGTTATTGAAGAAGTCTAATATATAGAAATACATTAAAACGTGTTGTTAATGCATCAATACATGGTTTATTATGATACTAATCCATTTATATCATCAAGTGGAAAACAATTAATGCAAAAAGCAGCCCTGTGTTCTTTCCCATTTGCTACAGACATCATGGAGAAAAGGTCTTGTTCTATATGGGCATTTTCCTTATTCAGCAAAATTTTCAATGCGGAAATATGTGTGGAGTATTAGCAAGTTCAGCTACTGAAGCCAGATCTAAACAGCTAAAACATATTTCCCAGGCATATTTATAATCGTATATTTTAGAAATTCTAAGTTAGATCTAGTAATTATTTTGTCCTCTATTTTGAATACATTTATTTTATGAATAGGTAAGTTTAAACCTTAAACACATTGTCAAAAACAGTTTCCAATTCAGTTTGAATTACTTTAAATTCTCTTTGGCGCCCCCACCCCCGTCTTCCCACAGAAACCACTACTGATGTGCTCTGGTCAGTTTGGAGCCCATTCCACAAAGACAGACATCTCTGAGCACCCAGAGCCCACTGAAGTCAGTACGGCTCCGTAGGAAAGTAAAGATCCATCAGCAGATGAAATTTAAGGTCTCTTCCACTTCAGAACAAGCTGTCCACATTGAAAGTGCAACAGTTAAGGCTGCCAAACCGATGGAGACAGCTTAGAAACAACTTCAACTACATACGATTACGACAGGTTTCACAAAGGTAATCAATGGATAATAAATGAGGCATTATTTATTACTGCCCGCATGTGATTCAGTGGCTCTGCCTCCTGCAGAGCTATAAACTCCCCAGGAACTCCATAATTAGTTACTGCTCTTACTTCATGGTAAAGAAGAAAAAAATAAGTAAAAAGGATATATTAACATTGGCTTTTGTAAGAAGGATTTTTTAAAAAAAAAAGAACCAAACAGTTTGCTTACAGCAGAAAAATGAATTTTGCAGAATAGGCTGTGAATGTACTGTAAAGACAAGAGATACAGTCTTCTTTCTCAGTTTATAGCCTACCATTTTTATTTTTTTTAAAGCTGCTTTATACTGCCTGTTTTGAGGAAACCTGAGAAAAACTAGCTATTCGAGAGTATTTTTACTGAACTTTGATCTTTCTATACTTACACAACACAATCCAGCAAGTATTTTTTTTTCTCTTCTTCTTTGAAATATTTAAGCCTAATGCTCATAAACTTAGTATATTTACAACAAACATTTTCTGTGACTACTCATTTTCAGTCTGTTTCATTGCTAATTTCGCCATTATGATTCGTAATA
The DNA here is from genome assembly GCF_964199755.1 of Larus michahellis. Taxonomy (NCBI): domain Eukaryota; kingdom Metazoa; phylum Chordata; class Aves; order Charadriiformes; family Laridae; genus Larus; species Larus michahellis. Next base: position 64,880,192 of record NC_133899.1, on the reverse strand, counting down.
GCTGCACATACACCACAGACTCCTTTTGAAAAAAAAACAAAAACTTTTTTACTTACTCTCACATTCCTGATCACCACACTTCTTCCATTCTGAAAGTACCTTTGTAGTCTGCAGACTTCTTAAAAATGAAATCACTAACAGCAAAATTCTCTGATCCAAGATCCTTGACATTTTAGATTAAATCTAGAATGCGCTAAAACTGCGGAAACTGCGGAAGCTGCATCAATGTGTGGTTAGCAAGGTCTACGTTGTTTTTCTTCGCCTAACAAAACATTGCAAATAAACTTATAAACCTGTTTTCCTTCTCTCATCTGCTTAAACAGAAGTACACTATCCTAACCTGCTAACAATTTGCAAAGTCAGGTGTTCTGATTATACACATACGTTTAATAATTAACTATGTTCTGATAGCTAGACTGAGGTTTTGAATACAAAGAAACCAGTTCTGGTCATATCACAATTTAGCCTCTATCAGATAGGTTCTTCCTACTGAGTTTGTGGAAGATTGTGTTAGGGGAAATTCAACAAGAGCTGTATTAGAATTTTTTCTGGATTATGAATGCACTTTTAATATACACCTTCCATTTGATTTTAAGATGGACTATCAATTTTAGGCTTATATTGATTTGCATGGTTGCTAATACAGCTGCTGACGATTTTCTAGCTTTTTTTTTTTGTTTGATACACTGTATTTTGTGTACACTGTTGTGTTTTAGATTAGGATTTAGGTAGGTGGTCATTGGGAACGTGGAACAGAAATTTTTTCCCACGTACTCTTTTGGAGTTTTCTCATGCACTGCATATGCCAAGCACAATCCTTTAGCATAGGGAATGCTTACTCAACTCCAACATCTTTTAAAGGTGCTTGGCAGTTTTCAGACAACTAGAAAATCCATATGCTATCTCTACACCATGTGTCACAAAGCAATATACCAAAGCTAAGCAGATGATATGTCCTGCTTTTTAAGGAACACCCTCTGTTTCTTAGCAACCTATTATCCACTATGGAGTTATAAATAATGTTTTCTCTAATACAGGTTATGCTTTAAAGTGGTAATTATGCAGGGAGTTGTACACTGGTTACATCGGTAGGAAGTTGTGCTCTAAATGAAATTTTGCGGAGAGGTTTGTATTAGAAGTAGGCTTTGCTTCAAAGGCTTCATGTCATCGTCCTGCACTTCCATGGTCACCTAAACACAGTATGTCTAATTTACCTACAAAGGGGCTTTACCTTTCCTTTCCCACTCTCCTGCATAGGGTAGCCTCTTCTCTCTCTCTCCTTGGTAGCGCCCCAAGAACCTGCATTCCTTCCCAGCCTGATGATATTTGCTTTCTAGCAGGCCTGCCCCTCCTTCAGTCCTGAGTGTGACTCATGCAGAATTCGCTCTGCTTTCTCTTTCCACGAACCTAAGCTGTGTCCTACTTGCAGCATAGGCCCCTGCTCCCTCCTGCTCCTCAACTGAAACCTGCCAGACACCGGTGCTCAGCCTGATCTACTGAGCCAGCAAACAGATCATCTACCCGAGGGCACAAAGCGAGCCAGGGTCACATTAACCAGCAACGTCCTGCAAACAAAAAAATCGCAGTAGATGACATCTCCTCCAGTTGCAATCTAACACTTTGGCCCCTTCCTTTGCCGCATGACCTGGTAGTCAGACGGGCCTATCCTATGACCCGGGACACCAGCTGCCTCTGCTGTTAGGTAATCCGCCAGAATGCCGTCCTCTGCACCAGGGAAAAATACACTACAAATCAGCCCTCCCAACTCGCTCCTGACTAGCTTTGGTGCAGCCCCATCCCCAGCATCAACCATCAACATTCTCTCCACCCCCCTGGATCTTGTGTTCCTTAGAGGGCCAGTGACTGGGGACCTTCCCTGGGGTCCTCTAGATTTATCTGTAGGAGGTGAAAGGGGA